>NC_060146.1:223375953-223722203 GCF_021461385.2 Schistocerca piceifrons
TCGAGCGGATCGCCGAATACTCCAACCGGCTTATTTGAGCGCTACTACACGTCCTCTCTGAAATGTTGACATCAGCGTACACTATTCGCGGGCCTGCCTGCGAGGCACAGTTACTGTCCAACTGAGTACACGGAATGAAATTCGCAAAGACTCCGTGCCCTGGTATCGACACGTACTCTGTTTACTATCCTCGCCAGCCGCGCGGTGAAATTGCGTTGAAGCGTCACAGATCCGTCCATCGGCCGCCAAAGTTTACAATGTTTGCATTTTCTGTCAATGCCTGTATTAATATCAACTTGTAAGCAATTTACTCCATCGTGGTGCAGCGTTTTCTTTCTTATCTTTTTTTGTCTCAGAGATCAATGCAACACTTTTTTTCCTGAAATCAGGTTGGTTTTATTCAGGATTCCAATGCACTATCTTACTCCCCACTCGTTTGTCTACAAAACCCAATTTTCCACCATAGTCGCCGTTAAATGCGACGGCCTTGCGCCAGCTCTCTGGGAGCGCCTGGTTGCCCGCACGGTACGACTCTACGGGTCGACGTCAGAGGCGACGCATCAACAACCTCCCCATCACGCACGTACTGCTCCCCCCAGAGCGCATCCTCCATTGGGCCAAACAGGTTTCCGGAAGTCGGAAGGTGCGAGGTCCGGGCTGTGCGGTGAACGAAGAAGAAGAGGCTGATGAAGTTTTATGAAGTGCTCTCGGGTGGTCAGACATGAGTAAGGGCTTGCGTTGTCACGGACAAGGAGATGTCCCACTGCAAATACTGCATCTTTTTCAACCGAAATGGCCGAGGAAAAAATGTGTAACGGTACTTATCGAATGCTCCTCGTTCATCGCGTTTGTGCTGAAATTATTCCTTTCGCGCCACTCGGGATTAGCCGAGCGGTCTGAGGCGCTGCAGTGATGGACTGTGCGGCTGGTCCCGGCGGAGGTTCGAGTCCTCCCTCGGGCATGGGTGTGTGTGTTTGTCCTTAGGATAATTTAGGTTAAGTGGTGTGTAAGCTTAGGGACTAAGTAAAGTCTCATAAGATTTCACACACATTTGAACAATATTCCTGTCGTTTTAGTCCCGAATCAAACATTAACAACCGTGTAGGTAGTGTAACCACAGCTGTGAGTACTCATCTAGGGTATTAATAACCGCTGCAGCTGTATGTAGTCCTTTATTATTGGATCATTACCGGTTTCGCGGCACTAAAAGCCTCATCTTCAGGTGAACATATGACTAAAACATCAGAGCAGAAAGGCTCGTAACCTTTTTACCCAACACTAGTTGTCCCTCTGAACAAAACACAGCTAAAAGGCGGTATTTTATAGAATAAAACAGCCGGATTCCCGTATTGTGTACAGATCGGAGGAACACAACCATCCATTATATTGCAATCCGATTGTTGTATTCTATGACATTAGGCCTTTTAGCGGTGTTTTGTTTAGAGGGACAACGGATGTTGGGTGAGAAGGTTTCGCACTCTTAATGTTAAAGTCGTACCTTCACATGTAGAAGTGGCTTTTAGTGCCACGAAACCGGTAGTGATCCAATAACAAAGGACTAAATACAGCTGCAGCGGTTATTGATACAAAAGATGAGAAACATTAACAATTGCCATGTTGTGCAACCAACTGAGATACTTTGTAAGTGCTCTAATTTAAAAACTTTGATCCCACAAAAATGATTCTTTGATTCCAACTATATGTCCTCTCTCAAATGCCGACATCTACGTATATTGTTTACACGCCTCTCTGAGTGACACAGTTACTGTCGAACTAAGTACAGGGAATGAAATTCGCAGAGACTTTATGCATGTGCCATACCTGCCTAACGATGACGTAAGAACTGAAAAACGGTTCGTAAAATAATAAATAGCATAGAATTTTCATTCGTAAGGTATAAAACCAAGAACGAACAAAATAATTACAGCAACATACTTTTTAAAAATAATTTAAAATATTTATGTGGCCTCCAGCTGCGTAGCTATTTAGCCATTGAGCTCGTTCGACCAGCGCCGGTGTGTGGAACGATTTGGAGGCAACAAAAAGGCCTATAATGGGACATCAGCGTCAGGGGGGGAGGCGGTGAGAGGGGAAGTGTGGTACGGGGAGGGGAGGGAATTAGTAGGAGGGGGGTGGGGGCAGGTGGGGAGGAGTTTCTATTGTTCCGGTTTAGCGCCGGTGTGGTGGCGCGAGGGCTGCAGATTCCGCGCGCACCGCTTGTAGCCACACCGCACCGAGCCTTTTACCGGGTAATGTACTGTACTTTATTCCTGCTTTACACGCACCTGCTCTCGGGCGAGATTTATTCTGCCACCGAGTGACTGAATTACAATACACTATTCATATGCTGTTACTGAATAGTCCACTCCCCTTTTTTACCGACGGTATTTCATTCAGATGATCGATTTCCAAATTATACACCTTCATCCTGTGTAATGCTTTTGGCACTCAAACGCAGCGAGATAAACCACACGCTTACCTAATACAGTGTGACAATTATTGAGCTGTATGAAAAAAAAACGTAAACTAGTTACAAACTACGACACGCACACACTTTATTCAACATGTAAGCGATACTAATGATATTCGGATTTAACTTACGACATGTTCGATATTCCTGCCACCATTCGCGATGATGTGGTGCAGACGAATAGCGAAATTCTCCATGACTCGCTGAAGTGTCGGAACACCGATGCTGTCCATGACCTCCTCAGCAATGGTTTTGGGGTTGTTGCTGTACTCCTTGTCTTTAATATAGCCTCCCAAAAATGAGTCGCATGTGTTCAGATTCGGAGAAAACGGCGGCCAATCGTGGTCCATGCCAGTGGCCTCAGGATGTTTTAAAAATAATTACGATTGGTAGGATTAATGCAATTCCTACGTCAAAGATTAGAAAGATTCCGGCAATTGAGAAGAATCGGAGGGAGAACGGTATTCGTGCTGATCTTTTTGGATCGAACCCAGAGCCAGAATGCGGTCCCCAAGGTACTCATCCAGGACATCAAACACTTTCCTCCTTCGATGGGGTCGAGCTCCGTCTTGCACGAACCACATCTTGTCGAAGTCAGGGTCACTCTGGATAATGGGGATGAAATCATGTCTTGCACTTTCTTCCGACCTCAATCCTTTGGATTATCGTCTCCGGGGGCACTTTAAACAATTGGTCTAGGCAGCAGACCACCCGGATTTCGAAACGCTTCATCGACGTGTCTTGGAAGCCTCCAAATCTAATCGAAACCTTCAAGGGATATTTCAAAAGGTGCGAGAGACCAACATTCAACGAGCGCTTGCGTTTTTAGAAGTAAGAGGAGATTTCGAGTATTTATTATGAATTTATCTGTTGATGAGATCCTGTCACCTAAATAGTAAACTCTCATTAATAAATAGAAACGGAGGATCTTCGGACGTGCAATTGTCTGAACGTTTTTCCCTGTTTTAGTGTGAGGAAACTGTCCTCAAAGTTCGTACAATATTTTTCAAAGCTTTGTATATTTTAGAACACTTTTAATGGGGAAGACACAGCAGTCTTACGACAGCTGATCGGTCTTTTCTTCTGACACGAATTCGTAAATGAATCGTTCTTCCGGATGCTTTGAGGACAGTGATTTCAGGACGCTTGAAAAATCTCCCCACCTGGAGAGCTTTAAAGGAACTGGTTTACACGCGTGGTGGGTCAAGCAGACTGGGGACAGGGCAGTGACTTACCCACGGCTCTGCACTGGGCTTCGAGGAGTATTGTGGGGCTCACACGTTGAATAATACTGTCAAACTCTCAATATATTTACCGCCTTAGGGCGCGTATTGGCGTACTGTCAGTCCTAGAAATACTGGTGAGCGGTAATGGTGGAAACTCAAGAGTATTCTCACTATTGTCAAAACATATTGAACGTTTTCAGGTCAAATTCTCACTGTTTGACAATATTCGCCATTCAGTTGCTAAAAGAGCTTCAGGAACCAGCCACGTAGCACTGTTTATGTTTTCAATTCGCCGTTGTGTATAGTATACCTTAGATTCAATTTTTAAGGAGTCTTTTAACAGATTTATTCAAGAGTAATAATTGTGTAAGCCATTTTAGGATGGCTAACGGAGGATTCTCTATAACCTTGCTTATTTCATTAATTTGAAAATATAGTATAGATTGTTGCGTTAAACAGCAGTTTTGAAAACGCTCCCATTTAAAAAAAATGAAAATAGGTTTGGGAAATGCGTGTCAGTTCCACCAAATTATCACAAAGTGTATGCAGAATAAACTTCGAGCATTAGAATGACCTGTGTCGCCAGACAACTCTCAGTTACTCCTAATTTCTTATCGAATTCGACTGCCTCTTCCATGAACGTATTTTTCGTTTCTGTTTTGTCTCATATCAACACTAATTACGTATTGTAGGATACATAACTCATCGGAAAGTAATATATAAAATCTTTCGGGCCTGTGATTCTGATTTCGGCCAGTAAATAAAAATGTGACCTGCGGATCAGTTTTTCAATCAGTCTCGTCGGGTCTGTTTCCTCTTTCTCCTTGTTTTCTGTTTCTTGCAAATTATGGCTAATATACACTGAAGCGCCAAGTAAACTGGTATAGGCACGCGTGTTCAAAGACACAGATATTGAACGGGCAGAACTGGGGGCTGCGGTCGGTAGCGCATATATGAGACAACAGGCGTCTGGCGCAGTTGTTAGATCGGTTACTGCTGCTACAATGGCAGGTAATCAACATTTAAGTGAGTTTGAACGTGGTGTTACAGTCGGGGCACGAGCGATGAGACACAGCCTCCCCTAAGTAACGGTGAAGTGGCTATTTTCCCGTACGACCATTTCACAAGTGTACCGCGAATATCAGGAATCTGGTAAAACATCAAATCTCCGACCTAGCTGCGGCCGGAAAAAGATCCTGCAAAAATGGCACCAACGACGACTGAAGAGAATGGTTTAACGTGACGGAAGTGCAACCCTTCCGCAAATTGCTGCAGATTTCCATGCTGGGCCATTAACAAGCGTCAGCGCGCGATCCATTCAGCGAAACATCATCGATATGGGCTTTCGGGGCCGAAGGCCCACTCGTGTACCCTTGATGACTGCACGACACAAAGCTTTACGCCTCGCCTGGGCCGTCAGTACCGACTGGTGATGACTGAAAACATGTTGCCTGGTCGGACGAGTCTCGTTTCAAATTGTTTCGAGCGAATGAAGGTGTACGGGTGTGGAGACAACCTCGTGAATCCGTGGGGACTGTTTAAGCTGGTGGAGGCTCTGTAATGGTGTGAGGCTGGTGCATTACGTGTGGTATGGAACCCCTGATATGTCTAGATACGACACGTGCGTTAACATCCTGTCTGATCACCTGCATCCATTCATGCAGGTGCATTCCGACGGACTTTCGCAATTCGAGCAGGACAATGCGACACCGCACACGTCCAGAATTGCTACACAGTGGCTCCAGAGACAGTCTTCTGAGTTCAAACACTTCCGCTGGCCACCAAACTCCCCAGACATTAACATTATTGAGCATATCTGGGATGCCTTGCAACGCGTTGTTCAGAAGAGATCTCCACCCCTCGAAAATTGTGTCGGAAGTTCCATGCGGCTTTTCGCGGATGATGCTGTAGTATACAGAGAAGTTGCAGCATTAGAAAATTGTAGCGAAATGCAGAAAGATCTCCAGCGGATAGGCACTTGGTGCAGGGAGTGGCAACTGACTCTTAACATAGACAAATGTAATGTATTGCTAATACATAGAAAGAAGGATCCTTTATTGTATGATTATATGATAGCGGAACAAACACTGGTAGCAGTTACTTCTGTAAAATATCTGGGAGTATGCGTGCGGAACGATTTGAAGTGGAATGATCATATAAAATTAACTGTTGGTAAGGCGGGTACCAGGTTGAGAGATTCATTGGGAGAGTCCTTAGAAAATGTAGTCCACCAACAAAGGAGGTGGCATACAAAACACTCGTTCGACCTATACTTGAGTATTGCTCATCAGTGTGGGATCCGTACCAGATCGGGTTGACGGAGGAGATAGAGAAGATCCAAAGAAGAGCGGCGCGTTTCGTGACAGGGTTATTTGGTAAGCGTGATAGCGTTACGGAGATGTTTAGCAAACTCAAGTGGCAGACTCTACAAGAGAGGCGCTCTGCATCGCGGTGTAGCTTGTTCGCCAGGTTTCGAGAGGGTGTGTTCCTGGATGAGGTATCGAATATATTGCTTCCCCCTACTTATACCTTCCGAGGAGATCACGGACGTTAAATTAGAGAGATTCGAGCGCGGACGGAGGCTTTCCGGCAGTCGTTCTTCCCGCGAACCATACGCGACTGGAACAGAAAAGGGAGGTAATGACAGTGGCACGTAAAATGCCCTCCGCCACACACCGTTGGGTGGCTTGCGGAGCATAAATGTAGATGTAGATCTACTCTTACCCTGCAGGATTCATGGTGTCAATTCCCTCCAGCCCTCAAATTAGTTGAGTCCATGCCACATCGTGTTACGACACTTCAGCGTCCTCGCGGGGGCACTACACGATATCAGGCAGGTGTACCAATTTCTTTGACTCTTCAGTGTGTATTTTCAGCACAAGCTTTCTTTCGGATCTTCGGTATCTTAACCTCGTAAAATCGCGTTCTCAACTGACAATTTTTGTCAATATTATTGAGAGTGTAAGGCCGCTTCAATATATTGACGTTTAGACAAACTATTATTGTCAGTAAATACTGAACGAGTGCAGGCCCCGTAAGCGCATTGTGTGCCGGCCCCTCACGTCGCGCCATACCGCCAGAGAGAGACAATGGCCGGCCTGGCCTCCTGGAGACTCCACACGACGTACTGGGACGGCCCTCAAGGTTCAACACGTCCGCAGCCCGTGCGAGGGACGCACTGGCCGTTCATACATATTAAGAGCGCACACTCGGTGGAAGGAAACGCGACGCGGTAACCCTTGCGTTCTGTTAAGTGCCGGAGTCAACAGCGTGGAAGACACGAGAAGTCAGGAGCACATCCCCTCCCCCCGTTTGTTCGCGGCAAGAGCCCGTTGTTGTTTTGGCACTACAGCCTGCGGTCCTTTCTTCTCGATAGAGTTCCAGAGGCAAACTCATACCGAATCTATCGTTCTTACAGCAGGACAGGCAAAGTTATGCAAGTTTTGAGAATGGTTCCACTGCGTGTCTTCAAAAATGGCTCTGAGCACTATGCGACATAACTTCTGAGGTCATCAGTCCCCTAGAACTTAGAACTACTTAAACCTAACTAACCTAAGGACATCACACACATCCAAGCCCGAGGCAGGATTCGAACCTGCGATCGTAGCGGTCGCGTGGTTCCAGACTGTAGCGCCTAGAACCGCTCGGCCACCCTGGCCGGCCACTGCGTGTCTCTCCCAACGGTCATCGGACGCGTTTTCCCTGATGTTTCGGCAGATACGTGCAATTTCTTTTTTGTTCTGTGTAGGCGGAGTCAGTCCAAAGAGCTACTGCTCGTCACGTTTTCCGTGCAGTGCCCAGTGTCAGAAGAATGCTTTGCTTTGTTTCTCATTACATTCCAAATTATTTTTAAATCGGAATTTTACGTGACCATTCGATAGAGCGCTTCCAAATTAGTCTTGTGCCACATATTTTTGTCGGTATGTATTAACAGGGACAGTGGAACATGAAGAATAACCGGTACTCCAGTAGTGACTCGATAGCGCTGCTGCATGGCGCAGCAGTCAGCGTGGGCCACTACTGTGCCTGCCAATACATATCGATAAAGTAGATATCCCACTGGACTAACGTGGGTCCACTCTACTGAATGAGCGAGTAAGATTCCGCTTTAAAATAATTTTGTTTGTAACCGGAAAACAGACCGACATTACCGTCGTTATTGGGTGACACATTAAACATTTGATGAGCACCATTTTTGTTTAGGATGATTCCAGATACACTATGCAAACATGAAATCGCTAATATGTGATGAAACGAAGGAGAAAATGCGCATGACGACTCTTAGGAGAGAAGACCCTTTATACAGGGTGATTACGTGACGGTGTTACACAGTTTAACGGATGATGGAGAAGGCAAATGTATCAGCCTGAGGTAAGAGGCTCTGGTGTCCGGAAACGACCGTGTCGAAAGTTATAACCGAAAATCGTCCTGATACCTCGGTCGGTGGAATACGTGTACCGGCACTGTTGTTGCCAAGACTGTAGGATAGGCAGCTGTCAGAGGTGGTAGTATGGACCAAATCAAGCATAAACTGTGTAGTAAACAGTGACTCTAAAGTGCATAACGTAAGAGCTATCAGCACTTGCTCTTCATCGGTACTGTGAAACATGTCTCTTCTACCGCAAGCTCTTTAGTTCCTGTAATTTTGGAGCAGTTAGTATGGGTTAAAACAAAATAAGTTCCCTAATTGTGGACTCTAAAATGCATGCTTAACAGCTATGGGCAGTTGTTCAGTAGAATATGTGTATGACAGAGTAGCAATGCTGATCAAGTCCTCGTAACTCTTACGGTATGCGTTTTAGAGACCATGTGTAATAGACAATTTTTTTCTGTTTGGTCCACACTACTGTTTCTGAAAGTCGTCTAACCTACAATCTTAGCAACAACAGTACTGGTATATGTATTCCACTGTTAGAGGTATCAGAACTAATTCCGGTTATAACTTTCGACACGGTCGTTTCCGGACTAGGGTCGCATACATGATATTGATCCACTTACAGGGACGTGTTTGACCTGGAACGCTCCGAACCGGACGATACTATGGTCAGATTAAAAACCACTCATCCCAAAAATACTTGTGCAAAAGTGCGCCTCTCATCGTCACAGACATTATAAATGATGCAAGGTCTAAGAGAGGAACTTTGGTGAAGCGAAGAAACAAAATATCGATGTAGTGGGATCGAGAAATACACACACTCAAATGTTGTCATTTACTATTATATTTCGCAATGCTTAAAATAATTACACTTTCTCAAAATAATCTTTTTTTCTGCTGACTTGAT
Organism: Schistocerca piceifrons; assembly: GCF_021461385.2. Lineage (NCBI taxonomy): Eukaryota > Metazoa > Arthropoda > Insecta > Orthoptera > Acrididae > Schistocerca > Schistocerca piceifrons. The sequence goes on from NC_060146.1 coordinate 223,384,932, forward strand.
AATGTTGCACAGCTATTCAACACGTTCGTGTCGGATTTGAACGAAGTGGTCAAAGAAAAGTGGAACAGAACAACAACGCACATCCGACTAAAGCTACCTTTTCGTATTCAACATCACTTCTGTAGTTCAACCAGTCCAATATCAAACGCCACATTATTTGTATTTTCACACCGTGGTATTCTTATCTCAATGTCAGACCATGCCTTTCGCCAAGCGTATTTTAACGTAGCTTTGTACTTCGATGAAGAAAGTTGACAGTGTAGAACGGTGTGAAGTCTGGTGATGAAATAACGGTCGTGTAACTTTACTTATGGTTTCCCACATTATCATCTTACAAAATCAACGATCCTTCTCACGCAGAGCTTATACTGACTGAAGAAGTACACATCAAGATATTGACAATATTTTGTTGTTTTCGCTGTGAGCCTCTTTCTTATTTTTTCTCATTTTTTCTTAATTGTTATGGACCAGCTAAGGACCAACTCAGAATAATTATTTATTTTTCTTTTCGTTCCTACTCCTCCAACATTCTGCGTCCGACCATCCTGATTTAGGTTTTCCGTGACCTCCCTAAATCGCTTAAGGCAAATGCCGGGATGGTTCCTGATAAAGGGCACGGCCGCTTTCGTTCTGCATCCTTCGAGCTCGTGCTCCGTCCCTGATGACTTCGTTGTCGACGGAACGTTAAACACTAACATCTTCCTCATCTTCCTCCTCCTCCTCCAACATTCTTCCATTTTCTAACAATATGCTCTTTTCGTCCCACCTGACCATTTGACACCACTTGTTTTTCTGTTCGATTTAGCTTCCTGTAAACCTTTGCATTTCTTGAGTTGTATCCCAGCCCATTTTCGTTGTGCCGTTTCGTGTTTTCGGTGAATGTGTGCATCTTCTTTGTCAATCTCTCTTCCTTCACTCTCTATAGATTTCCATACAGTGTAACACCTCTTTTCCTAGTGTCAACTCTTATTTTAGGACAGAATGAGTATATTTCCTTATTTGGTCTCAAAAGCCAACTGCCGTCTTTGTTCCTGGTAGGACTTAATATCTTTCGTAGGGTTCTTGTTTCTATCTTTTACATATCTTGTAATGCCGTTTTGCATCCGGATAAAAGTAGTTACTGACGCACACAGGATTTCCGGTTTTACAAACTCAGTTATAATGCCGTAATTTGACACCAAGAAAAACATTTTTTATTGTACAGATTTTTGACTTTCATGTTTACTCTTTTAATTTTTTTAATCCTGATTTTACGAGTAATTGCTTAATTTTTCCCTTTTTGTGTTTACAATTTTTTCTCACATAGTTAAATTTCTCTGTTTTCTTGCTGCTACCATACTTCGGTTTTAGATCTTTTGGTGAGACACTTTCACTGGCCATATATTCTATCTTTTAAAACGATGTTTCTAGACCTGCCTTCTCAGCTGTTTCCTTCAGAAATTCTAGTCTTTTCTTATTGTCACGGGTCACGAGACTCGGTGGATCAATACGAAGCTACCACAAGACAACACAGTGCAGGTTAAGTCCCGGATGTTTCTCCAAGACCGAAGAAGGTACAACTCTGAACTGAACAACGTCCCAAAGAATGAATTTTGTAACAGTTTCACTTGACTGTATGAAATTTTTGTACGTTGTACTGAAGTGGGGGAGACTATATAGGACGCCTGAAGCATGAACATCACCATCTCGGCTTATATTAATTCAGTCTCGAAACTTTTTCGACTGACGGGGTACTTAGAACTGTATAGTTGTATTATGATGTCCAGTGAACTATTTTCTGTTGAGCTACTTTAGTCGATTTTCCGTCGCGAGGTTAACTTAGTTGCTGGCGGTAGTGGGAACATTTAGAGGAGGCTGGCAGTACGATGTTCCTAAATGAAAGAATTTTGGAAAGACTGCCTTCTCTCCCTCATCCTCCGGTTTGATGGCATTATGGACACAGAGTCTGGGCGGATGGCGTTGATCCCTTTAATGTAAGTACAAAATTTGGGATTTTGTGTGACATCGGCGTATAGAATTTTACTTTCGAATTAGTTGAGTGTTTCACGCATCTCGCTCCTTACACTACAGTAACTACTGTATCACATTTTTTTTTCTTCTGGAAGTAGATTGACTTTATTCATGATTCCGCCACATTTTCCCCCATTTTTTGGCAACAAAATACTGTTTTTCAACATAAAAACTCCGTTCAGTGCGACGGGCTTGCGCCACCCTACTGGGAGGCCCTGTGTGGCCACATCGTATTAGTCTACTCATCGACGTCGGAGGCGACGTCTCGCTGCCTCAGTAACCTCCCCAACATACACTTACTGCTTCCCGCGGAGTGCGTCCTCCATTGGGCCAAACAGATGGAAGTCCGAAGGTGCGAGATCCGGGCTGTAGGGTGGACGAGGAAGAACAGTCCAATGAAGTTTTGTGAGCTGCTCTCGGGTGCGGAGACACTTTGAGGGCTTGTGCTGCCGTGGAGAAAGAAAAGTTTTTTGCATTTTTGTGGCGACGAACACGCCCAAGTCTTTTCTTCAGTTTGCTGAGAGCAGCACAATACATTTCAGAGCTGATCGTTGCATCCGGAGGGAGGACTTCAAACAGAATAACCCATTCATAGTCGCAGAAGACCTTCACCATGACTTTTCTGGCTGAGTGTGTGGCTTGGAACTTTTTCTTCGCAGGAGAGGTGGTATGTCACAACGCCATGATTTGCCGTTTTGTTGCCCGTTCGGACGAATGCATGTTTCATTGGACGTGACGATGTCCGATAGAACATTATCATGACCAGCCTCGTATCACGCAAGGAACTCCGCATAGATGGGAGTTCTGCTTTGCGGCGAGGAACCTAGCGGTCCAGCGTCTGCGTACCGCAACTAGTGGACCGGTGTGTCAGCACTACCAACGGAGTCGCCCAGCTGTTGCAAGGAGGTGTCTCACTGCGATCCGTCCATCACCTCGAATTAAAGTGTCCGCACGTTGCAACACTGCAGGAGTGACAGCTGCGTGCGGCCGCCCGGCACGCAGAAGATCGGACAGGTTTTCGCGACATACGTGCGATGACGACAGACCTCGTGCCCAACGGTTCACCCTGCTTTTGTTCGCCGACAGGTCTGCGTAGCCTCCCTACAAGCGCCTACGAATACCTGCGTTGCTTTGGTATTCCTCCACAAGAATGCCATTGACAGCTCTCTGCTTGGGACGCACCTCCGTTACAGACGCCATTTTGGACGCTGCGTATAGCGCTGCCACGTATCGGAAGTTCATGGAACTACAGGGGCCGAAGCGGGAACATGCCAAGGTGTCTCTCAACCTAAACTGGCCGAGGAAGACAAAGGTGTTTTATTAGTTATTGCTGTTGCATTACTTATCGAATGGCCCTCGTAAGTTTGGCGTCCTGCACGTTTTGCTTGACTTACACGGTGGCAATTATTGAACTATATGAGAAAAAATATATATAAGTTAGCCACAAACTCCGGCCTGCAGATACTTTATTCATCATGTAAACGTCACTACAGGTATGACATGCTCGACATGCCTGGCAGCATTGGCGATGACGTGGCGCACACGAATAGCGAAATTCTGCAGGACCCGCTGAAGTGTCGGAACATTGGTGCTGTCGATGATCTCCCGAATGGCTGTTTTCAAAATGGATGGTTCAAATGGCTCTAAGCACTATGAGACTTACCAGCTGAGGTCATCAGTCCCCTAGACTACTTAAACCTAACTAACCTTAGGACATCAGGCACATCCGTGCCCGAGGCAGGATTGGAACCTGCGACTGTAGCAGCAGCACGGCTCCGGACTAAAGCACCTAGAACCGCTCGGCCACAGCGGCCGGCCGCCGGTTTTCAGCTCAGCAGTGTTTTTGGGGTTGTTGCTCCACACTTTTTTTTTAATACAGCCGCCGGCCGGAATGGCCGAGCAGTTCTAGCCGCTTCAGTCTGGTACCGCGCGACCGCTACGGCCTCGGGTTGGAATCCTGGTTCGAGCATGGGTGTGTGTGATGTCCTTAGGTTAGTTAGGTTTCAGTGGTTCTAAGTTCTAGGGGACTGATGACCTCAGATGTTAAGTCCCATAGTGCTCCGAGCCATTTGAACCATTTTTTTTTTAATACAGCCCCACAGAAAGGAGTAGCACGCGTTCAGATACGGAGAATATGGCAGCCAATCGAGGCCCATGCCAGTGGCCTCCGGGTACCCCAGAGCCAGAATGCGGTCCCCAGAGTGCTCCTCCAGGACATCAGACACTCTCCTGCATCGACGGGGTCGAGCTCCGTTTTCCGTGAACCACATCTTCTCCAAATCAGGGTCACTTTGGATAAACGGGATGAAATCATCTTCCAAAACCTTCACGTACCGTTACCGTTCGGCAGTCACCGTGCCATCAAGAAATATCGCACCGAATATTCCCTGACTGGACATTGCACACCACACAGTCACCCGTTGAGGGTGAAGAGACTTCTCGATCGCAAAATGCGGGTTCTCAGTTCCCCAAATGCGCCAGTTTTGAAAATTGATGAAGCCATCCAAATTAAAGTAGCCCTCGTCGCTAAACCAGACCATACATGTGCATACTAGTTCCCATGATGCCCCGTGGCCAACCGTGCAGTTTGAACGTCCTAACGCAAATCGTTCGTAAGTTATGACGACTTTACTTCATATAGTTCAATAATGGTGACCCTGTATGTACTCTGCAGGACCAGTGTATCGCTCCTGTTTTGCCATGCAGTATTCCCTGCTGCTCTCTACCTGCGGTGACTCGGAACGCCAGTCAGGGTTGACGCAGCCTCGGGCAGACCTCTCCTGTCCTGGAGAGCGCCTTTTGCGGCCTGCGACGCTGCTCTTCCCTCCCCTCCCCTCCCCCCCCCCTCGCATCCTTCCGGAAGTAGTGACACGGCCGGTGCTTCCTGCTGACGTCACGACAGGCAGCCGTCCGTCACGCCGGCCTCCACTGTCCTCGAGCAGGCGGCCGCTTACTCTTGGCGCTCACGAGAACAGAGCTAGATTTCATCGAGATTCATCACGGCGGATTAAACCAGCTATGACACGTCCCGCCCCAGCAAGTGTTTCGCTCCGTCCACCTCTTCTTTGCCCGACCGGTCTCCTGTCTCCCTTTTCCTGCCTTACTCTCCAGCGCTGCCTTCGGTGTCCTGCCTCCTTGCCTTCCACTTACACGCTGTTTCCATTTCTCCATGTACGAGGGCTGCCCATAAAGTAACGGACCGCATTTTTTTGTCAGTCTAAAACGATGCTACGAATACGAAACGTTACGTGTGTATTACTTGAAGTCACCCGAGTGAGCGCTCCAAGTTTCCGTCACTTCCGGCAGATAGCGCAGCTGCGGGACACTTTCAAAATGGCGCCTGTAGGTGATGTACGTTACAGGCGATGTGCCGGCATTGAATTTCTCACTACAGAGAAAGAAACAGTTCGGAATATTCACAAACGCTTGTGCAAAGTCTATGGAGCGTCTACTGTCGACAGAAGTACAGTTAGTCGCTGGTCAAGGGGGGCGAGGTCATCAGAAGGCGGTTCGGTGGAGCTCCACGATTTGCAGCGGTCGGGGAGACCATCCACGGCTGTCACGCCTGACGTGTTGCAGCGAGCTGATGTCATTCGCGAGGACAGACGCGCTACGACTCGGCAGTTGGCGCTCCATCTCCCAATCATAAAGGAAGCGTGGATGCAACTATCCGCACTCTTGGATATTCCAAAGTGTGTGCAAGGTGGGTCCTGCGGTGTCTAACGGTGGATCAGAAATCGCAAAGGAAAAAAAAAAACATTTGTTTCGGTTTGTTGCAACGCTTTGAAGCAGCTAAGGGGGAGACCTTGTCATGATTGTGACAGGCGATAAAACCTGGGTTCACTGTTTTGTGGCCGAAACAAAATGAGACTCAATGGAATGACACCATTCCCACTGCCCATACAAGAAAAAATTCAAAACAACTCGTTCCGCCGGTAACCTTATGATCACCGTGTTCCGGGACTGTGAAGGCGTGATTCTCATAGATGTGATGCTAAGAGGCAGTACCATTAATTCAGAAGCATATGTCAACACATTAACAAAACTCACGACGGGCTTCCGGCGACTTCGGCGCCACAGCAACGCGGGAGATTTTCTGCTCCAACACGATAACTCTTAGTCCCACACGACTCTGAGGACTGCTGAATACATCGCTAAACAGGGTTGGGCAGTATTAGCCCATCCACCCACAACTCTGGCCGACCCCCAACGGACTTCCTCTTGTTTGGGCCATTAAAGGATTCGTGGGAGACTTTTGACTACGATGAGGAGGCGATTCACACAGTGAAGCACTGGCTCCACCACCAGGACAAGGATTGCTACCGACAGGGCATACACGCCCTTGTTTCGCGCTGGAGGAACCCCTCAGAACGGGACGGAGATTACGTGGAAAAATAGGGTGTGTAGATAAAACACCAGTCTTTCGTGTGTGTAATTCTCAGTATGGTCAATAAAGAATGCGGTGCATTACTTTCTGGGCAACCCTCGTACTTTACTCTTTTTGCTATTTCAGATTACGTAGGTTTGATTATTTCCAGTCATCTTCGTTTTTCTGTTCCCCACCTGCCCGTATAGCTCAACGCGCAGCGCGCCAGCTTCCCAGACAGGCAGGTGAGGTGGAATCAGACGGGACGCACGCGGTGAATTAACGACCGACGGCCTGGTACAGTGACCAGCGTGGGTGTGGTTATTAGGCGGTTTTCCATGCTCACTTAGGCAAACTGTGGGCTCGATCCCACATTCCGCCCCAGAGAATTAACTAAAGAATATAGTTCACGCGATTCACGGGCCGACGGCGTATGACTTCCCTCTCTCAGATCAAGTTAAGTCTGGGGCGAAAAGAAGGGCGCGTTGTCACTTAGTCAAAATAAAAGTAATTCCTGCCAAATTCTGCAGAACAGCTGACCTCATACGACGGGAAAAAAGCCACATAAGAAGGAGAGGGAGGGAGGAAGGGAGAGAGAGAGAGAGAGAGGAAGGGAGAGAGAGAGGGAGGGGAGAGAGAGAGAGAGAGAGAGAGAGGGAGGGAGAGAGAGAGGGAGGGAGAGAGAGAGAGAGAGAGAGAGAGAGAGAGAGAGAGAGAGAGAGAGAGAGAGAGAGAGGGGAGAGAGAGAGAGAGAGAGAGAGAGAGAGAGAGAGAGAGAGAGAGAGAGTTTCCCCCCCCCCCCTCTCCCCCCTGTGAAGTAATGTGCAGGTCAGCAAGTATAAGGGACAGCCAACAAGTTGCCTAAAATTGTGGTCTTAAAATAACCTTGACCACAGTTTCGACGGATCTAAACCCGTCTTCTTCAGATGGACAGACCAAACTTTCACTTTAGCAGTTCACTCAGTAAAAGCTGTACCCACATGACATTTATCGGCAACGGTCTGTATGTCCATATCCAAAAATTAAGATCCTAAGAATCAAGGGTTTGTCACATCAGTAAAAACAACAGTCGCCATGTAGCTACTAATATGGTCTGTTATTCTGAATGATTGTTTTTACTGAAGTGACAAACCGTTGATTCTTAGGACCTTAATTTTTACTTATGAGCACACAGACCGGTGTCGATAAAGGTCATGTGGAGACAGCTTTTACTGAGTGAACTGCTACTCTGAATGTCTGATCTGTCCTTCTGAAAGCGACGCGTTTAGAGCCGTCGAAACCGTGGTCAAGGTTATTTGAAAACCATCATTTTTTGCAACTGGTGGGCTGTCCTTCATTCTGGTGTTCTGTAACCGTTGCTGTGGAGCAGCCATGTTCGAAGTATTAAAGTGCAGGTAGCTGCTATTTTTACTAATCTCTCCGCTATATCTTCGCCCTTTTCGTCTGTAGTTCAGTCAGTGTCCAACATTCACTTGCACACAACCATTTTGATAATTTATTATCATTTTGTACAGTATAGGCAAGTAACTCCGTGTCATGTTTATAAAAAGCCATGTCATTGTTTCACATAGACACCGAAATTTCTGTACCTTGCCGCTTACGTCGTTATTTGATGTGTGGGTAATGTCACACTGAATATCTCGTAACGGTGGACTAACGACGAGGGGTCGTTGTGCTGGCCACTGTGGATGTAATTTTTAGGCGGTTTCTCACACTCCACTAGGTGAACACCGGGCTACTTCCCAAACATGCTATACAAACGTTTAGAATACTTTCTCATACTTGCACACAGAATTTACTCTGTACACACGTAGACTGCGTGAACTGCTTCTCTTCTTGGGAGGACTGGGAGAGGGGGAGGGGGAGGTGGGAGATGAACAAGAGACTGCTGACCATCCGTGTTTGGTCTCCTTAATCAATCAGAGTCACAGCGCCCCATCTCCCACCATCCCTCCATCCACGGCCACCCCAACATTTCACTCTACTCTGAGCCTCGCTCACTCGGCTCAACAGCATGCGTGGAACCCCACGTGCAGTCTGCTACACTGTAGGTCATGTGCACTGAGATGTTCAAATGTGATCTATCAACTGAAAAAAACCTGCTCTACATGCACCTAGACCGTACAGAAGAGCACATGGGTACATGAAGTGGGCATAAAAATACATGCAAGTAAAATAACATACAAGTTTATATTTGTAAATACTTTGTGATTTAAATACGTTGCAAAGCATCATTATCGATTTCCTCGCAGAACATGTACAATTAAATACTTTTCTTTATATTATAGACCACCGAAGATGCCAAGGATGAATAGGTGAAACCTGTTTGGAACACGTTAATATAACATTCAGTTCGAAAGACCGGAAATTTTCTTATCTAGGTGATAAAGCAATATCGAATATAAAAGAAATTGTTAATATGTTGTATTACTTCGCCCTTAACTACTGTTTTGACCTTAGCTGGTTCACATGTAGAAGACATACTTTTGCTTCTGACGTGGAGATATAGATCATCTTGCATTCGAAGTAAAATCCCTTGGTCGTCTCCAAAACGCCATCTGCTTTTAAATCTTTTCGTAATATGTAATAAGGAAAAGTGGTCTTCCTTTATAGCAAAAATAATTTTTCTTGTTTTACTACCCATGCATACTTCGGAGACGTTTCTCCACTGTCAGTGGGCATTATTATCTATTGAACAACATACAATGAATTGATGCATTACCATACTTAAAAGTTTGAGATTATTTACATTACTACAAGTATTGACAGGAATGTTAACATGAAGAATAACTACATACCTTGCTGGTGTTGACGAGTTTGTCTCGTACTTGCAGCACGGCTACAGTTATTGCCTTCCAGTACATCTGCAATAAATTAATAAGCGTTTATCAATGTTTCTTATTAAGGTAATTAATTCCTCAGTTTTTAAGCCTTATATTATGTTATAGATTCTGTATTTTTTATTTGTTGCGCTACTGTCGTTGTATTACGTTATTTTGTAAACAAAGATTCAGTACCTTCTCTCTGACTAGCATTTTCTAGGTTACAACACTATATTTTTAAAAAAAAAGTGTTGAAATGTTTGCTGGTTGGGATTAGGCTTTGTGAAATGTTGATTGTGGAGGGAGGGGGGGGGGGGGGGTGCAGATGATGTGTGTAAATGTGTGCGCTTAGTTTTCGTAGGTCTAGCGTTTTGGTGCTTTAAGGGTCGAGCTTTCTATCACACACTGTTTCTATGTTTGTCTGATATTCACTTGCTCCGCCATCTTGTTTTGGTAATAATTTACGGATGATTAAGTCGAATGTTTAAATAGAACTACTTTAGCCTTGGTGTTCTTTTTTGGACTATTTTTCTCTTCTTTCTGGGAGAAGTTTTACTCGCAGCATTAGCAAGCGTTACATTACTCTCGTACCGTATGCAGGAGATCTCGACGATCTTTGAGATCATAAGAGGCTATCGTTTTGCATGACAGTTCTGTAACAAGGCACAAGTATTAGTCGCACGACACAATTTCTTCTTATCCAATGTAGAGAAGAAAGCGCCACACTACAGTGAAGCGTCGAAGCACGACCATTAAAAACTTATTATTTATCGAGCCACGGTTATTGTTCTCAAAATAAAAAGAAAGGTCAAATATTCGCAACGCGTTAGTTACCCTATTGATAAATAAATGACTACTATAAATATGAAAACTATACCGTTTTAACTTTGTTACAACGTAACGTGTACCCTTCGCCGAGTGAGTCGTTGCCTCAACTTCACAATACTTGTGGCATGGGCGAGGTATATCAAAGGAAAGTAGCAATACGGGAGTAGCAGAGCTCAACTTCTTATTCATTAATTTTTAATAATTCATTTTTAAAGTTACAACAGACTTGATGTTTCAAGAAACACTGAATTTTTTTTAGATTCCAAAGCTTTTCGAATGGACGCCTTTAATGATTTTGTTAAAGTACGCTTACTTTTAACACCCACTAGCGCATGATAACGCCACGTGCGCACCCTGCCCCACTCCACATTATCCACAGGAGCTGAGCCTGATTAGGAGGTACCTTCCTGGATATTTCCCGAGTATTTTGACGTAACATGTGAAGACGGCAGCTAAATAAGGGGACCGCTTATCCATTATATTGTATCGCAGTCTTGACTGTAAAAACTTATGTCTGTCTCGACATTCGTTAGAGGCTGTAGTACTGCGAAAATGTAGAATACAACCAAACCAGGGCGCCACAACCTTCCCGGCTGTCTCTCGAGTTGGAAACAGCCGTGTACTGTGTCAGGGCTCTTGCGATAATCCGCGGGACTTGAACTATAAATTGCAGCTCATTGTTTACGCAGGCAGCAGGTGGCATTTTTAATGGAGTCAGGAATCAGGAACGCTAGGGAACTGAGGCCGCACCGCCACTGGCTCGTGGCCTGCCTGAGAGCCCCTAAGGAATTCATTTGGCTGCAGGCATCTGAAGAGGTGCTCGGGCTATCGCGGGCGCCTGCGAGTTTTTGAGTGCCGTGGACGCGCTCCGCTCTGCCCACCCTAATGGGACGAGCCGGCGTAGCGGGCCCCGGACACAGAGTGCTCCTATTATACAGACGTCCGGCTGGATAATGCTGCCCTCTGTTAACCGGGACTCTGGCGGTAGGAGATCGAGGGCGCACCCGTAGCGGCTTTCCGACAAATTGGGCTTGTCCGCCGGTGCGGCCAGTCGAGTGAGGTCTCGCGTTTGTGATTCGTGTGCTACCCACTGGGTAATGAGAACTGCTTGGTGGCTTCCTGATGTACATCTACACACAGGGCGACAATTGCTGAACTACATGAAACCTGGTGGTAGGAAAGGGAAGGCAGGATTTGGTTACGATTGTGGACGGGGCCGTAGTCAGTTACTATTGGTTGCCTTTTACAGTTACACACAGTTTATTTTAAACCAGTAATTCCAGACTCAACAATAAACAAAAATACCACACGTTATTAATGAAGGAATAAACAACTGTGTAAATAATAGTGTTTTCAGTGAGTTACAATTTAGAAAATCACCATTAAATACAGATACAACAGTAATGTTTTAAAAGCAAGCCACTGTGATCTGGGCAGAAGGCCTTACACTCCAGGAATGGCAATAAATTAAGAATTTTTTTTAAACTCGCTGCAACTTACAAATTACAGGTATTGAAATACTAAAAGCAAGTCGCCACAAACACAGCAGACGGCATCAGACGCTAGGAATGGCAGTAAATAAGTTTCTAAATGGTTACTGCGTTAACACAAATACCAAATTAGAATTTTAAGGCAAGTGACCACAAACAAAGCTGAAGGCCTTACAGGCCAAGAATGGCAATAAATTAAGAATTGTTTTAAGAACTCGCTGTAATTTACAACTTACAGGTATTCAAATATTAAAGGTAAGTCGCCACAAACACAGCAGAAGGCATCAGACGCCAGGAATGGCAGTAAATAAGGTTTTAAGGCTTACTGCTAAAATACAAATACCAAATTGAAATTTTAAGGCAAATGACCACAATCACGGCTGAAGGCCTTACACGCCACAAACGGCAATAATATTAAAAAAATTGTATTTGCTGTAAAACAGCAGATACAATAGCAAAAGTTAATTAAAAAAACAAGCAACTGAATCAGACGGTGCTCCAGGAATCAACCTCTGAGAACGTCCGGCAACAAACACTTTCGCGAGCGTTGAGATAGGTAGCCAAGAGTTGCATTCACTTCACAAGATGGTAACTCAGACTAGTGGCAGTCCAACGAATGACTAATGATAATCTTGCTGAAGCTACCTGGCGTCCGATAAACCAAATGCAACGATGGAACAATAAGCCAAAGCCCGAACTGGCGGTCTGCGCTACGTCCAGAATACTGTGTTTAGAGTCACCAGAACGAGAAAGGAATCATTAGTACCAGAGTAGAGGAATCACCAACCGGCCTACAATCAAGAAAGCTGTGAAAACTACACGTCATACCAGAGAGCAGCGGCAAGGCGAGGAAATGTACACTACTGTTACATACACTAACCCCCAGGGCAGGTAACTGGGGCGTTAGCGGCCACCAGGCAACAAAAATTACCACTGATTGAACTTAACATATTGTAACAAGTTGAACGCAGTAAATACTAATAAGAAGTCGAGGGAAGCTAATCAGATCCGCCTTCCCCAAGCACTCCACTCGCTGCTCTTCGCCTCGGCAACACTACGAGCAAGCAACACGAACACAAGTCACTGGAGAACCGCGAGATATCACAGTGGTGGAGATTTCTCTACTCGGATGGAAATGCACTTATCTTAAAGCTTGCTGGATCCGCTTTACGACGAGATCGTGCACCCCCGTGACCACAGCCCTTCCATCTGGCAGTCCACGTGTGCCGCCAGCGGTCCCAGCGTGTTCTCGCACTGTGCAGACCTGGCTCCTCCTCAGTCCCCAACCGAGCTGGCCACTCACACGACCCGGCAAAACAACGATGTCTCCCCAAAGATAGGGCAACAGTTACTACACATCGATAACCGCCGCTGCTGCCACTAGCAGACAGGCGATGCTTGCGAAACTGAGTGGCACCAGTCAACACGAGAAGAAGACAAACAGCTGCAACCATGGCAACCAAACGATACCGTCTGGCCTCCAACAGAGGGCGGAAACCTACAAACAGCGGCAACGCGAACCGCAGCATTTCTCACTATATGAAATAAAATCGTCATAACTTCTGAACGATTGCGTCAGGACGTTCAAACTGCACGGTTGGCCGCGGGGCATCATGGGAATTAGTATGCGCTGTGTGGTTTGGTTTAGCGACGAAGCCCACTTTCATTTGGATGGGTTCGTCAATAAGCATAATTGGGGGACTGAGAACCCGCATTTCGAGATCGAGAAGTCTCTTCACCCTCAACGGGTGACTGTGTGGTGTGCAATGTGCAGTCACGGAATAATCAGTACAATAGCCCTTGATGCCACGGTGGCTATCGAACGGTATCTCAAGGTTTTGATTTCATCCCCACTATCGAAAGTGACCCTGATTTCCATAAGATGTGGTCCATGTAAGACGGAGTTCGACCCCCATCGAAGCAGCAGAGTGTTTGATGTCCTGGAGGAGCACTTTGGCGACCGCATTCTGGTTCTGGGGTACCCAGAGGCCACTGGCATGGGCCTCGATTGGCCGCCATATTCTCCGGATCTGAACACATACGGCTCATTTTCGTGGGGCTATATTAAAGACAAGGTGTACACCAGTAACCCCGAAACCATTACTGAACTGAAAACAGCCATTCAGGAGGTCATAGACAGATCGACGTTGCTACAATTCAGCGGGTCGCGCAGAAATTCGCTATTCGTCTGCGTCACATGGTCGCCAATGATGGCAGACATATTGAATATGTCATAACTTAAATCCGAATATTTGAAGTGACTATTTGAAGTGACGTTTACGTGCTGAATAAAGTTTCTTTATGCCGTAGTTTGTAACTAATTTACGTTTTCTCCATATAGTTCAAGAACTGTCACACTGCACATACTCCGCATGGGACCGTATGGTGTGTGGGATACGGTACCTTGTTGGACTAACAGTCATTTATTTTCCTTTTCCACACGCAAATAGAGCGAAGGAAAAAACGACATTTAGTAAGCCTCTGTATGAACCCCAGTTTCTCATATCTTATCTCCGCGGTCGTTACACGAAATATATGTGCTTTGTCGGCAGGAGAATTGTTCCGCAGTCAGATTCATATGACGGTTCTCTAAATTTTCTCAATACTGTTTGTCGAAAAGAACGTCGCCTCCCATCCAGGGTTTTCCATTTGAGTTCCCGAAGCATCTCGACAACACTTTCGTGTTGATCAGACCTACCGGTAACCAATCCAGTAGCCCGTCTCTGAATCGTCTCGACGTTCATTGTTAATTTCTTTATGTTTATTTTTATGTTACTGTTTATGTAATTAACATAAATTTGACGTCTAACGTTCGTTTGATTAACGTCTTTTTCTTCATCGTAAACTTTAATTTCTACACAACCATTTTTAAGTAAATTTCAATGCAAACGTTCTAATTGGTATTCTTTTTGTAAGAAACTATTTATTTTTAGCATTTCTGTTCTCCTCCATTTATTACTACAAATTTTTAACATATATAATTTTAATTAAAATAAATGAAAAAACTTATTATTCCTTATTATGGAGCTCTAATGCAGAAATATATGTAACTAAAGATAAGACAGAAGATAAATGATGGTTATTGTTATTTACATATTTAGATTATAATGTTTATCAAACTTATAATAAAGACGAAAAAAATTGTTTAGTTTCTTGGTATCCGAGTGGAGAATATTACATTAAAATTATATGAGATCTTTACATAAACTTCCTATAGAATATCCAAATGGTCTTTTTTAAACTTTTTGAAGAAAACAACATAATTGTTCCAGAATTCGAGGCTGTTGAAAATTGAACAATAAATAGTAATCTTTCTTTGTGTTTATTCGGAGTTGTTTTCATTTTATCCACTTTAATCTTAATCTTATAATTTACATGTATTTTTCTATCTTGTATTTCTTTTTCTAACGAATAATTACATAGATAGTTTCTATATTTTCGAATTTAAACGTATATGTTTCTTTACCTCTGTTGTCTAATTTAGATAAACTAGAAATAATTAATTCTATTCCATCTTCGAAGCTTTCTCATGTTACATTCATTTTGCTGAACGTTTATTTTTTTAAAAGAATTAATTTTTTTCTATGTACATAAAAGCAAAAAAAAATAATAATAATAATGAATGGTGGCGTTGAAATTGTAGGAAGTGAACTTAATAGTTCTATTAATGGTTGTAGTGAAGTATTCACTAAATTGTCAGACCAGAAAAAATAAATCTTACAGTATTTCAAAAGCTGAAATTTTAGTAACTAAATGTGGTGAAAAAGTTTTATTAGTTTTAGATGATAAACATAAAATTTCCTATCCAGATCGTTGTACTAAAATTTTTTCAGAAGACGATGATAAATTAATGAAAATTTTTGGATTACTTTTTATTTATCGAGGTAAAGAATAAAATAAAGATCGTTCAGTTCATGTTATTGAATTTGAATAAATTTTATAATTTTTGTATTTTTTAAATTTAGTTTTCTGAGTATTAAATTTTAATCAAATAAATTTATTTTTCTTGGTTGAATGATAATTTCGTTCGCGGATATATATATATATATATATATATATATATATATATATATATGGGGGGAACATCAAAACTAAAGTCTTGTTTATACTGAATTTTTTTAAATGTGCTCTTTGGTACAGAATCCTCATAAAGAAACTGCTTGCAGAATTAGGAGACGAGAAGTTAGCGACAGAAACATTTCTTGCTCCACAGGCTAATGCTCATATAACAAAAATATCGAAGACACGGGAAGAGACAACATCTATTTAAAATATTCCTTGCCAGACACTCTTCAGGTGTTTCAGAGTATGTGAACATGTAAAAGCGTTTCTGGTCATTTCTTTAACGTAAAGACGTACAGACGTGTTACCGCACACAAGAAACGGCTTTCTTTTTTTCTGCGCTCGCCGGGCTCGATATGATTCGGACAGTCACGATCAGAACATTGAGCGCCAGCGTGTGTTGCGTGTGATCGTCACGGTACAGCAGCACCTTCGCCGCTGCTGACGTCAGATTCGCGCAGCGCGCATTCTTAAAGCGACAGACGTTCGCTAAGTGGGCCCCTACCACCTTCGCCGGATGACGAATCACCACCGCTCTCTCGCCTTCCAGCAAGGCGGGCGTCCTTAGCGACCTCGGAACGTGGGTGAGTTGGTCGGTATCCGCGTCACACTTCGGGAGGTCGCGCTGACGAATACACAGCTGCGCGGACCTCGGCTGGGGCAGGAGCTGACCTCTGGCGTTTAGCGGCAGTCTTGAGGAGCACTCGCTCTTAGGTGAACCCAGGTGTTTGTGAACACGCTTTTGTGAGCACTCCACAATGCGTCCAAGCTACGCGACTGCTCTCTACAATTCCCTGCGTTTTAACTTTTCTTAAACTGTACAGTCCGAGAGACGTTTTCAAGTCTGAACCATCAATGATGTATATATGCAGACTGCTGCAGCGAATGAAAATTCGTACCAAGACTCAGGGTCGCCAGTGGTCAGAGCATCTGCCTAGAGAGCAGGAGATCCGGATTCAAATCCCAGCCATGGTAAAAGTGCTCATTTGTAGCTTCAGTCTGCATACATCCATTTTAACTTTTTCACACTGGAGGACGTCCACTGCAGTTATCTTACACTTCTACTGAATGTAAAAATTACTCTTAGCCTTCTATTGGTAACTTCTTTGTGTTCTGCCTTTCGGCAGGTCTTGTCATGGGGGAAGGCTAGTCAGAGAGGTCCACCGCCGGAGCGTCTAGGGAAGTGTTTCTAGTGGTGGTTTCCCGTCGCCTTACACTGGTGATGATGAAATGATAATGAGGACAACACAACACCCAGTGCCTGAGCGGAGAAAAATCTCCCACCCAGCCGGGAATCGAACCTGGGCCCCTTGGCGTGACAGACCGCCCCATTGACCACTCAGCTATAAGGGCGCACTTCTATTGGTAAAGGATGAAATAATTCTAATGTCAGCATATACTGTTGCTGTTTCTCAAAGCTCAAATACCAGGTGGTTATAAGTAAAGTGCCGCTACTGACGGAGGTTCAGTGTAGGTTGTACTCATCGCATGGCAGCAGAACTTGGTACATACGCTAGTGCATCAGCGCGGAACCGATTTACGCTGGAAAACATTTAGTTCGAATGTTGACTGCCAGATGGAACTCTGGCCCTGTGCAGCATTTCGAAGACGTCTCCGTTGCTCACACTGGACAAACTGTGTAATCGGCCATTAATAATAAACTCAACGTTTCGCCATTCTCGCTTGTTTGACTTCCTCTGCCAACGTACCGTTCCTAATCCCTTACATATGGAATAATTCCTACGCGTCTTTCGTGCATTCACAGCGCCAGACTTGGATCTGGCGGCCAAAATTAAAATTATTTTTTTTTCTCCAGAGTAAATCGGTTCTCCGTTAATGCGTTAGCATGTCGAACATGTTCCACTGCCGTACTCTACTCACAGCTCACACCGCAATTCCATCAGTAGCTGCACATTAAATATAACCACCTGGTGCTTTTAATGTATCCAGTTGCACAGGTTTCATAAAAGTGACATACACAATTATGCTCACGATGTCATTGAGCACACAAGTTTTTAAATCCACCTGATTCTTCCTTTCGTGTCACCTGACGTTGCTTCCCTACAGCACTCTCTAAGTGATACACGATATCCCAGGAGGAATTGTTCAGTACTGAGGCTAAGGGCTACCATTCGAAGCAAAAAGCGTGTAGTTAACTAGGGCTCTAAAATACACTCATCTTCGATATTCTGAAACCAATCTCTTCTATAGCAAGCTCTTTGCTTTTCATTGTTTGAGACGTGGTAGTATGGATCCACAAAAAAAAGGTGTCTGTTAAACACGGGCTGTACAATGCACACTTTTGAGAACTATGAGCACTTCCTCCATCGTCGATATTGTGACGCAGATATGTTCTGCAGCAAAGTCTTCGCTTTCTATATTTTTGTTGGAGTTAGTATGGGCCAAAACAAGAAAAAATGTCTGGTAAACATGATCTCTGAAATTCACGCGTTAAAAAGTATGAGCACTTTTTCAATAGAATAGGTGTGTTTCAGAACACGGAAGATGAACAAGTACTCATATCTCTTTAAAGGACGCGCCTTACAGTCCATATTTCACAGAAACCTTTTTTTGTTTTGGCCCATACTACCACGTGTCTGAACATGGAAAGCAAAAAGCTTGCTATGGAAGAGGTTTGTTTCAGAATATCGAAGAAGAAGATGCGCTCATAGGTCTTAAGGTGTGCATTTTAGAGCACACGTTTACTGGACACTTCTGCTCTGAGCGGTCGTCCCTATCAGAATAGTCAGTGTTGACCATTCCTCTTGGTACACACTATACGCTGCCGGTGCTTATACCGTGCACATCGAAGCTTCCTTTTTCCATTTTTATAGCTCCAGCATAGCATGTATTAACATTAGTAGTTTCAGAATCCAATTGAAAAGCGCCCGAGATGAAGAACGAAGCCGGTCGTGGACTTTAAGTTCTTATCAGCAACTGGAGCGTCTTTCAATGAATACAATGAAAACTGGAATTTTCTGTGTATGTAATCAGAAAAAAGAAGATGTAAATGTTTCGTAAAACTAACTATTACATATGTGTACATTAGCACACAGTCAGTTCCACAAGAAAGCGTACGCTGTTACCTGTATGAAATAAAAGACATAAATATAAGTTTACATGAAAACACATGTTATTACTAATTGCACAGTTACCTAATAGTTAATCCAGTCGCAGCCATTATCGGTTGTAGCTTCTGGCATGCTTTTCACAATATTTCCTGCATATCCTCTCGGTAATGATCTCCATATCGCCCTGATTTGATACGACAGCTGCTTCAAAGTATGTACTGGCTTTCCTTTAATCTTCACCTCAATATACGATCAAACATTTTCGATCGGATTTGCATCCGGAGACATTGCAGGCCAGTCCACCGTGGACACCCCATTCTCTTGTTTCCACGCTGTACAGAGGCGGCTGCGGTGTTTCGGATCATTACCCTCGTTCTAACCAAATCGCTTCTTAAAGGACCTCAGAAGGCATTTTTGAAAAATATTGCACATTTTTGCACTGCCTCGTGACGCTTCAGATATTTTGGAGTCGTTTTAAACTGCAGCCGAATAAAAAAGAAAAAAAAAACAGAAAAAAATTCAACTCTACTACCAGAGACGTCGCTGCGGACGTTAGATTTAAAATCATAGCGTACACTGTCTCGTGGAACTGAGTGTACATTTGACGATTATTTATTAAACGGTGTAGTTATTCGAAGTGGCGACATTGGATCCATCTATCCTTTTACTAAGCAATTACATTTATCAAGTGTTACCGATGGAATCTCAGTACTATTCGCCAAAATCGCTTTATTTTAGGGAAAGTTGCCTAGGTCACACCAGTATTCAAGAAAGGTAGGGAATCCACTGATTACAGGCGCATATCATTAACGTCGATATGCAGTAGGATATTGAAATATATACTGTGTTTGAACGTTATGAATTACTTCGAAGGGAAAGGGCTATTGACACACAGTCAACACGGATTTAGAAAACATCATTCTTATGAAACACAGCTAGCTCTTTACTCAGACGAAGTGTTGAGTGATATTGAGAAGGAATTTCAAATTGAGTCCGTATTTCTAGACTTACAGAAGCTTTTGACACTGCACCACACAAGCTGCTTTTAGTGAAACTGCGTGTTTATGGAATATTGTCTCAGTTACATGACTGGATTCGTGATTTGCTGTCAGGTCACAATTCGTAGTAACTGACGGAAAGTTATCGAGTTAAACAGAGGTGAATGTTTGTGAATTTCTAAGGGACCAAACTGTGAGGTCATCGGTCCCTAGGCTTACAAACTACTTAAGCTAACTTAAACTAACTTACTCTATGGACAACACACAGAAACCCATGCCCGAGTGAGGACTAGAACCTCCGGCGGGAGGTTCCGCGCAGTGCGTTACATGGCGCCTCAAACCGCGCTGCCACTTCGCGCGGCCAGAACTGACTTCTGGCGTTTCCCAAGGTAGTGTTGTATGCCCTTTGCTGTTCCTTATCTGTATAAACGAGTTAGGAGACAATCTGAGGAACCGTCTTGGGTTCTTTGCAAATAAAGCTGTCCTCCTTCGACTAGTAAAGACATCAGAAGTCAAATTGCTAAACGATTTAGAAAAGATATCTGTACGATGCGAAAATTGGCAGTTGACACTACATAATGAAAAGATGAAGGTTTTCAGCATTTCGGTTACACGATAACTCAGTCACATCTAAAGGCCGTAAATTCAACTCACTACCTAAGAATAACAATTACGAACAACTTAAATTGGAAGGGACACACAGAAAATGTTGTAGGGAAGGCTAACCAAAGACTGCGTTTTATTGGCAGGACACTTAGAAAATATAACAGATCTACTAAAGACTGCCTACAGTACGGCCGGCCGCTGTGGCCGAGCGGTTCTAGGCGCTTCAGTCCGGAACCACGCGACTGCTACAGTCGCAGGTTCGAATCCTGCCTCGGGCATGGATGTGTGTGATGTCCTTAGGTTAGTTAGGTTTAAGTAGTTCTAAGTTCTAGGGGACTGATGACTTCAGAAGTTAGGTCCCATAGTGCGCTTGTCCGTCCACTTTTGGGAGTGCTGTGCACGGTATGGGATCCTTACCAGATTGGATTGACGGAGTACATCGAGCAAGTTCAAAGAAGGGCAGTACGTTTTGACTTATCTCGAAATGCTGGTGACAGTTTCACGGACATGAAATCAGAGCTCCCGCGGAAAGGTGTAGGTGTTCGTTTTTTCCGCGCCCAGCCAGGCACTTTAATGTGATTTGCAGAATATCCACGTAGATGTAGATGAATTAAAGTACTTAAAGTTTTCTCCGGTAGACTTCAGTGCCGATTTGTGAGAATTGTGTTGAGCAGCTTTGTGAGACTGCCACTTGATTTCCGAACTTCAGTTACCATAATCATGAAAAACGACTACTATCAGGTGGCTCGGCGGCCTCCTTCCAGGCTGCTGGACTGCGCACCACTCCAGGTCGTTCACGGTGGCAGCAGCGGCACCAGGAGGCGGCAGCCAGACACGTTTGATGTTGTTTGATTTGTGGGGCGCTCATCAGCGCCCGTACAAAGTCCCTATATTTACACAGTCCAAGCTAGCCACTATCACGAATAATGATGATGAAATGATGGGGACAACGCAAACACCCAGTCCCCGGGGGAAAGAAAGTCCCCAAACCGGCCGGTCCCCAACCCGGCCGGGAATAGAACCCGGGACCCCGCGAGCTGCGGACAGGCAGACCTGTGACCTCCGTGCCCTGTCCGGCGTCGTCGCAGCGTGGGTGGATCGCCGGTCTCCGTGTGCGGCGGCCGGCTCGGGTGGCGGGGCCTCCCAGAGGGTCAGCTGACCTCCTTCGACCTCGCAGAGGGTCAGCTGACCCTCCGGCGGACGGTGTCACGTTGCGCCCTCTTCACGAGCCAGTGGCCGCGTCATATTCCCCCTACCACCAAAGTCGCTGGGCTGCACGGAACTGAACGCATTAAGTGTCAGCTCGCTGCACTCGCAATGAAGAGGGCACCGTGTCCAATTCACACCGCACCCACAACCTCTCTTTACTTAATTCCGCCGCGTTGCTTTAGAGTACCCGAATGCTTCCCCTGACACTGGCGTGGTCGGTCTCGCACGGCACTGCCTCCATCCCGAACGTGCTTTCTGTCACCGATGACGCGGTCGTCGATGGGACTTTGAACGTTAATCTCACGCCATTTTACAGCAGTTATTTATGTAACATATGAGAATGCAACTTTCTTCGGACAGTTTAAATGATGAAATTTCGGGTAGACTGCCGCGCACCAGTGTCATCTTGTAGCATCAATTACACTACTGAAGATGAACAGTAGGAAACAGGTCGAAACTTACCCTCTGGGACGATGCTGCCACTTGGCTAAGAAGCAGTAAATATTTCGTCTGCCTTGTAGTTCCTTCAAACTCAGTAAAACAACTATCTACCGTCACTTTTTGCTAGAACGATTTCAAAGTCTCTTCTTTCTATTTCAATTTTTTTCCATATTTTGCAGCTAACCAACACACTTCCATCACTGGCACCGGGGCAGAACCATCTTCCATCACAAAACAGAACAGACCTCCATCGTGACCTAAAATCAGCTCTCGCTTGACACGGCTGAAGTTGCAAATGGCGTGGGTTTCGGGGTCTAGAGGAACACACTCTGCAGGGCTTCTGGCTCGGAACTCTCCTTGAAGTAACCGATTTGTAGCAGCTGGTTGTGTCACTGTGGTGCCAACTGCTGCTCAGACTGCTGCTGCAGATGCAGTACGATGTGTCAGAGCCATACGCCGAACACTGTAGTCTTCGAAACTTCCTGGCAGATTAAAACTGTGTGCCCCACCGAGACTCCAACTCGGGATCTTTGCCTTTCGCGGGCAAGTGCTCTAACCGAACTACCCAAGCACGACTAACGCCCTGTCCTCACAGCTTTAATTCCGCCAGTACCTCGTCTCCTGACAGGAAGTTTCATATCAGCGCACACTCCGCTGTAGAGTGAAAATTTCATTCTAGAAACATCCCCCAGGCTGTGGTTAAGCCGTGTCTCAGCAACATACTTTCTTTCAGGAGTGCTAGTTCTGCAAGGTTCGCAGGAGAGCTTCTGTGAAGTTTGGAAGGTAGGAGACGAGATACTGGCAGAAGTAAAGCTGTGGGGACGGGGCGTTAGTCGTGCTTGGGTAACTCAGTTGGTAGAGCACTTGCCCGCGAAAGGCAAAGGTCCCGAGTTCGAGTCTCGGTCCGGCACACAGTTTTAATCTGCCAGGAAGTTTCAAATCAGCGCACACTCCGCTGTAGAGTGTCTCCCATCTCCTTAGAGCCACGACGCCAACTGGAGCCCAGTCTCCTTGTGACTGTACATTCTCGTGCCAGTAATCATGTACAGTGGCTACGTTCTTGCCAAGTCTTTCTGCAGTGTCGCAGAAGAAACATACGGCTTCTCGTAGCCACACTACACACTCTCGCTGAAACTTAATGAGACGTTGATAATGGAGTCTTTCTTGCCTTAAAGGCTTTCTTGACTAGCATCGACTCATACGTCCAGTCTCAAACCTAATTAACGCTCGTGACTGTTACAGCGTGTATTTAATGCAAACCTTATTTGCATTCTCGAACGCCGCTACTGCCGCCAGACTTCTGCGACTGGCGCAGAATTTGAACAGACGTCATCTTTCAGATGTAGAAACAAGCGTGCCATCTTCCTATTATTTCCCACTACTCCTTCTTGGTGTTGGGACTTTTCTAGCGCTGGTGTATTCCCTTACATCAACGGTTGTAAAAATGCTTACGAATGACTCCCTCGTTGGTTTTATACTTTATAATGTAAGAAATGTACCGTAGTACATATCAGGAGAGTAAATGCGCAGGCGACAAATGATAGCTGAACACAAAACTAACTCTGAAGACAAGTGTCTGCAAGCCATCGGCAGATGTTCATACCATTCCTCACTTGTTCGGTGATATCTCAGCCCTGCTAACTCAGAAACATAGGAAAAGTATTCATCTTTATGAGAGAAACTATTGTGAAATTATTGATGCCGGTACAATCGACTGTTCGTAGTGAATAAAGTAATGAACAGCATTTCAGGCCAATGGTATGTATACTTACGCGGGTTACTTGAAGCATTAACAATGCTATCGGTTCCAGACATACAGGCTTGATACCAGACGGTCGCCCACGCTCATAACTTCATACAGCTCACCGTGACATCGTGTTCTGCAGTCCATGGAGCACGTCTGTTGTAAAGCAGGACGGGTGCGAAACAAAATCTCCGCCTATCGCCGGTTTTTCACGGCAGGGAGCTGAAAAAGTTTCGCAACGTAGCAGCGCTTCGTTGAAAGCCTGTGGTGTTCCGGAAACTTACGTCGTCAGGAGGGCGCATCTGGCTGGAGAACTCGCGCTGGAGAACACACACACACACACACACACACACACACACACACACACACACACACACAGAAACAATAGCGAGCGTCTTTACGAGCGCAGGCTTGTATTACGAACGCAGTAGCAGAGCTGAGTTTGGTTACCATAGCAAGTGACTACTCACACACAGAAACACCAGTATACTATTTGTTTCCCTAAATTTCCAGCTCTCTGAGAGTAACTTAAGAAATGAGATTTGTAAGAACTGCAAAATGTCTAAGCACGAATGGTTAAAGGACAAATGTAAGGATTTACAAGAACATATCACTACTGGAATGATAGTTAACGCATACACGAAAATTAAAAACGCCTTTGGAGAAAAGAGAAGCAGATGTATGAATATCGGGAGCTCAGACGGAAAACCAGTCCTAAAAAAAGAAGGGAAATCTGAAAGGCAGATGGACTATGCAGAGGGGCTATAGAAGGGATGTGAATTTGCAAGCAATATTATACAATGAAACAGGACGAAGATGATACGGCAGCTATGATATTGCGAGAAGAATTTGACAAAGCTCTGAAAGATCTGAGTCGAAACAAGACCCCCAGCAGTGGACGGTATTCCGTCAGAACTACTGATAGCCTTGGGAGAGCCAGCCATGACAAAACTCTTCTATCTGGTGTGCAAGAGCTATGAGACAGGCGAAATACCTTCATACTTGAAGAAGGATACAATAATTTCAGTTTCAAAGAAAGCAGGTGCTGACAGGTGTGAGAATGATCGAACTATCAGTTTAATAAGTCACAGTTGCAAAATACTAATGCGAATTCTTTACGGAAGAATGCAAAAACTGGTAGAATCAGACCTCGGGGAAGATCAGTTTGGATTCTGGAGAAATGTAGGCACACACGAGGCAATCTGACCATACGACTTATCTTAGAAGATTGGTTAAAACAAGGCATACTTAGGTTGCTAGCATTTGTAGACTTAGAGAAAGGTTTTGACAATATTGACTCGAGTACTCTCTGAAATTCTGGAGGGAGCAGGGGTGAAATACAGGGAGCAAAAGGCAGTTTACAATTTGTACAGAAACCAGATGGCAGTTACAACAGTCGAGGGGTATGAAAGGGAAGCAGTGGTTGGGAATGGAGTGAGACAGGGTTGTAGCCTATCTCCGATGTTATTCAATCTGTATATTGAGCAAGCAATAAAGGAAACAAAAGAAAAGTTCGGAGTAGGTATTAAAATCCATGGAGAAGAAGTAAAAACTTCGAGGTTCGCCGATCACATCGTAATTCTGTCAGAGACAGCAAAGGACTTGGAAGAGCAGTTGAACGGAATGGACAGTGTCTTGAAAAGTGGACATAGGATGAACATTAACAAAATCAAAACAAGGATAATTGAATGCACTCGATTTAAATCAGGCGATGCTGAGGAAATTAGATTAGGAAATGAGATACTTAAAGTAGTAGATGAGTTTTGTTATTTGGGAAGCAAAATAACTGATGATGGCCGAAGTAAAGAAGATATAAAATGCAGACTGGTACTGGCGTGTAAAGTATTTCCGAAGAAGAGAGATTTTTTAACATCCAATATAGATTTAAGTGTTAGGAAGTGTTTTCTGATAGCAGCTGTATCGAGTGTAGCCATGTACGGAATTGAAACATGGTAATAAACAGTTTAGACAAGAAGAGAATAGAAGCTTTCGAAATGTGGTGCTACAGAAGAATGCTGATGGGTAGAGCACTTACCTAATCAGGAGATAATGAACGGCATTGGGGAGAAAAAAAATTTGTGGCACAACTTGACTAGAAGGAGGGATCGGTTGATGGGAGACATTCTGAGACATCAAGGAATCACCAATTTAGTACTGGAGGGAAGTGCTGTTCAAATGTTCAAAACTTTGTGAAATCTTATAGGACTTAACTGCTAAGGTCATCAGTCACTAAGCGTACACACTACTTAACCTAAATTATCCTAAGCACAAACACACACACCCATGCCCGAGGGAGGACTCGAACCACCGCCGGGACCAGCCGCACTGTCCCTGACTGCAGCGCCCCAGACCACTCGGCTAATCCCGCGCGGCGGGAAGTGTAGGGGGTACAAATTGTAGAGGGATGCCAAGAGATGAATACAGTAAGCAGACTATGAAGAACGTAAGTTGCAGTAGTTATTCGAAAATGAAGAGGCTTGCGTGGGATAGACTAGCGCGGAGAGCTGCATCAAATTAGTTTTCGGACTGAAGACCACAACAACAACAACAACAACAACAACAACAACAAAACGAGCCTAACCGAAACAACAGGCACGCCAGCTCCGGGAAAGTCACGATGACCTTTTTCTTTGACTGGAAGGACGCAATGCGCAGTGACTTCCTGCAACACGACTCCACAATTAATGCACAGCGGTATGTGGACACTTTGTAAAAACGCAAGTGCAACATCACGTCCAAACGCTCAGGAATGTTGACGGACGACATCACCATGTTGAGGGATAATGCCCGCCGAAATAATGCCGAGACTGTTTCGAGTACGCTGCAGAAGCTACACGCCCTACATACAGTCCCGATTTCCTCCCTTGCGATTTCCGTATTTTTTGGAGCGCTGAAGAAAGGCGTTCGTAGTCGTCGAGTTTCTTCGGGCGAAGAGATGCACGCATCGGTGCAATCGCCAATGCGTAGGAAACCGGCAACATTTGTTCCCTGAAGGCACTGACCGTCTTGTCTCATAATGGGATAAATGTGTAAACAGTTATGGTTATTACTTCTGAAATAATAAACAGTTTCCTTACTTTTTTCCATCTGTCTCGTTTTCAGTTGACTGCCCCTTATACGTTTGTGTGCCGGCCGCTGTGGCCGAGCGGTTCTAGGTACTTCAGTCTGCGACCGCTACGGTCGCAGGTCCGAATCCTGCCTCGGGCATGGATGTGTGTGATGTCCTTAGGTTGGTTAGGTTTAAGTAGTTCTAAGTTCTAGGGGACTAATGACCTTAGAAGTTAAGTCCCATAGTGCTCAGAGCCATTTGAATCCATACGTTTGTGTGTGCCACAAACATTTTATGCATTTCGTGACACGTTTCGGTCGCTGGCGACCTCCCCGTTTGGTAGTTTCTTCACCCCAGCCCCGTTTTCGTACTGGGCCATCCGATTTCAGAACGGGGACGAACATTAATCACTACGTGGAGCACTTCCTTGCCCGACGTTATCTCCAATAAGCTTACATCTGTTTATTTTATTTATTTATTTTCGTATTTCTCAAGTAAAGACGTGCTGCCTGTTATTATATGGCAGGTCGTACATCGTGTGATTTTACATGTTCTATCATACAAATGCAGTTTTATTTCTAATACATTTTTTGTTCAAAATTTTACAAAAGCAAAAATTAAAGAAAATATAAAAATATAAATATCAAATTTTATATATCTATATAAATAATTTTGCTTAAACTTGTTGCTAACTTAGATAATGATAATAAGATGCGTAATAGGTTGTGGATGTATTTTAAGTGCACATTGAAAGTGCATTTAATGGAAGAAGCAAGAGGTGAGTTACGTACAATGTGACAGGTCTTCCCTTTATACCTTCTGCGTGTCTGGTTACGTCAGTTAAAAGTGTTTTGTCCTGACTGGTAATAGTTAATTCAATTTATTTATTAGTTACGTTATGCTTACATCTACACAAATGGCTCCAGGAGTGAAGGGGGTGTGGGATACGCCTTCTTCCGCCCCTCCAGCGACACGTGCCAAATGTTAGCACTGCCGCCTCAATCGTCCGGCGGAGTTACTCGCTATCAGGGATGCAATTTACTATGGCACATACACTTCCCAGTTAGTATCGATACTCAAGCACTGGCAAAGCGTGTTGCAGAAAATACAGCATCCGGGTTTCGGTAAACAGACTAACAGGTATGTCTTGAATCTCTTAGACGCCACAATAGACACGCGGACGTTGGGCATGTACGTCCTCTTACTGTGGATGAAACAGTGCCAAGGTATTCACCATAATGAAACCGTTGATCGCCTCGCTAGGTGGAGCATTACGGAAGAACAGCTCCGCCCTACGCCGATCCCTTATACAGATTTCAACTCGACGGCCAAGAAAGCTGCTTATTCCTACTGGAACCGTGAATGGCGCGTATATCTAGCACTAGAAGGGCATTGCCCCGCCCACCTACACCCGCTGAAGATCATTTCTTCTGAACACCGGCGGCGGCGGATCTGAACCACGTCATATTGGCGTGCACCAAGTACTCGGCCGCACAGGCGGCCCTGTACAAAAAATTGGTTGCGAGGGGCTTCTCCCTCCTTACAAGTGTAAGTGCTTTGCTTCACCGGGTTGATATACAAGAGCGTGCAAAAATTTAACACGACATAGAGGAGGATCCACTGAAAAATTTGAGGTAGGGACCTGAGGTCGGAGAAGTCAGCTTAAAGATCTGTGCAATTTTTTATTTACATTAGTTACAGTTAACTGCAGAAATATCATCACTGACACAATGGACGTACCATTTTTACTGCATCTTACAAAATGTGCTGAAACTGACGGCCATTAACCTTACTGCAAGCACGACATCAGCGAACAAGATTCTGACGCACGCTGAGGAATGCCCCTGGTGTATTTCCAATAACATCACGGGCAGCTACCATTCTGGCATTTAATTCCATCTCTGTATCCACTGTGGTATCATACACAAATGACGTTTGATATCCCCAAACGAAACAATCAAGGGAAAAGAGGTATCTTGAAATTACTGCAGCCAGTAGCCTTTTGTTTTGTTCTTCAATTTATTTATTATTCCATTACCGATTTCAAACCGCTTAGCGATCCGTCATCAGATGGTACATACGAGGATGAGTCAAATGAAAAGCTTAAACATTTTTTAAATATTATTTATTGTGCAGAAGTGGTACAGAGCTGTATCAATTTTCAACATAATCTCCCCCACGCTCAATGCAAGTCCTGCTGTGCTTACTAAGTGCTAAATTCCTTTAGAAAAAAATTCTTTTGGTAGTCCGCGCAACCACTCATGCACCGTGTGGTGTACCTCTTCATCAGAACGGAACTTCATTCCTCCCATTGAGTGGTCCAAATACATGGAAATCACTTGGGGCAAGGTCTGGTGAGTATGGTGGATGAGGAAGACACTCGAAATGCGGGTCTGTGATTGTTGCAACGGTTGTACGGGCAGTGTGGGGCCTTGCATTGTCATGTTGCATAAAGGACACCTGCTGACAGCAATCCACGTCGCTTTGATTTGATTGCAGGCCGCAGATGATTTTTTAGGAGATCTGTGAACAGTGGTCCCTCTAGGCATGTAATGCTCCAAAATGACGCCTTTTTCGTCCCAAAAGAGAGTCAGCATAACCTTCCCTGCTGATGGTTCTGTTCGAAACTTCTTTGGTTTTGGTAATGAGGAATGGCGCCATTCCTTGCTCGCTCTCTTCGTTTCCGGCTGGTGGAAGTGAACCCAGGTTTCGTCCCCAGTAACGATTCTTGCAAGGAAGCCATCACCTTCTCGTTCAAAGTGCCGAGTAAGTTCTTCACAAGCATCGACACGTCATTCTCTCATTTCAGGAGTCAGCTGCCGCGTCACCCATCATGCACAATGTGGTGTGCTGACCCATGACTAATCTGTAAACATGCAGCAATGTCATTCAGTGTCACTCGGCGGTTTTCCTTCACTATGGCTTCAACTGCTCCTATGTTCTGTAAAGTCACAAGTCGTTGTGCCAACTTCCCACTCAATTCGTAGCGTTGCTGCTGTGACAAACATGCATCACCGTACTGAACCTTCATTCGTCGATGAATTTCAATAGGTTTCACACCTTCACTACGCAAAAACCGAATAACAGAACGCTGTTCTTCCCTGGTGCAAGTCGCAAGTGGGGCGGCCATCTTTATACTGATACTGCGACGGTATGTGTGCATCTGCACTATGCTGCCGCCTACAGGCCATTCTGCACGCTGTTTGTAGCACGCTTACCAATTTACAGGATAACGGCGAGAAATTTCGATTTGTTATTACAAATTTAAGATTTTCATTTGACTCACCCTCGTATATTAACTGTGTGCAGTAGTGTGGGAGCCATGTAGCTGTGGCAAGGTGTATAAACGAAATGTGTAAGCACTGAGTGTGGCGAGAATTATTCACATTATGAGATGGAACCAACGGATTCTAATCACTGTAAGTAAAGCAACAAAATCTATCTCATAATGTGAATAATTCTTGTGCTTACTTATTTCGTCTATACATCTTGCCACACCTACATGACTCCCACACTGCTGCAGCCAGTTAATGTATACAGGCCTACCACCTGATGATGAATCGCTAGGCGGTTCGAAACCGGTAATGAAATGACAAAAAAGTTGAAGAATAAAACAAAAGGCGACTGGCTGCAGTAATTTCAAGGAACCTTTCTTTATTCGTCACAGTCACAGTGATCCTCATCCGTAATGGATAAAAGTTTTAATAATCAAGGGTGACCTCGCAGGCCATGGCATAGGACCTCCCCTTTTAATCCAGCGACCGGGAAATACTGAACCGGTACCGCTCCATCGTACTGTACTCTACGTCTCTGAATAGCGCTGAGTAACGAATGGGTCTGTCGTTGATTCTTAGCATGGGATAACGTAAATACGATACAACAGAGCCACCTTATGTACAAGTAAACAAAAAAAATGGTTCAAATGGCTCTGAGCACTATGGGACTTAACTGCTGAGGTCATCAGTCCCCTAGAACTTAGAACTACTTAAACCTAACTAACCTAAGGACATAACACACATCCATGCCCGAGGCAGGATTCGAACCTGCGACCGTAGCGGTCGCGCGGTTCCGGACTGAAGCGCCTATAACCGCTCGGCCACCCCGGCCGGCAAGTAAACAAAACCTGCGTCGTGACTGCCTGGTAATCAGGCTCGTCCTTCTTTACACCTTACAGGAAATAAAGAATGTACACGTAATCAAACAGCACAGGACGTGTAAACTTGTACGCATGTTACTTGTAAATAAGCTGTAAAACAGTAATGCTAGACAAATCGGTAGACAAGTTTACTTCCATACCTCCTTGAGCTGGCTTGTCCGACCCCAGGTTGTCTACCTCAAATTGTTTAGCGGAGTATTCTCTGTGTTCTGTTACATTTCTGCACGCTCTTACGGAAACACCCTGCATGTACGAGTAAGTATTATCTGCTCGCTAACTATTTAAAAAACGCTGGTATCCAACTTTGACCCAGAAGTTGTGTTGATCTTGTCCTTCCATTGAACCAGCCGGGTTCGAATACAGGAACGTCTGTTTGTGTTTTTACTTCGCTTTATTAACTTATCTTTGAAAACGATGCTACTGTCCAACTTTCAATAATAAGTTGGAGTGGATGTCATTCTCCTCCCGAACTGGCTCGGCATGAACTGAACCCTGGGTCGTAATTCTGAATTCTTTAATTTATATAACGAACTTATCTTTGGAGCCTACTACGCACTCTTATCATCGTTATACTGTGAAAATTGCAGAAATGTTATGTTGGCACCGTTGTAATTACTCTTGGATGTCTGGTGTTCATCTTCCAGTGTCTTTATTTTACATTAAGAACTTACGTTTGCACATCGAACTCCCTCCACTGTTGTACTGTGGAAATTGCAATTATGTTAGTATGACACTTTTGTAACTACTGTTGACTGTGTGGTCTTTGCTTCCCAAAACCAAATATGAATAAATACATAAAGAATACCTGGTAAATGTAATCGGTCGTTACAAATCATGAGAGCAGACGCTAGAAAAGAGGCCAAAGGGTTTCGGCAGACACGGAGCGGCTGTAGCTGGGCGTAGCGTGTTTACAACACGTCCCATCTGATCTCATCACCAAGTCTGACGTGTTCAGCCTCTCTCTCTCTCTCTCTCTCTCTCTCTCTCTCTGTTTCTCTCTCTCGTTCTCACAGACACACACACACACACACACACACACACACACACACTGTAGGACGATGTTTACCACCGAGAACAGCTGACAACGACTCATTCATCTTGAACGTCTTATCCCCGACAAAAAGACCTTTACGGGACAAAAGAGAAAGAAAAAGGAGGCGAAACATAAAGACCCACGGAGCATCAGTGTCCACATCTAGGAGTCTTTACGGTGAAGAACTCCACGCCTCAGTGAGTGACGATGAACAAAGCGGAGACAAAGTTGGCGAAACAAAGCCGCAATCATCATATGGTAGGGATACCAAACTGTCCCCCAGCCTTGTCCACAAATAAGGTAAAGAACTTCCCAAACCGAATCAGCATCATGCTCACCCCCTCCCCCCCCCCCCCCCCCACACACACAATCACACACACACTCACACTCACACACACACACACACACATACACATGTACGCACATGCGCGCACACACACGGACAATTAGTGATCCCAGCCGTGGACCGGCGAGGGTTGAAAATTTGTGCCGGACCGAGGCTCGAACCCGGGTGTTCCGCTTGTCTAGAATGGTTGCTTTAGCCGCCTCGGCCATCCAAACACGCTTTCCGTCAGACCAAAATTCCCGATTTCCTGCTCGCGGCACGAACCCCGCCCATTAACCGACAACTCGCAGATTTCTGATTCCCGCTGGGGTTCGGACGTTGGTCGTCCATCCACTCAGAAACTTCGTCATCAAACAGCCAACTCGCCCCGTGGAATTATAGATATGAGTGGCGTCTGTTCTCTGGGACATGTCGAAGAGAACAGACACCATTGAGATCTATAATAGCCACGAATGTCGTCATATCGTGTTAAAGGGGAGGGGGGAGTCCTGCCGCCGCCTTAACGCAATCTGGCCGTCGAAAAATAATCACACGTCATAGCCGCTCTGGATGGCTCCGACACGCCATTCCGTAAGTTCAGTGAAGCTGTGGAGTGCTGTTCACGGGAAATATTTTGTAAATAATTATGTGCTTACTTCCCTCCACGTCATCGCTTCATTTCTTTCGAGGAAACTAATATGAGCTTTCTCTCCTCCCCCTCCTCCCCCCCCCCCCCGGCCCCCAATGTCTCGCTTACCATCAAAGATGGAACTTCACATTAATGCAAGGCGTGTTACCCACGAAGCAAAATTACACAGCATGATTTAGGGAACGAATATATCGCAAATACGCACGGCTGAAGAAAGGTACCTTGAGCTATTGAAGCAGCATTCGCGAATGCGGGCAGGGCTGTTTTAAATAGTGCGTGCGATCGCTTCAGGACAAGATTGGAGCCGGTCATTGGGGCTAAAGGGGGTTACATGGACTAATGTCACTCTTCAAAGATACCTTTACCTGTATGTAAAAGGATTTTCATTTATATTTTGTTTTAATAAATTTGCTTTAAAAAAAAAACAAGCTTCGTTTGTCCAGATTTAAGCGAAGCACCCTGTACAAGTTGGTGCTTGTTGTGTTAATAAACTGTAGAACGGTGACACATTTATGTTGCTATTCCTGGTTATAACAGGTATAATGGTTGGGTAGGGATGTAAAGTTAAGTTCAAGGTAGCAAGAGATGGAGGGTAGCATGAAACCAGTTGGCACAGAGACAGCTTACAAAGAAATCGTCTGAAGCTGGCCAGGCTGTAAATACGGCAAATTTTGTTACCTTCTTTGAAATAAAAGTAGAATTCCGCTTCGCATTCAGTCAGACGCTAGGCCAATTGTGAGCATGTCACCAAACAACGATCTCTGAGGCTAAAATACCAGCACGTTGCTGCGCCCTTCGTATTTTTCTGACATTTCACTATGTTTTGCTTCTTTTTTTTCTAGGACATCCAGCGATTGAGCAGAGTGTAAGAAGATGTGCATCGGTTGCCACCAGAGCTCCATCCACCAGGAAGAGGGAAACCGTCGGCCCCTTAACTGGTGAGTACAGTCAGTCTCTCTGCCTTCACTGGCGCGCAAAAACAGGTGAACGATAACTGAGCGTGGCTTTCTTTATCACTACTGTCGCTACCCGTACAAGTAAAGTGCGCGAACCAAAAAAAATCGAAGATTTTACTTCTGGCAACTTTATTTTGTTCAACTGTTCCACATCCAAATCTTGGAGAGCCTTTACGCTGAACCTGCGCTGCCCAATGGGCGAGCTGTCCTTCTGAGTCGTTACGCTAGTCGTCTGTCTGCCAAGACTGCTCATCCGACCCGTGCGCTTTTTTTCGACACCATCTTGGACTTAGGGTATGCTGGACACCCTTCGTCTCTATTACCACCTGGAATCCGCTTCCGTCATCTGCTACATTCCCTGTCCTTCAAATTTCCTAAAACTTTCTTGCTAAATGTGGGTACGGCGCCACCTTGGCTTCGCCCCCAGACCTGCTTTCTCCGTGACCTTTGTCAGCTTCAGAAGGATGGTGCCCCTTCTCTCGTTTATCGTCGGGCATTTGCTGCTCTATGCCCACAAATGGGGGATGCCATATTTATCTACACTGACGGCTCCAAGACCTCCTTTGGTGTTTGGAGTGCCTCTATTATTGGCGAAACTCCTATTGCAGTTCGGCTTCCCGACCAGCGTTAGGATTTTACTGGGGAGCATTACGCTGTTCTCCAGGCTGTCCAATACATCCGTCGTCATCTGCGGATACAGTATGCTCGGATTCGCTCAGCTCTCTTCTCAACCTCCAAGCTCTTTATCCCGTCCACGCTCTGGTCCAACGGATTCAGGACTGTCTCCACTTACTTCACTTGGGGGGTGACTCTGTGGCATTCCTCTGGGTCCCAGGGCATGTTTGTATCCGTGGAAACAAGGCAGCCGATATAGCGGCGAAGGCTGCAGCCTCTCTTCCTCGCTCCCTGTTCCCGCGGTTCCCTATGCCGTTTTATGTCGCCCTGTTGCTCTTTCAAGGCACAGACGTTGGTCTGCACTTCAGGATAATAAATTACGGGGCATGAAACCTCTTCCCTGTGCTTGGACCTCTTCCTCCCGCCTCGTCAACGGGAGGAGGTAATTTTAACTATGCTCCGAATAGGCCACTGTCTTTTTAGCCATCGGCATCTTAAGTGGCGATCCTCCGCCGCTTTGTCCCCACTGCTCTCAGCTGTGGACGGTAAGACACCTTTTACTTGAGTGCCCGTATTTTACTCCGCTACGCGCCCGTTTACAGCTGTCGCCTGATATATCTTCCATTTTAGCAGATGACGCGCGCTCAGCCGATCGCGTCCTTGCGTTTACAAGTGTTAGTGAGATGACATCGGTCATTTGAAGCTCTTTTCGGGGGAAACTACCCACCTTTAATAGCACTTTTCTAATATTTCCTTCCGTTATTAGTTTCCTTCGTTCTTAAGCTTTGCTCCCATTGCTGCTGATTTAAATTCCTGTTTTCACCCTTCACTAAGCCACAGAATGCGCGCTTGTGATCGCAGCTCACCTTTTAGCTTCATCTTAATATGTGATCAAATATTTTCGATCGGATTTTCATCCGGAGACATTGCAGGCCAATCATCGTGGACGCCCCATTGTCTTGTTTGCACGCTGTACAGAGGGGGCTGCAATGTTCCGGATCATTATCCACTTGAAGCACCCAGTTTGCCTCGTTCTAACCAAATGGCTTCTTAACGAACAACAGAAGGCCTTTTTTGATAAATACGGCACTTTTTTCAGCTTTTAAATTGGCTGCAAGTAGATGCAATTAGCGAAAACTGCAACCGACAACACAAATCATTCAACTCTAACACTGTTTATCTGTACACTGTGCAAAAGCGCGTTGAGTACAGATTCCAGAGCACTACCAGAGCTGTCGCTGT
This sequence comes from Schistocerca piceifrons, assembly GCF_021461385.2. NCBI lineage: Eukaryota > Metazoa > Arthropoda > Insecta > Orthoptera > Acrididae > Schistocerca > Schistocerca piceifrons. The sequence continues at coordinate 223,420,604 of NC_060146.1, forward strand.
TGACTTTACGTTTAAAATTATGGCGTGCACGTTCTTGTGGAACTGACTGTACCTCTTACTCCGGTGTACAGGTGATAAACCAGGGGGACGGGCAGTGTTTACTGTTGGACGCAGAAACAAGGTTCCTACATGTGACCTACCTGTGCTCGCATTGTTGCCCAGGTCCTCATATACCAATTAAGTGACAACGAGAAAGGCGCTTTCAGTCTTCTGGCACTTCCTCTTCTGGTGGGCGTACGTCTCGCGTCGGCCATGACGCGGCGGCGTGTCTGGAAAACCCATCTGGGTGGCCGCAGCGACGGCCCCGTCCGTTCTGCTGTGTTCTGCACGGCAGCGGCAAATACAAACACACACGCGACTGCGACGCTGTCAGCAAAACACTTTACCACAGAACAAGAATCTACCGCTAAGCCCAGCGCCTCTGTAACGCAACTGATGTGAGTGTTACAGGGAAGTACTGCGCTGGTGCACAGCTTCGTAGCGTTTCCCCCGGCAACATATACGCATAACAGAGACTTAATAATCAATAATTTATTCTCCTTCACTATTTACGACAGTCTGCCAGCGCTGGGGAAACTTTCAAATTCCGCGACTGTAGAAGTCATTAATGGAGCGCAATTTCATCCGCAAAGGCACTCCGTCTTCAGGCCACAAGTGGCCCATCTGGACCATCCGACCGCCGTGTCATCCTCAGGTGACGACGCGGACAGGAGGGGCGCGTGGTCAGCACACCGCTCCCCCGGTCGTTACGATGGTTTTCTTTGACCGGAGCCGCTACTATTCGGTCGAGTAGCTCCTCAATTGGCATCTCGAGGCTGAGTGCTCCTCTCATCTGCAAAGGAGGTTCCTCGAAGATTGTTCCACAGAGACCGGAAAAAGTGAACATCCGAAGGCACAAGATCAGGCTAACACCTATATAGTGATTTTTGCCAGTGGAGCAGGATGCGGGCGGTCGTAATCGTGGAGTACCATCACTTGATTCAGTCTTGTTGGTCCTTGTTCTTGAACTGCGTTTGCAAGACGTCTCAGTTGTCAGCAGTGATGGTTACCCCTCGGGGGAGCAATTCGTAGCACAGCACAGTTCCACCATGTGCGTAACACTAACTTTTCAGCTCTTTGTACGGGGACTTCGTGCTTTGTTTGGGCTCAACCATTCCTTTCTCTTCCTCGTGTTAGCATGTGGACAACACTTCTCTTTACCAGTAACGACACAGGAAAGCAATGTTCGGTGTTGTTCATGAGCCAATTGAGGACGAGCAAGCAGAGATGCACTTGTAGCCCACTGATTTTTGTGATTTTGGCTCAGAGCATGCGGTACACATACACCGCATTTTTGGACCTTCCCCATTGCGTCCAAGTGTAGCGCGATGGTCGAATGATCACAGTTCATCACGCTTGCCAGTTTCGTGGTGAATAATCTGGATTGATGTGTTTAAACGATCTTCATCAAATCGCGAAGGTCTTCCTGAACGTGGAGAGCCTCTAATGTCAAAACGATCCTCTTTAAAACGAGGAAACCATTTTCTTGCCGTGCCCTGTCCATTGGCATTACCACTACACGGGGCGTAAATGTTTCTGGCCGCCTCCACTGCTGCCACCCCTCTACTGACCTCAAACACAGGGATATTTCGGAAATGTTCCTATTTCTCCCATTTTCTACGATCCACAGCTCCACTCACTATCTCCAAATGACAAAATGACAATATGTAAACTCGAATTGCAACAGTGAACTAAAAACATAAAGGAGAATTGATCAATAAACCCACAGTAGCCGGAATAGCAACATGCAAGAGGGAAACGTTACGAACGTATGCACCAATGTAATACAATTGCGCTCCACTGTTCTTGATAGACATAAGCGATTTCTAAAACAAGATGAGCAGCGGGCCCACTGTCAGACTGCTCACTGACGGTGCCGTTGTGTACTCCCAAGTATCGTCGTCGGACGATCGTAAAAAACTGCGGAAAGGGATGGACAATCCACTTCCTCTAATGAACGTCAGCTCTCTTTAAACGCAGATAAACGTAAGATTACAAAGAGAAATAGTATAGCAGCAACATCCGATTACACGATTAGCGGTGAACACCTTGAGCACGCTACATTGTGTAAGTACCGTATCCGGAGGCAGCATTGAGACACGTCTGCCTGCGAGACTGGGAGGTGATCGGGACCGAATCCACGCGGCGGACTGATGGCAGGGTCTGCTGCGCCGGCCAGACCGACTGTGGTTTTTAGGCGGTTTCTCACGCTCATTTAGGCAAATGCTAGGCTGGTCGCCAGATTATGCCTCATGATATAGGATCACAAGCAATAAAACCGCGACCACACACACACAGAACACATTTTACACAATTTTCAGGCGGTCCGCACACACGACTTCTGTCCCCGTTTACCATGACGACACTGGCGGCAGAAAGAGTATCCCGCCTCAAAAGTAGGACAAAGTAAATTTGCCCATACCAGGCAGTATTAACGCTAACGAAACGACACTCTGAGACAACTAAACGGCACACTACAAAGGATTTATAGGAATGGGACGGGAATCACTAGATGTGACCTACGATTACAGAGAAAGAAATGATTAAAATTTCAAAGAAATTGGTTGATTTGCTGAAGAGAAAGAGCTTCGCAAATCGAGCAAGTCAGTATCGCGTCGATCCACCTCTGCCCTTTATGCAAGCATTTTCTCGGCTCGGCTTTGATTGGTAAGAGTTCTTGCATGTCCTCCTGAGGGGTGTCGTGCCACATTGTGTCGGAATGGCGCGTTGCATCGTCAAAATCCCGAGCTGGTTGGAGGGCGCTGCCCATAATGCTACAAAACGTTCTCAGCTGGGGAGGGAACAGGCGACCTTGGTGGCCAAGGTAGGTTTTGGCGAGCACGAAGACAGGCGGTAGAAACACTCGCCGTGCGCGGGCTGGCGTTATCCTGCTGAAATGTTAGTCCAGTATGGGTTGCCATGAAGGGTAACAAAACCGGCCGTAGTCGTCCACGTACCACCGTGCTGTAGGGGTGCCGACGATCCTGACAGCGAGAGGGGTGCTGCTGGGACAAGAAACGGCACCCCGGACCATCACTGCTGGTTGTCAGGCCGTATGGCGGGCGAGGCTCAGGGTGGCGTCACACCGCTGTGGCAGCGTCTACAGACACGTATCTGGCCACCGGGGCTCACTTCGAAGGAAGGACTCCTCACTGAAGATAATTCTGCTCCACTCAATGATACTCTCAATTGAGAACGTTTGGATAATTATGGGCAGCCCTATCCAACCAATTCACGATTTTGGTGATCTGACACGCCATTTGGACAGTATTTGGCACGCTATCCCTAAGGAGGACTTTCAACAACTCTATCAATCAACGCCGTCGGAAGACTACTCGCATAAGGCCCAGAGGTGGGACAACGCGTCACTGGCTCACTCAATTTGTGAAACACTTTCTCTTGAATAAACCATCCATTTCTTCTGAAACTTGTCTGTCTGTACATGTACATCACATCCACTGAGTTCCGACCCATTCCAATAACTCCTTCACCGTGTGTCTTTATTTTTCTACTACTAGTGTATACGTAGATGTAACGTACTGCACACAAACAAGCGAAGAGATCATTTGAAGGGCTTATTTCAATAGTGGAACAATTCCATTACATCCACTTTTCTGGCTGTAATGCTTCTGCAGTTAATGATCCAAACTAACAGAACGAAAGGTTTATCTCTAGCAAGAAGCCATATGCTTGGATATTTCTCAACTGCGGATTTTTCAGCGATCATTTAACTTTAGGACTCTGTATCTCACAATGAACAAAAATGCACTTGTACGACTATTGAATTAAGCCCTTCATTTGTTCTTCGATTGGTCACTGGGACAACGACGACAGTAAAATGTCTAGAGGTAACCCTACAGAGCGGCCTAAAGTGCAAATTACAGCAGATGCCACACTGAGATTGAACGAAAGAATCTAAAGGAAATGAAATTGTCCCAGGAAAGAAGCGGCTTACAAAACAACGTCTTTCGCCGTTTCCTGAGTATTCTCATCCGTCTGGGACTGCTACGAAGCGGAATTAACAGAACACATACATAATATCCAACGAAGAGCAGAGCGTTCCATCACGCGGTCATGTAGTCGACGCAGAAGCGGGCAGAGATTCTCAACCAACTCGAGTCGCAGACACTACACGGGAGGCGCCGTGCAGCAGGGAGAGGATTACTGTGGAAATAGAGATGGGTCGAACTCGTTCATTCCCGTGAACTACTTCATTCATTTCACTCTTTGCCGTGAAGCGTTCAAATGAAGTAGTTCATTCATGAAGTACGGAAGCCTGGCGAAGTTGTCCAGTTCGCCGCTCAGCCGCGGCTACGCTCGCTTCGCCTCGCTCGTACAATAAAGCTTCGTAATACTTCATAATTTTACCAACAGATGGCCGAACTATGAAGTAACGTCCACGTAACGTTTTGCGTCTTACAGCGTCTGAGGTAACTTAAATACAGCATGGTCGAAGGGGACAAAGGAAAGATAAATAGAGAAGCCTGTCACATATAAAGAAGGTATTACGTTTAACCTTGCTCGACATCTTTTCATGAAGCGCCAAAAAGAGTCTTCATCTGCCAAGTGAAACCTTATTTGTTGTGTTTATGGACTGAAAACTAGGGCTACTAACGAAATTAAGTCCAATTTTATGTTCCTTTTAAAATTTAATCCAAAATAGAATGAGTATGTTTACCACTGTCACAAAGTTTATATACCTACGTTAAGTAATTATTCAGAAGTTTTCCTGTAGATTTTATTTTTGTTGAGAATAATAACCCTCTAAATTCAAAACGTAAACTGTCACCTGTAGTCATTGGTACGATTTCAGGTAAAATCCCTCTTTATTTTATTCGGAAAGCAATTTTTGTGTCTGTTCACGCTTATACAATGGCTAGCAACTCGCGATCGCGTAGAAGTAGTGAAATTTGGGGTTTCTTCGCCGATTTAGGTGATGGGAAAGCAAAGTGCAACTGTTGTTGTAAGTGTATTTCACCGCGCGATTCGTCGACAGGCAGTAGAGGGAGGACTGAAGTGAAGGGAGAATGAGTGACGTAGCGCCAATGTAGTGGGAGAGGGAGAGGGGAAGAGAGTGAGTGAACGAACTAGAAAAAAGTGTGGAGTGTGCTATCTGTGGAGAGTTTGAAGTACCAGTTCACTGTAATTGAGTGGTTAGTTCACACTTCACTGGAGTGAAGCGTTCATTTGAACGACTCATTCACGAGCTCCCCACCACTATGTGGAAATGTTGGGGACACACTCTACAAGAAGGGTCGGGCAGTATATTACTTCCTCCCAAATAGGTCTCGCCCAATGATCACACGACAAGGGAATCGGAGAAAGTGTATATCTTACGGAGCTTTTCTGACAATCGTTCTTCCCAGACGCCAGTGCCTTGTGCAGTACAGAGGTATTTACTAATATTGGTTCCATGCATTACGGAGTGGCTTTTCGAGAGTGTACACTAACGTAAAGAAAGTCGTTACACCAAAAAAACAAAATATTTTACAGTAATGAAATTTGGAAAATACATTTGTCTATGTAATATCTTCAATAGATTAAGATTGCAAGATCACAGGTTAATGCAAGCGCAAGATAACACACTGCAAATGTGAAATCCCCTGCCGAAAAGGCCATGAAAGCCCGACGGAACCGACCGGCCGCCGTGTCGTCTTCGGCCACAGGCGTCAGTGGATGCGGATATGGAGGGGCAAGTGGTCAGCACACCGCTCTCCCGGCCGTATGTCAGTTTTCGAGACCGGAGCCGCTACTTCTCAGCCAAGTAGCTCCTCAACTGGCCTCCAAAGGGCTAAGTGCACTCCGCTTGCCAACAGCGCTCGGCAGACCGAATGGTCACCCACCCAAGTGCTAACCCGGCCCGACGCCGCTTAACTTCGGCGATCTGACGCGAACCGGTGTTACCACTGCGGGGAGGCCGATGGCAAATGTGAAATGCCGGTACCTTAATAACCGGTGCAACTGCCAGAATGTTGAATGTAAGCATGGAAACTCGCGTACATTGTGTTGTAGAGGTGCGGGATGTCAGTCTGTGCGATGAAGTTCAGTGCCTTTTGCACTTGGTAGGTCGATACACACGCAGGTAGTGGTGGTTGCGGGTGGCGCTGTTGTCCGATACGTACTCGATTGCAGACACATCTGGTGGCCGAGCAGGCCAAAGGAACATGTCGACACTCTGTAGAGGATGTTGGGTTACAAGAGCGGTAAGTGGGCGAGCGTTGTGCTTTTGGAAAGTACCCCATGGAATGCTGTTCATGAGTGGCAGCACAACAGGTCGAATCGCCAGACTGACGTACATCTGTGCAGTCAGGATGCGTGGGGTAACCACGAGAGACTTCCTGCTGTCATAGGAAATCGCATCCCAGATGATAAGTCCAGGTGTAGCTCCAGTGCGGCCAGCACGCAGACGGTTAGTTCGAGGCCCTCAGATGGCCTCCACCTAACCGACACATGGCCATCACTGGCGCGAAGGCAGAACCAGCTTTCGTCAGAAAGCAAGAGACCACACATTGTCTCCAATGAGTTCTCGCTTGGCGCCACTGAAGTCGGAAATGGCGGTGGTTTGGTGTCGGTGGAAGGCACGCTACAGGCTGTCTGGCTCGGAGCTGTCCTTGAAAAAAACTATTAGTAACACTTTGTTGTGTCACTGTGGTGCCAACTGCTGGAGGTGCGGCACGATGCGCCAGAGCTATACGCCCAACACGATGGATGGTCTTCCCTCTCGGTAGTTCCACGTGGCCGTCCGGAGCCCGGTCTTATTGCAACCGTACACTCTGGTGACCACCGCTGCCAGCAGCGATGTACAGTGGCTACATTCCTGCCAAGTCTTTCTGCAGTATCCCAGAAGGAACATCCAGTTTCTGTTAGCCCTATTACACGACCTCGTTCACACCCACTGAGGTGGTGTTAATGGCCTCTTTGTCGCCTTAAAGGCATTCTTGACTAACGTCAACTCACCACGTCCAGTCTCAAAAATAACTGACTCTCACGACCGCTGCAGCGTGTATTTAAAGCAAACCTGATTCGCATCCTCATAGCTGAGCTACAAGCCCCACTCTTATGCGACTGGCGCGATATTTGAATATACATCGAAGAAACACGTTCTAACAACCCTACCACATCAGAGGTCAAAAATTAATTATGATTGTAGTGTTGCTCACGCTGCTAAATACTGCATTTTCGGGCAACAACAAAGTTATATTATGTGGCAGGTGTCATTAGAGCACAGTTAATAAAGTCATTCCATGAAATAATGGATAAACTAGGCACTCATCTTTTAGTGTTTCCCACGCTGGTCTCGTTGTGAACACACGGCTCAATCGTCGAAAATCTAGGTAGTGATGATTCCAAACTCGGATGCAAAGAGGCCTAGGTGTTATTCTGCGATATTCAAAAGTTTTATAGATGTGTTTCATAAACCATTCTTGAAGATTAAACTTTCGCAAGTTAGGACAATGGTGATGTAAAAAAGTAATCAGCACTCCGAATTCAAGTTACACTTCTTTTTTATTACTTTTGTTGCAACATCACGTAACTCGTTTTAAAACATCACCCCACAATATAAAATATACTTGAAAATATCTTCCTCACTGTTAAAGTTCACATTTCATAAACTGACTACAATTTGCTTTTTAACATGACGACCAAAGCTTGGCTCTCTAATAACCGCTTACGCGCCCAAAAATCAAAGTACGTCAAAGATCATAGTGACAAAAGAAAGAATACACATAAGAATAATAACATTGCAATATGTGCATATCGATGTATCGAAGTACCTCTACATTAATGAAGTCAAATCTCAATGTTGCCACAGAAATATGTTAACTATTTTACAGAAGCACAGTAGAATATTGCTGGTATCGAGAGGTTGAGGTGAGCTGCCGTAATGGTTACGTAATTCAAGTACCATTACAACGTTTAACAACTTTTACTTACGTCGCACAACTCCTTCTTGGTACTGAGTCTTTTTCCCGTCGGTGTCTGTATTCGTGTGTGTTACGAGTGCAGTGTTCGCTTGCTCCCCCTTTTTGGGATGAGGCTCTCCCAGAAAGGCGCCCGGCAGAGACGATTGTCCGGCCGGCAGCAGAGTGACGGATGGCGCTTTTACGGCGGCGCGCCGATAGCCGGGGACGGACAAACCTGAGGGCGGCCCGGAGCTGGGCTCTGCCGCGCTGTGCTGCTCTGCCCCCCTGACACAGTGGCGGTGTCGCCTCGCCTCGCCTCCTCCTGTGGCGTGGTTTTTGTGGCGCCACTCCCATCTGGCAGCGGCACACCGCATCCCATCCCATCCAATCCCTAGAACCCGGGCCGCGCCAGTCGCGCCTCGGCGATTAAACGGCCAGAGCGCGTCTCCATACGCGACCCGACAAGTGGTGTTCCACTCGGGCGCAAGGGGGCGTTCACTGACAAGAGACCCTGCCTGCTACTCTCTTGTGAAAGCAGGAGCCTCATAAACTTACACGAACACTGTATTGTCTTGTACCGCAAGGAAGCGAAGGAGAGGATGTTGTTACAGGTGGCTGGTTCCTCTTTCTACAACACAAATGCAAACATTTATTAACACGATTGTTTATTTACAAAAACGTTAAATTATTTACTTAACTTGAATAGAGTCTACGTGTTGTGGTACAAGCTCATCAGTAATGGTCTTCTTCCAGGCAAGTGTCAGTAACCCTGCTATTACAAACTTTAGTATCAATGCTCGTACCGCTACAGCCCCTAATCTGGTCGCTGTGTACTTTCATAGCCTGAGTGAGTCAGTGCGGCCGTCTGGTCGGCGGTGGCGGCCTAAATGTTTGGTGCGGAGAGGGCGTTGGCGGCGTGTTGCTGCTCGGTGTGTCTCTGGCCTCTCTCGTGATAAACGTGCTTCGTCCAGCGCCTGCTATCGATCTTTGACACCTAGTGTGCTGGCGACATCTTATACCAACACAAAAACTCCGCCAGTGGTTGTTTCGTGCCATAAAACTGTCGGCAATCATCGTTCGTGTGTTTAAAAGGTGAGGGTACCACAGGGCTCTGTTCTAGCCCCTTACCTTCTTAGGACCCTGTGCCTTAATTTGCAAAAATGGCGACCTTAAAGAATCGCTTTCATGTCCACTTGTCTATCTGCCAGTCTGACTGTTAGGGACCCTTTTTCTCTTGAGCAGGTTGGCATATCTATTTCAAATATATGTCACATATTAACGTCTATTATACTTTGGTGGCGTAAAACATTTCAGCTTCTAAGTCAATTCACTCAACATTTCCATTATATGTGTCACATATTTTGAAAAACGCAAACCCACTCACCAAAATGTATAGTGTACTTCCTGTTGACATGGAATCACCAAATTCGGCAAGAATCAAAGTTTCATAGTAGAGATAAAGGAAAAAATTCGAAAACTGTTAATTTGTAATTATATAACACGGGCAAAAATTAGTCATTTTTTATCCATCTCGCTGTTTGTCTGCCCATCTGTTGAGATCCGTTCTCCTTGTCAACAGGTTGGCGATCGAATTCAGATTTGTGTCACCTACTATAGTCTATGGTCCCTCGGTGGTGTGAAAAATTTAAGTTTCTAAGTCGATTCAGTCAAAAGATTTAACCATTTACGTAACATATTTTGATATTCATAAACTCACTGATCAAAACCTATAGATTACTTGTCTTGATGCAGAGTGATGAATTTTGGTAAGAAGTTAGGTTTCACAGCAGAAGTACGGAAAAAAATCTGAAAACTTTTCACTCGCAATCATTCGCATTTCATTCACAAGAAATGTCTTTCTGCCATTAGTACATACATTAAATTCACCATTCCTCAAAACCATAACAGACGAACGTTAGTACATATATACATAAAATGTAAGTTGTAGTCATGTTTTATTTTACTAACTCTTCAACATCTACATATGTAAAGTGAAGTCCAGTTACTGCTTCTTTTATGTCTTAGATGGTCTCAGGAACTGCTATAGAGATTCTGACTGATAGAGTCTTGGAATTCCGGGACCGATATCTTGCCAGTGCCTGTACCGAAAGCATGTAAAAGTCGTTGAGATTCTCGATTCCCAAGATGTATTAACTGTATAAACGGGAAATCAAGTGTGAGCTTCCAGCATTATTCAAGGATGATCCTCTGGCTACAACCACGAGTTTGTTCTTCCAGGGTGAAGGGCTCTGTGCACGTTCTAGTGGTCGGGTGACAAATCGTCGAAACGTAGCGTTCCCCGGATGGCGGATCGGTAGACTCGGTCACATTTCTCGGCCAGCCAGGTTACCAGACCTTATCCCTCAAGATTTTTGCTTGTAGGGATTGTTGAAAGGAGAAATCTGCAAAGTGAAAGAGAGACGATCTGATCGTTCACGTTGTCAGTGGGGGGGGGGGGGGGGGGGGGGCACCAAGACAACCTGAGAAGAGCTACACTTAGTGTTGTCAAGATAGTTCGAAAGTGTGTCGAAGTTGAATGTGGAATGTACGGATATTGTGTACTTAATCACGTTTGTCTTTGCTTAACACCTTCTGTGAATATTTATTGTGGTTACATTCTAACAACTGTATCCGTGTAAGGAATAAAAATTGAGCGCATGTTATATGGAATGTTATACTCGACGAATTAATCTGTCCTGCGTCATCCTACGGTATTTACTCTTCCTCCTGAAGCACCGTATACGGTATTGGCAATGAATGGAAAGGCTTCTCGGAACAAGAGAAATTTGTTAACATCGAATATAGTGTCAGGAAGCCTTTTCTGAAACTATTTGTCTGAAGTATAGTCGTGTGTGGAAGTGAAAGATAGACGATAATCAGTTTACATAAGAACATAACAAAAACTTTTTAGACGTGGTGCTACAAAAAAATGCTGAAGAGCAAGAATTTTGCACCATTTGTTGGAATCCGGCGACGTGTCTTGCAGGCTCTGGCGTAAGAGCAAGTTCCCGCTTCATCATGCCCCATACGTGTTCAGTTGGCAAACCTGGTGATCTTGCTGGCGAGTGCAGTTGCTGTATACTACACACAACATGCTGCCTCGCAGCGGCCTTATGTGGACGTGCGTTGTCAGGCTGGAAAGCACTTCACCTGCCTGTCGATGATGAAATGACAGTAACAAGTGGATAACAAACTGTGCAATGTAGCGGGCGATAGTTACTTTACGCAGCAGAACCAGCAAATGTAACAGCGATTTGTCACTGATGGCGTCCCACAGCACGAAGCCTGGGTTGGGACGTGTGTCTCGCGGGCCAATGGACATTGGAATAGGCAGCAGCACTCTGGAACTCACGACTGGATCCCTTCTGCTGATTTCATGCGTGATTTTTGTAAACCGCTCTCTCGTATCCTCGATGGTCCCTGGCTGTCAGTAGATGTCTTTCTGATCTCTGTTTAGCTGTGTTTGTTCCTCCGCGTTTCCGCTTCACAATCGCATCACCACCAGTAGACCTGGAGAGCTCTGGAGCGACTGAAACGCCGCTGATGCATTTGCTGGTGAGGTGGCGTCCACAGCCCGCGTTCCAAGTGACTGATCTCTCGTGACCAACCCGTTTTGCTGTCAATCCCTCCCGCCTGCTTTTGTGTTGGCGGGTCCGCATCTCGCAACATCCAGTGGTGAACTCCGCACTGCGCTGGGCAGTTCGCATACTTTCGATCACAAAGCGTAGAACTGTACATCTCGACAACTACTCGTGAGGCCAGTACAAAGCAGTCTCGACTCGCATTCCGTAATCGCTTTTATTGTCGAAGTAAACAACAATGAAATTGTGACCAGTACCGCCATCCTGTTTGTAGTGGGGGTCAACGCTTCCAGCTACGATGGGAATTACCACCTGGTAAGTCGTGAAATTCCACTATGCACAGTTGTTGACGTCAACGTTCGCATCGGGAACTTCCCACGTTCATTAGGTGTTCAGACTACTCCGGATGCAACCAGTTGGCTTCTGAGAAAAATATACCGGTGTGAAAGTCGGAAACACTCAGATATCGTTCCCTGTATCGACACGACGGAAGCAGTTCGCGAGCTGTCACGTCCTGTTTGTTTTCGCAAACGGAAGAAGAGATCCTGTCATTGTTGAGTGGAAGACTATTGACCTCTCACTGGCGACACGAAGATTTGTTACCACAGATTTCGATAGTGGCGTCAGCTGATACGCGTTAATTGTATAAGGTGAAACGAAAATTTAGTAAAGATGCCTGCTACGTACAATACAGGATGCGGCACTTAGATCGAACAAACGAAACTGGTTTTTAGAAGCAAACTTATTAAAACAGCATACAAATGAAAATCCATTTCCATATAAATAGTGGTATCTTTGAAGAGTGACATTACTTGATCTGTCTCCCTTCAGCCGTAACGACCGCCTCCAGTCTCGTCCCGAAGCGATCTAAAAACAGCGCTGTCCGTATTCGGCAATGCTGCTTCGATAGCGGTGCGTAGAGCTGCGACGTATGGGTGCCTCGTCTTATCGGTGACTCTTTCGACTACGCTCCATACATAGTAGTCGAGGGGGTTCAAATCCGGACTATTCTGGGGCCATAACTCCTTTGACGAGAACACGTCAGCGTTATGCGAGAGCCAGTTTTGGACCAACTGGCTCGTATGAGACGGAGCACCGTCTCCTAGAGGCCACGGTTACCATCCACGGTTTCACGACATTCGTCTAAACTTGCAGACAAACTTCTTTTGTGACAGTTTGTCCCTTTTCGAAGAAATTAGCGGCATCATGTCACCCTCACTGGACGCAACACCTAGGACGTGAACCACAGACTTCTCCGAAGCATTATACTTGTCCACAGTATCGTAAACAGTTGATCTCGGATTCCCGGAGAATCGAACTATTTCAGTGGACGAACACCCACCGCGAAGACTTTCGATAATTGCGGCTCTTCGGTCGTTCTCCGCACTTGTCCGTAACACGTCGGTCATTTTGAGGTTCTGACTGCTTACCAGACGCCTATGGCTTTCAAGAACGGCAATCGCGACCTCCGGCGGAACTGCGGTATGGCGGGAAATTCAAACTGAAATTTGTCCGGATTTTAGCGCCGCACCCTGTAGATATGAACCGAAGTTATGCTGATACAACTATCTTTGCAACTATTTGGAAGAAGGTAAAAGGAGGTCCAATGTGGAATCCCGAGGAGAGTCTCCAGTTAGAATACCCTAGTCAGAATTCATATGTTCTAAAGTATTTCTTTCTGCGTGCCTTTCTTCTTATTTGCATACGTACTGTGTGAATCACTGTTAAGTGTGTGGCAGGGGGTACTTTTATTGTGCCGTCTACTAAGGCTTCTTCCCGCCTGTACTACGCGCTGCTGAAACGACTTGTAGCAGAAATGAGGCAGTCAACGTTGGCGCCAGTGATTTGGCCATTCTTACTACTCGTGCCAGCGAATTGCCTCAGCTGCGGCTCAGGCTGTTCGCGGCTGCCAGGTGAAGGATGTGCCTCGGAGCGGCAGGTGTGACGTGGCATTCCGCCAGGTCGCAAACTCAGCAGCGACGCCTGCTGGGGGCTCAGCTGTCGCAGACGCAGCGGAGGGCCGAGTGTACATACAGGTGGGTGGCGGGAGCCCAGACTGACCCCCGTCTACCGACCACTGTGTGGAACCGGAAAACATCTGCATCTGCATCTACATCTACACACACACACACACACTCTGCAAGCCCGTAAGCTACCGTATGGTGCGTGGCGGAGAATACAATGTATGACAACTGGTCGTTTCGTTTCCTGTTCCACTCGCAGACAGAGAGAGGGAGAAACGACTATCTATATGCCTCCTGCGCTCCCTCGGCTGTTAAGCTATATACCGGGCTGAGGTGAGCGTTCAAGACTTATTTTCAAGAATTATATTCTAGAGACACGTTGGTCTCAAAATCCTTTGATTCAATTTATTACAAACAAACTGCAAAATCGTAGTTTGCACTCCAGAATCCAGCCAGATAGCAGTCAGATGGATATACACTTCAAAGTGGGTTTAAGACCAGTGTCGGATACCGACTGCATTTGGTTGTTGTCTCGATCAGGCTAATCCCAATTGTTATCATATTAATATAATGCACTCAGCCGACACGCGGGTCTTTTAGTGCACAAGACCAGGATCTTGTACTACCGGATGCCACGGAACTCAGTCTTTACTTACACTTGATAGCCCACATAAAAGTAAGCATGATCATAACCAATTGGTCATAATGCTCATTGGCAGAAAGCTTATGCTGAGGGGGTTAGCACCATCAGCATATACGACGCATAGTTGACGGTTGGAGAGACAAAATCGTGGTTACAGATAGTCTTCGATAACCAGTTACTGATGTTAGTCGCTGATGCATCTTGTATACGGACTGTGTTAACCTCTCGGCATCAGCTAAGACGTGAAGATCGTCCACTGAAGCACCGAAACTGGTAGCCATACAACAAATGACATCTCAAGGACGGCTGTAGGTGTTTCATTTCCTTATGACAGCTGTCCATTCCGTTCAGCTCCTCTTCAAAGTCCTGTGCAGACCCTGACCGAAGTACAGTGCCATTGGCAGGCTTCAGAGTTTTTATTTCCTCGCCACGAACTCGCCTTTCCAAATTTCTCTTCAGTTTTCTTCACAGCTTGCTCAATGTTGAAATTGAATAATAACATAATGGATAGGCTACAATCCTGCCTCTTACTCTCTTCCCATCCATTGCTTCCCTCTCATGGCCTACGGGCTCTTACAACTGCAGTCAGGTTTTTATACAAGTTTTAGATAACACTATCATTCTATAAGTTAACTGGGAAGCAAAAGATATGCCCGATATAAGAGAAGGCGTGAAGGCCCTAATTCTAACTCATGAAACAAATGGTTAACCCAAAAGAAATGGACTAATGGGGGACGTTGAACAAAAACATGCACTGCTTAAAAGCTGGAACAAATCTACAATTTTCAAAAGACGGCAATGAAGTTTAATACCATGCTTTACATGAAATTAACAGATTTACAGTTAAGTTCCGTGGATTACATATATTTAACTGTTTTTATTTTCAAAAAATTGTATAAATCTTTTCCTGAGAAACTGTTTGTGAGGGATCCACAAAATTTTCTCTATTTACTCTTTTAGCATATAGTAAGCTTCTCTCATCAGGTTTTTTTGAATATATCGCATAGGGGAATTTTAACAATTTTGTAATTATAATTTTTGAAGTATAACATAACATTCATGCAAAATTCTAAGCAGTTTAACTTGAAGCCATATTTGCCGTGACTGCTTCCAAAATATGAAAAGGACTTCAGATACCACTATGAGTCACAAAATTTGTTGACTACTTTATTATTCATCTAGGGACATGTTTCGAAGCGACACCTCATCTTCAGGCTGTATTGGCATTACAAAACATTTGACATACATACTGAAGTTTGTCTACATGACTGTTGTGATCATCTTTGTCCTTGTGGCGTGGCATTCTTCTTGTGATGAAAATAGCTCTCAGTGTGTGTTGCTTGGTTCAAATGGCTCTGAGCACTATGGCACTTAACTACTGTGGTCATCAGTCCCCTAGAACTTAGAACTACTTAAACCTAACCAACCTAAGGACAGCACACACTTACATGCCCGAGGCAGGATTCGAACCTGCGTCCGTAGCAGCAGCGCAGTTCCGGACTGAAGCGCCTAGAACCGCTCGGCCTCTTGTGATGAGCTGAGGTATCAAGGAAATAGCGATACCTCAGCACTTCACAAATTTACTCTTCAGAAAACATTTGTTGGGTTTATAGAAATAAGTGTGCAAAATTTCGTAATTATAGGCTTCATAGATTCTGAGGAGAGAGTACATAAGCTTTAAAAAACGATTTTCTAGAAATGCGATTTAATGTTCAACCTAACCTTTTTCTGCCGATGTTGCCTCTTCACAAGGTCCCAGATTTGTATTCAGGTTCCTCTTCCTCTTCAAGGCCTCTCTGCTGGTTTCCTCTTTTCTGCCTTCTTTGCTGTACCAGGTTTTTAGCTGACGTTTCAGCAGAAGAGAGGCGCTGTAAATTATTTTTCTCAAGACAAATTGAGTGGAATTTCATATCTTAAAGCCCATTGTCTTTAATACCTACAGCCTCCCTACATTTCCACAGTCTAATACGAGAACTATTTCATACACGGTGACAGTTATTGAGCTACATGAAATAAAATCGTCGTAACTTCTGAACGGTTTACGTTAGGACGTTCAAACTGCACGGTTGGCCGCCGGGCATGATGGGAATTAGTATGTGCTGTACGGTTTAGTTTAGCGACGAAGCCCACTTTCATTTGGATGGGTTCGTCAATAAGCGTAATTGGGGGACTGAGAATCCACATTTAGAGATGGAGAAGTCTCTTCACCCTCAACGGGTGACTGTGTGCTGTGAAATGTCCAGTCACGGAATAATCGGTGCGATTTCTTTGGTGGCACGGTGACTGCCGAACAGTACGTGAATGATTTGGAAGATGATTTCATCCTCATCATCCAAAGTGACCCTGATTTCGATAGGATCTGGTTCATGCAAGACGGGTCTCGACTTCATCGAAGCAGTAGGGCTTTTGATGCCGTGGAGGAGAACTTTGGGGACCCCATTCTGGCTCTGGGGTACCCAGAGTTCAATGGCATGGGCCTCGATTGGCCCCCATATTCTCCGGATCTGAACACATGCGACTCCTTTTTGTGGGGCTGTATTAAAGACAAGGTGTACAGCGATAACTCCAAAAACATTGCTGAGCTGAAAAGAGCCATTTAGGATGTCGTCGACAGCATCCATGTTCCGACACTTCTGCGGGTTAAGCAGAATTTCGCTATTCGTCTGCGCCACATCGTCGTTAATGATGGCAGACGTGTCGAACGTGTCATAACCTAAATCGGAATATCTGTAGTGACGGTTGCCTGTTGAATATGTTGTGTGCACACAGTAGTTTGTAATTAATTTACGCTTTTTTTCATATAGTTCAATAATTGTCACGCTTTAAGTTGCAATTCTGATAACTTTAGTATATGAAAATCTGGTGTTACGGCATCATTTCCATGCAACTGGTCTGTTATTGTTTGTAAAGTACGAAACAGAGTCACAGGTGATCTATAAAGCAAAAGAGTACACATGACAGCCTTTTAGATGCATCCCGTTGTAATCTCCTCGGTCCTTCCTTCTTCCATCTATTTCCCACTTTAAACAATTCCAATCCAAGTAATTAATAACCAAAGTCTTTTACGACGATTTGAGAGCAGCGAAGATTACGATAAAGTTTCAAGTTTACTTACCTTGTCATGTTGAGATAGCTCCAGTTCTTCTTGTCTAGGGGTCTGATTCTTGAAGCTGAAAATCTCACATCATATCCTGACGGTTGGTTTCAAGTAAATAAATCTGAAGACTGTTGTTGCAGCACTTGCTTTTACGTAAATATATTTTTTCACGTTTTAGTGTATCACAAGGTATATTGATTTTTCACGATAACGAAGCCGAAATTACATCGTTCGCACAAAAGTACGTCCGATCAAATCATAAGCAAGGTTATGACTCTCACACTCTGCGGAAATAATATTCCAAAGGGTTTACAGTTTCTCTTAATAACTGAATTTTTACTAGTTTCTTTTACATTATTACTTTCGATTATTATTTCATAAATGAATCCAGAAATAAACAAACTAAACAGTACAGTATTGCGTAATTAATAATAGAAATTTTAGGCGTGCCTATAATTCGTAATTTGAAATGTTTCTAAAAAAAATAATTTTGACTGTACATTCAGAACTAGTAGTTATTGATTATAACGTCGAAACTAAAATATTTTATGATGTAATTCCTTCTCATAAATTTTAGCTTGAAATGTAACATGCTGTGTATAAATTGTCCACCCCGATATGCTGAGTGGCCAGCGCGGCGGTCTGTCACGACAAGGGGCCCGGGTTCGATTCCCGGCTGGGTCTGAGATTTTCTCCGCTCAGGGACTAGGTGTTGTGTTGCCCTCGTTGTCATTCCATCATCAGTGGAAGGCTACGGGAAACCACCACTAGAATCACTTCCCTAGACGCTCATGCGGTGGATCTCCCTGACGAGGCTTCCCCCATGACAAGACCTGCCACAAGGCACAACACAAAGTTTTTTTAAGTGTGTAAAATTATACGGAAGTTTTCAGAAAAGCAACTGAGATAATATTGAGCCGTCCAGTATTCGAAAAATAATACTGGTTTCGGCAACTACTATCGAGGAAATGGAATGCTGGAGGAGAATGTCCCGTTACACCGTGCAAATTTGCTTGAAAATAATCCACAGAGACATTGTACTCCTAGATAGTGTCGAAGTGTCGCTTCAAAAAGGGGGCGTGGCAGATAAGTCGCGTCACACATTTAGCTATTTTTCAGGCAGTTCGGATGCGATTTCATCAATGATATTTTGAGAAGTTATTGTCAATGAGTTCTACTAATAAACGGAAAATGAACTGAGAACTGACATATTCGGTCAATTGCAAGAACGTCGCTCTCCGTGATGCGACTGCAGGCTGAAGGATCCACAGTGCGTTCGTTTGTTGCCCACCTGAGCTACTGTGCCGAGTTCTACTGTCGACGCTGCCTCGAAAGTCTCCTGTTTCGCCTGCTCGGTCTCTCCTCCCACACTCAGCCGCCCGCCGAAGCCGTCGCCTTATCAGGGGGGAGGGGGGATTACTCCCGACTCCCGGAAACTCTTCCAGTGCTTTTGCCGGCGGGAGTCCATCCGTTTGCTCCTGAATAGCGGCAGGGAGAGGCAGGGCCGCGGCTTATTAAGTCCTCGCGCCCTCGCAGAAAGTCGGGGGGGATCGCCTTTGTAAGTGAAACGGGTGATCGCGTTTAATATCTCGCCGGCCCTCGTGTTTTAATTTTATGTTTGCCGGTTTTTGCACCGGCGCCAGTCGGGGCCCCTTTATTTCCGGCCCGCTGGGCGGCCGCGCCCTTTGTCTGCGACTGCCCGCTCCCTGATGCCCTCCGTTCGGCCGGCGCCTCTTCTTTCCCTCCGCCCCCCCCCCCCCCCTCACCGTCCACCGGCGCTTCCTTCCGAGTCCTCCTTCCGTATCTGGCAGCTCTCTCTCCTGGAAGACGCTAAAGACAGGTCCCCGTCGCCGGAGCGCCCTCATCTCTGCTAACTCGGCGTGTTCTGGATCCGTTCCAGGGCGAGCTGGAGGAATATCCCGCTAACTGCTGGCTGGCTCTTCCTCTTAGCAGCCTAGTTCTCGAGGACACTGCGAGGAAGTACTAATCTCTCCTGTTTCTGTTGAAAGGCTGCCGTCTGTTTCTTGTATGGGTAATTCAGCTGTCCCTACCTGTGGGTTTTATGCAACCCGCAACGCCTTCAAAACCTACGCGAGATTTCCATATTCTCTCTTTCGCCTCGTGCAAACCATTAGTTCTACAGAAATAATGAACGGGACTTTAGTAGTAAATTTAATGTGGTTAAATTATGTACTGTGATGTGTTTTCGCTGGAGGCCACGATTTCGATTTATTCAAGAAAAACGCGTGTGAAGGTAAACTTTTGCGTTTTTCGTGAATAATTCGAAAACTATAGTCTCTAGCGGAAACTAATAACAGTACAAAACTTAGCTACACTAAATTTCCTGCAAAAACGTCCTGGTCATTTTTTTCGGTAAGAGTAATAGTTTGCACGTAGCGAGCAAGGGAAGATGAATCACAGTACAAAATGTAACTACATTTAATATCTATAGGGCTAGTAGTTTGCACAAAGCGGGCGAGAGGAGATTCAAGTCACATGCGTGGGGGAGGGAGGGGGGGCCTGCATAAGATCCATAGGTAGGGATAGTTGAATCACGCTGTTTGCTTAAGTTTAGTTGTTATTCAGTGCAGATCTACAGCATGTACTATGGACAAAGGAAAATCCCCATTGCACTCCCATCAGATTTAATGGTAAGATAGCCCCCGATGAATAGTTGTGGCTTCGTGGTTATACGGTCACAGTGTTGGACTGTGACATGGAGGTCCTTGCTGAAATCTCTCTCGTGGCCAATTTCTTTTTTTTACAAAATTGTGAATTGTCCGTCCAGTCATTGAGGTGTCTGTTGGCTGTATTCAGATTTGTGTCTGTGTGGTGGTGTAAGGTCTGTTTTTAACAGCGAGGTTTGAGGAAAGGACCTAGAGATGTATGTACCTCCTGTTTGTGCTACGCAAGCATCACATGTTATGACTCTTGGGTTCTGTTTTGGAAGTTCTGGCTCTTGAATTGCTTTGTTGTAACATATGTCACACCCGATTATTGGTTTTCATCTGTGTGAGGGGCCTATGCGACTTCTGACCTGCTCTCACTACTCGTTAGCTTGTGGCGGTGATATATTCCTACCACGTGACTCATACTCCATAACTAATACACAGTATGAGAATTGGCAAGACTACTGAAGAAGAGACACGTGAGTGACCGCAGAGAGAGTTGATAGTTACGTGGGAAAAAAATGGGCCGTGCGGGTGACTTGAACACGAATTTCGCAGTTTGTAGTGCAATACGGTGGCCACACGGTCACAACATCGTGATTCTTGAAACGCGTTCGATGTTTCACGTCTTGAGCTTGGACTTTTCACTGTTTCTATTTTGCTTCTTTTTTCACAGTTCAGTACAGCATCTTCCTGTTTTCATGCTCGGTCTGTGTCCAGTCATTCATGGGCTGTCCACTGAGCCGTTATATACCACTAAATGTGACGGGTTGCGGTGGAGAGTTTCCCTCGTGGGCATTACGTTTCGTGGTGGACAGCTCGACTTTGAATTACTTTTATGGAAAGGCCCGAAAATCAGCTCAGTTTATGGCTCAAAGTAACACAAATAGAGGCCGATATGTAAATTAGTAAAGAACACAACGGATATGGCAAGCTGCCAAGGATCACTGCGCACAGTAGATGAAGCACGTACTAAGTTGGTGCGTCACTTCGCAGTGCTTCTCCGTAAGTTTAATAAAGGCAGAGAGTTTAGTTATCAATAGTATATTTGCATTCACTGCTGAGAACAGTCTGCGAACGCTGAGATAATTTTCCGATTCCGCGACTGCAGAAATCGCGGAGTTTTGAGAACCATATTTGGAGCACTCTTTCACCCGGAAAGGAAGTTCTTTCAAGATTGTTCGACACACAGCGGAAAACTTGAAAATCTGAGGGTGCAAAAGCAGATGAATAAGTTGGGTGCGGAATGACTTCTCAGCCCATCTGCTGTATAGCGTTTTTTGCCAGTGTAACAGAATGCGTGCGAGCGTTATCGTGGAGTGTATCACTTCAGGCAGTCTTCCTGGTAGTCGTCGTTCTACAACTGGGCTGGTAAGACGTCTCAGTTGTTCCAGAATAAACGTGTCGGCAGTGGTGGTTACACCTCGCGAAAGCGATTCGCAGTGCACCACAGCTCAGCCTCCGAAACAACGGCGCGCCGTGTCATTGCACCACAGTTGTTCGTGATGAGTTTGAAGAACATTCTGGACAGCTCGAGCGAATGGTTTGGTCTCAGAGGTCGCCCGACATGAATCCCATCGAACATTTATGGGACATAAATCTGAGGTCAGTTTGTGCACAAAATCCTGCACCGGCACCACTTTTGCAATTGTGGACGACTGTAGTGGCACCGTGGTTCAGTGTTTCTGCACGGGACTTCGAACTACCTGTTGAGTCCACGCCACGTGGAATTGCTGCAGTAGGCCTGGCGAAAGGAAGCCCGACGCGATATTCTGAGAGAATCCCACGACTTATCACCTCAGAGTATTGGTCCAAATGGCTCTGAGCACTAAGGGACTCGACATCTGAGGTCATCAGTCCCCTAGAACTTAGAACTACTTACACCTAACTAACCTAAGGACATCAGACACATCCATTCCCGAGGCAGGATTCGAACCTGCGACCGTAGCGGTTAAGCGGTTCCGGGCTGAAGCGCCTAGAACCGCTCGGCCACACCGGCCGGCCCTCCGAGTATTGCGAATAAATTGACAGAAGGACCTTTAATTGGATGATTACGCGATTGCGGAACTCGAAGGAGTCACATCCACGAAGTATCTGGAAGTATACCTACGGAGTGATTGAAAGTGGAACGGTCATAGCCCATACACAAAGAAGATAGCTTACAAAACCCTAGCCGCCCGAGGTGGCCGAGCGGTTCTAGGCGCTTCAGTCTGGTACCGCGCGACCGCCACGGTCGCAGGTTCGAATCCTGCCTCGGGCATGGATGTGTGTGATGTCCTTAGGTTAGTTAGGTTTAAGTAGTTCTAAGTTCTAGGGGACTGATGGCCTCAGAAGTTAAGTCCCATAGTGCTCAGGGGCATTTGAATCTATTGAGCCAACAAAACCCTAGTAAGTCGGAAACCTGCTAACGAAGTAATAGTACAGAACATGCCGAGTTTCGTGTTCTTGATTTACAATCCTCATTCTTATTTTACGTGAACACAAATATGTATTTATACGACTAGTTTTACTGAAGTAAACAACTCATTTCGTGAACTAGTAGCCACAGTAAAAGTTCAAAGTACTATTTCGATATACTCGTGAGGGCCGCTTGGGGACACTGATCACTCGGCATGTCTCAGTCTGCGTACGCTGCAACTCCTAAGGTAACGTCCATTAATTACGAATTACGTGCGCTGAAAATGCTAGGGAGTCTGGCGAAATTGCACTAAATCTCATTTTTTTGGGGAGGGGGCGACGAAAACCTCACGTCGACTTTTTAATTCACAGAACATCCATTATAACAAATAACATTTTGTTTTTATATAATTAGATCCGAGCGTAGACAATATTAAAGCACCCACCAGGCTTTATGGCCTCTCTGAACCAAACTGATATGAGTGGTTTACACGTGTGGCTGCCCACGATACCTCGATTTCAAACCAGTACCGCACAGTGTCAGATTTCATTCGCGGAGCTCCCTGCAACGTCGCTTCAAATCGTTGTGTGTCAGTGAGTCAGTCTTGGTATTCTGCAACGCCTACGATGGTGATGTTATTGTGTTCAACACGAATTTAAATCAAAACTTTTACAACATGCTTACATTAAGCGGGATGTCGACAATTCGAAATACACATCCGGGCAAGAAGTTAACGCTTGCGGAGAGAAGGTAACATGAAGCTGACAAAAATTCTCTTAGTAGTAGTGTTAATCAAGAGACTGAAATGCTACCTAACTATGCGTTTGGAAGGTTCACAGACATGTTCAAATGGTTCAAATGGCTCTGAGCACTATGCGACTTAACGTCTGAGGTCATCAGTCGCCTAGAACTTAGAACTAATTAAACCTAACTAAACTAAGGACATCACACACATCCATGCCCGAGGCAGGATTCGAACCTGCGACCGTAGCGGTCGCTCGGTTCCAGACTGTAGCGCCCAGAACCGCACGGTCACTCCGGCCGGCCCACAGACATGTAATGTATGTATTAGATTGATTCATAAGTTCGTAGCGCTTTTATTTTGCATATTAGTATTTCGGTTGCTATGGGTTTATTTATCGACGTCGCTTTTCATTTGTAGTACATTGTCGATATTTGTGTTTACATGTTGTCATTTCGAGATGGTGAGTGGGGCTGTGGACGCTAGAAAATGGGGTGCTAAATGGAGAAATCGGAACATTTCTGACTTATTCTTCTGTCTGAGTTCAATAGAGGAGTGACGGCAGCAGACGCAGCCAGAATCATTTGCGCCGTGTGTGAGGATAACGGCATTGGACAGAGGACGGCAAGAAAATGGTTCTCTCGTATTAAGGACTACTGTTTAGACATTAGTGACACTCCGCGTTCAGGAAGACCTTCGAGGTATGATGAAGATCGTTTAAAAGCATTAATCCCACTCCTGAACCTTTCTTTTAATTCCATTAGTGCTTCTCCAATATGACAGATTGAACAGTAGGGGGAAAGGGTGCATCCCTTTCTCACACCCACTCAATCTAAGCACGTCTTTCCTGGTCGTCCACTCTTATTAATCCTTCTTGGTTCTTGTACATACTGTATATTATCCATCTCTCCCTATAGCTTACCGCTGTTTTTCTCAGATTTTTGAACATATTGCACCACTTGACATTATCGAGCGCTTTTTCCAGGTCGACAAATCCTATGTACGTGTTAGTTTTTTCTGTCTTGCTTCCAGTATCAACCGCAACGTCAGAATTGCCACTTTGGCGCCTTTACGTTTCCTAAAGTCAAACTGGTCGTCATCTGACATATGCTCCAGTTACTTTTCCATTCTTCTGTACATTATTCTTGTCAGCAACTTGGATGCACGAGTTGTTAACCTCACACTTGTCAGCTATTGCTGTCTTTGGAGTTATGTGGATGATATTTTTCCGAAAATAAGTGAGTCAGTCTTGGTATTCTGCAACGCCTACGATGGTGATGTTATTGTGTTCAACATGAATTCAAATCAAAACTTTTACAACATGCTTACATTAAGCCTGCTAGCCTGACAAAAAAGTATATTGGAGATGGGTTGAGAATTCGTTCCGCACCCACTCCATTCACCCGATCTTGCGCCCTTAGATTTTCCACCTTTTCTGCTGTTTGTGGAACAACCTTCAAGGAACTTCCTTTCCTGATGAAAGTGCGCTGCGCTCCGAACATGGCTCGACGTGTTCTTCGCCTCAAAACCACGCGACTTCTACAGCCGCGGAATCTAGAAGTTACCTCAGCGTAGGCAGAGTGCTGTAAACAATGAAGGAGAATACATTATTGATGACTAAAGTCCGTGTTATTTTTATTTGTCGTGGTTATTAAAACTATGGAAAAACCCTAGGAGCTTACGCACTAACCCAATAACGTACCAAGAAAAGGTCGGCTTTTAGGGATCCGTCAAAACGAGTAATACTTTTCTCGTGCAACTTTTTGTCCGCCTGTCCCTGTCCTGACCGTCGGAATACTTTTTGGCATGTTTGAAATGAAATGTTTTCGATCATGTGTTGAAAATACTGTCTAGTACACTTTATAAATGTAGCCTCATAATCGACGTTTAAAACAAATTTTAAAACGTTTATTTTTATGTCCTCGGACCACATCTCACCAAATCTCACCAAGGGGAAAGGGGTTCCAAATTTTATTGAAAACTTCTGACGTAATTTTTGGACGTGCCCTTAAGCTGTGGTGCGTAACTGATGGCTGGTTGCGTACGCTGGATGGAGGGGGAGTGTGTATGGTGTGACGTCAGCGTGATCCACAACACGTGCGCGCGCCTCCACGCACCACACGTGAGCGGCGGCAGCCACGTAAACAGACCGGCGCCGCCCCCGCCCAGATCGAAACAGCCTGGCGCCGCTTCCTGCGCGCCTAAACTCTACGGTGACGCGCACTCCCACACATACGTCTGAATACGCCGCTGGCCTGCAAAATTGCAAACTAAGAAGGCGGCATGCGACAAACGTCAAACTCACGTGAGGTGTACTACCTGCTTATATATGGGAACGATTAGCCTGTCAGTGCAACTGCACATGTGGGGCCGGTGTAACAGCATCCTGTGTCACTATACAGGGTGCTCAGAAACAGCCTGGGAAACCTGTAAGGGTGTTGGAGGATAGATCGTGATGAGAAGAGTTTCTAAGGAAAAAAAAAAAAATCAGTAAACTGTGCCGTTTCCGATTTAATTAGTGTTGAAGTTAGCCAATCATACCGTTTCATGCGCAAATTCAAGCAGCCTGCCAGAGACCATATTGCCAAAACTGTTGTTCGTTTGGTTTCCTCAAACCGTACAAGAGAGCGATTCGACGGTGTTAACGATCTGTGTTCGATCTGAGGAAACCAAACGAATAACACTTTTGGCAGTACCGTCTCTGGATGGCTGTTTCAATTTGCGCATGAAACGACGTGATTGGCTAACTTCGACGCTAGCTAAATCGGAAACGGCACAACGAATGGAGCTTTTTCTTAACAAGTATTTCTCGTCGCAACCTACCCTGAAACACTCTCACAAGCTTTTCATATTGTTTCTGACCACCCTGTACAAGGAAGGATGACGCAATTGTCCAAACAACACAGTTCAGACCCCAAACAATGTCCCAGGAGTAGACTACATTCTATTATAACTACTCATAGCCTTGGGAGAGCGAGCCATGACAAAACTGTTCCATCTGATGTGCAAGACGTATACGACAGGCGAAATACCCTCAGACTTCAAGAATAATACAGTAATTCCAATTCGAAAGAAAGCATTTGCTGACGGATGTCAAAATCACCGAATTATCAGCTTAATATGTCGTGGTTGGAAAATACTAACACAAATTCTTTCCGTATGGATGAGACGACCAGTTTCGATTCAGGAGAGATGTAGGAACAGGCGAGGCAATACTGACACTGCGACTTATGTTAGGAAATAGGGCCGGCCGCTGTGGCCGAGCGGTTCTAGGCGCTTCAGTCTGGAACCGCGCGACCGCTACGGTCGCAGGTTCGTATCCTGCCTCGGGCGCGGATGTCCTTAGGTTAGTTCGGTTTAAGTAGTTCTAAGTTGTAGGGGACCCTCAGATGGTAAGTCCCATAGTACTTAGAGCCATTTGAATTTAGAAAATAAGTTAAGGAAAGACAAACCTGTGTTTACAGCATTTGTAGACTCAGAGAAAGCTCTTCACAATGTTGACTGGAATACTCTCTGAGATTCTGAAGGTAGCAAGGCTAAACTACAGGGAGCGAAGCTATTTACAACTTGTACAAAAAATGGCTCAAATGGCTCTGAGCACTATGGAACTTAACATCGGAGGTCATCAGTCCCCTAGAACTTCGAACTACTTAAACCTAACTAACCTAAGGACATCACACACATCCATGCCCGAGGCAGGATTCGAACCTGCGACCGTAGCGGTCGCGCGGTTCCAGACTCAAGCGCCTAGAACCGCTCGGCCACCGCGGCCGGCACTTGTACGCAAACCAGGCGGCAGCTGAAAGATGATGTAATTCCATCTTGTCTAAATGGAATGGTACTGCGGCTGATCAAAGGCTTGAAGAAAGTAAATACCGACAACTGTAATTTTATGAATCATTTTATCTAACTACCAGTTTCGGTGCCTCATTGGCATCATCTTCAGGCCGCTATACACGTAACGAGATATTTCACCTAAACGTCTCTGCTAATATAGAGGTCACTAATTGCAACTGGCTCCCGTAGATTTCTGAAGATTCTCGACACCTCTGGCGTTGTCGCCTTGGGTCCACTGTCATCGATCATCTTCTATACACACCCGACCTGTTACCCTCCGATTTTCGTCTGTTTACAGAACTTAAAGAAGACCTTCGAGGATTTCACTTTGACAGCGATGCGGCGTTGCAGGCAGAGGTGAGTGTTTGGCTGCGTCAACAAAGTCAAACAATCTACAGTAACAGTATCAACAAAACGGTCTCTCGTTGCGAGAAGTGTGTTCGTTGCCAGGGTGACTATGTTGAATAATAAATATATAAACTTGAAGAATAAAAAAGTAGAATGTTAATAACGTCTGTTTTAATTAAAAAGCTTTAAGAATTTTCACATAAAATTCGGAGGCATTTTTCAGAACGCCCTAGCACTCTGAAATCAAGGGAATATAACACCAATATTTAGTAAGTACGTACGGGATGGAAGAAATTTATCAACTAATAACGCGATTTTGTTGCTTCGTACGCAAATGAAGAAAAAGAAAATAACAGAAAACTTAAATAATTGAGAGTGAAATTTTGAATTAACTGGATAATTCCAAAATTATATTAAAGTGTTCTTCCGTCATTTTTGGTAGACCGATTTCTTCTTTAAGGGTGGAAAGGACACAGACTGCGTTTCATTCCATAATATTTATTTGTTACTAACCGGTGACCAGGTTATTAGGCGTTCATCAAACACCAACTGACTAGTGTCGACAAAGTCATTAGAACGAGAAACCAAACCTTGGAATCTAAAAGATTCTGTGGGTTGTTAATATCTCTAGTTTCTAGAACAGTTACGGTAGTGGCTTCTTCGACGCTAGTCAGTTGTTACTTGACGAAGGTCTAATAACCGGGACACTGATAACTATCAGGAAATAGTGGTCAAACAAATTTCAATTTATTTCGCTTTCGCCCTTTGACGTATCAAGATGTATTAACACCGTATTTTACCCTAGGTTCTTTGTGCATAATTTCTTCATTATTTAAGAAAATTTGGCCACATATTCGCTGTCTCACTTCAGAAGCCCTGTTCGCGGCCAAGATCAGCACACACCCAGTATGCTTTCTGCGGAGACTCCGAGGATTCTGTCCTATCGTGCAGCGACGCAACTTCCCTGTTTTTACTCTCAAATAACAATCCACAGACTACTGGTGCAGTGCGACGCATTGTTTCTATACCAGTTATTGTTTGGTTTCGTTCTGCCAGCACAAACAGTGCTCTCCGTCGTGTTTGATGTCAGTCTGCCCATTTAAATAGATATCACGGCTTTGTAAACAGGCCTGTTGGAGGAACTAACTGATTGCAATGCGCAACTGGAAACAGAGTGAGAAAAATACGGGTGGCTGTTTACGTAGAACTGATGGTATTGTAAATGAATTATTCGAAACGCGTTGGCGTAAAACAGCTGAAGAGCGGTGTTCGTGCGGGCGAATTACAGTTACGAGTTGGTTACTTTAAACTCAGCAGCAAGTGAGGGCGTTACGCTTCCTCATTGTGGCCAGGCGTAGAGAGAGAGAGAGAGAGAGAGAGAGAGAGAGAGAGAGAGAGAGAGAGAGGGTGGGGGGGGGGAAGGGAGAGAGAGAGGGGGAGAGGGAGAGAGGGGGGAGAGAGGGAGAGAGGGGGGAGGGAGGGAGAGAGAGAGATTTTGGACGAGTAATGAATCATTCAGCAAACAATCCGGTCGATGACTTCCCTGGTACTGAGTTCAAATAAACACCTTGGGGCAGCACAGGTAAAAACACTGTAGACATTTTGATTTGAAGTGCTTTATGGAGATTTCGACACTTTCAAGAAAGCGCGTCACTGACAATTCACCATCTGGCGGGAAGAACAGGTTTACATCACACCGCAGTTCACTGGATGTAGCTTTGCGGAATAAGGAAGAGACACAGCTGTAAGGTGTAATCTGAACAGACGAAAGCCAAGTGAAAAATACGGGTGAGTTGAATACAATGTTAAGGGGATATGTGATGTTTCATAAGGAGTTCATCGTATTTTAGGCTCCTTGGCGACGGTTTTTCCTGGTGCTCGTGTGTTATTTGTAATCACTATTTGAGAGACTTATTTGACATCAGTCTCCTGACTTGTCTGACTTCCTCCCCTGAACCAGACTACAATTCAGGTTTGCAGCTGCACCCGTTGTCCTCAACTGTTTGCTGGATGTATTCAATCTCTACTTTTCCCCGCCACCCGTTCAGTTCCATGAGAGGTATTCTGTGAAGCCTTAACTCATCTTCTTCCATCCTGGCCGGCCGCGATGGCCGAGCGGTTCTAGGCGCTTCAGTCCGGAACCGCGCGACTGCTACGGTCGCAGGTTCGAATCCTGCCTCGGGCATGGCTGTGTGTGATGTCCTTAGGTTAGTTAGGTTTAAGTACTTTTAAGTTCTAGGGGACTGATGACCTCAGATGTTAAGTCCCATAGTGCTCAGAGCCATTTGAACCTTCCATCCTGTCCCTTCCTCCCTGTCAATGTTCTCTACACGTTCCTTTCCTCGCCGATTCTGCGGATGATCTCCTTATTTCTCATGTTATCAGACCAGCTAATTCCCAACGCACTTCTACAGCACGACACCTAGAACTCTTCGAGTCTCTTCCTTTCCGGGGACAGACGGAAATGCGAGTCAGTTTAACTTCATCTGTATTATAGAAGGGGTCAATATATAAACGCTGTG
Source organism: Schistocerca piceifrons (assembly GCF_021461385.2). Lineage (NCBI taxonomy): Eukaryota > Metazoa > Arthropoda > Insecta > Orthoptera > Acrididae > Schistocerca > Schistocerca piceifrons. The sequence goes on from NC_060146.1 coordinate 223,450,348, forward strand.
TCATTTCGCTACCGTGGCCTTAAATTGGCCGTGTTCCAAAATACCTTAACGCCCCAGACTGCAGTAACACAAATAAAGATGACAAACTGAGTATTTTGTGGAACCATGTTGCCGTTTGGGAAATTCTAACTACCTGGGGAACCAAACGCCCCTAAATCAATGAATATTAGTGGTTAGATTAAAGCTGTGAGCCGGACCAGGGTTTTTCCTTTGGCGGACAAGCGCTTTACCTTACGAATCATCCAACCTCGACTTCCGGTTCGCCCTCACAGTTCTTCTTCAGCCAGTATATCTCCTACCATCCAAACTGTACACAAGTTTCTCCAAGAAGTCTGGACGGGAAGAGGTGAGGTACTGGCGGAAATAAAGCTGGGATGACGGGTCATGAGTCGTGCTTGGGTAGAGCAGTCGGCAGAGCTCGTACAGGCGCAAGGAAAAGGTCCCGGGTTCGAGGCCTGGTCCGGCACACAATTTCAATGTGCTATTATCACTGCCTGCAAGGACATCAACATGCAAATTGAACAGCTGGGGTCTCTACACACTTCCCCGGGAAGCAGCAGAAGTTACTTATACACCTGCCGATAACTCTGTGTCCACCCCGACGTGCTGCATTCTCCCTGTCAACAAACACTCGAGCCGCTCAGAAATTTCATTTGATGACCCATACGATCGAACTGGCTACTTGTAATGAGACTGGAGCTACACACAGAGGTCCAGTATGGGCTGTAATCATCGTGTGGCAGCGAAACTTGGTAGATATGGTAATGCGTTAACGCGGACCGATTTAGGCTGGAAAAAAATTACTTCCAATTTTAGCCACCACGTGAAAGTATGGCGCTGTCAAAAAAGACGTATAGAAATGTTTCCATATGCAATGGTTAAGGAAGGGGAAGTGAGCAGGAAAAGGTCATACAAGCGAGAAAGGCGTAATGTTGATTTTATTTTTAACCACCCCTTTCACAATTTGTTCAATATGAGCACCGGAGACGGCGACGAGATGCTGTATCCGTAAAACGGAGCGATCAACAGTGGCTCGCTGCAGCTGCATAGGGATCTGAGCAGAGTGTTAGACATCCCCAGAGCCAAAAGCCACATCAATTGAGATGAGGTGATCTCGTAGGCCATGTACGCGGTGAACCTTTGGAGATGACACGTTGGTGGATGGTTGCATTGCGCCGTTCCTTCACCGGACGAACGACATTAGATGTTGAATCGTCTGGCGTGAAAACGGTGGTGGTTTCCACGCAGCTGAGCTCCTCCAAAGCAGCAGTCACAGGCTGCACTGGGAGGTCTCCGTAAAGTGCAGACGTCACCGTCCACCTGACACGCCCTCTGGATGTATCCTCTTCAAAGAAGAACGGACAGAGAACAAAGGTGCCTGTGAATCCACACCTCACGGCCAGATACCGCGAGCATAGTGGCTCTTCGTGCACAACACGCGATTTAACGGTACCCCGAAATCGGCCGTTCCGTGTAGCCACTGCACCCTATGGTGCAAAGCATGCCTGTTCACTCCGGAGAATATTGCTCGGCTTCCTCAACTTCGGTCAGTGCCAGAAACCGAAGAGAAAATTCAGAACGTTGCTGCAGACCATGAAGTTTCAGTTGCAGCACCGTCTGGATCTTGTACGGGTGGCAGTGTAAAACAGACGACAAAACTTTCCGCCCTGTAGACCATGGGACGGACAGTTGTTGTAACACTGCGCGAGCATTATTAGTACTAACAGGGGGAGGGATGGGGGTGTGTGCATCGTCAGTTAGAGCAACAGCAACCTCGTCAGTAACTTCCATCGGGACAGGAGACCTTCCTGCCATACGAAGCTCACCCGTGACTTCGAATTTCACTGTCGTCACCTTTGAACCATTTAATGACATCGGGCGTCTGCTCAGACCTTTCGGTCGCAGGACTTCAATTTCTGCCGTTCACATAAAACAGTGTCATTGCGAGCACGTGGCGTCTGTTTTCGACAGCCACGCTGTTCACTGACGTTATGGCTCGTCAAATGGCAGCGCGGATGTGGCGCCGCCGTACAAACAGTGTACAGCGGCAGATCTGCGCATAGCGATCAAAACTGGAACTAATTTTTATCCACCGTAATTCGGTTCTGCATTAACGCATAATTATATCTACCAAGTTTCGCTGCCATACGATAATTACAGCCGTGAGTAGGTGCACTTTAATATAACTATCCCGTATTTTCGATAGTAGAGATAGCTGTGCTACTGCGTCACATGCGCGTTTTATGACAAGCAGAGTGACGTCAGCTTCACTATTGTTTCCACGACTAACTTAAGCAGTTGCTTGGTTGGGGGGGGGGGGGGAGGGGACAAAACAACGAGGTCATCAGCCCCATGGTATTAGGGAAGGAGGGGAAGGAAGTCTGCCGCGTCCTTTGAGAGGAACCGTCCCGGCATTTGCCCGAAGCGATTTAGGGAAACCACGGAAAATTTAAATTAGGATGGCCGAACGCGGGTTTGAACCGTCGTCCTCCCGAGTGCGAGTCCAGTGTGCTCATGACAGCGCTACCTGGCTCGGTCACTTAAACAACAGGTAGGACAGGAGGAGCTCTACATACACTGTCTGATGAAAAGTAAGGTACAACTGAGAACACACACGTCACGCCAGGTGAAGTCGCCAGCGACGGGTGGATGAGGAAAATTCTTTGCCTTTCAGCGTCGACCAGTTACTCGATGTTACCTAAGTAGCAAATCCATCAGGGACATTTTCATCCTCAGAGCCGCCCAAGACGATCGTTGGTGATGTGAGTGTGAAGAGGACACACGAAGGAACAACGACAGCTAAACCGATACCAGGCAGACACTCTGTACTGACGGACATCGAGCGTAGAATATTGTGGAGGGTGGCCGTAAAAAAAAAAAACGCATGAAATTAGGCGAAGGGGTCAGTCGCGAGTCCAGCTAGCACAGTGGCTGTGCTTAGCGGGGCGCAGTGGTCGAGCAGCCGCTCATAAGCCACACATCTCTGCAGTCCTCCGCTAAGCGACGCCTGAGGCGCTGTGAAGGACGACCGCACTGGTCAGTGGACGACTGGAAACGAGTGATCTGGACCTAAGAGCAATGCTACACCTGTGACAAACTAATGGGAACGCTTGAGTTTTGGTACACGTCTGTAGTGTTACCTAGCGTCATGGGTAACACCAAGCAGGGAAGTGGTGGTGTTTCCTCATTGCGATTAAGCAGAAGCCAAATGCGGAAGGAATTGATCACGCTTTACAGCATTGTGCATTGCATAAAGTAGAGGGCCAGTCTGGAGACGATGACTCGTTGTGAGAGCGTGACGACGCAGTGTGCAGTGCTCTCCTGAGGCAGCCCTTTGTTAACAGCAACGTCTCTGAAATGGACTGACCTATCCAGAGGCCAGAGCTGAACCCAATGGAACACCTCTGAGATCAGGACGTCAGCCTGGCTGAGTTCACTAGCTTCTCTTGTTTCGGTTCTTGAGGAAGAATGGGCTACCACTGCACCACGGACATTCACTGAAAACGTCCCTAGCAGATACGAATCCGACATATTAATGTCGTGTTAAAAAGAACTCTGCTTACAGCAGGTAAAATTGTTGTTCATTGAACAGTTGACGATACTCTCTGATAGTAAATTTTGACAGTGATGGGTGTGCCTAAGCGTTGCTGCACCTGATGATGCCGCTTTAAGCCGCAGAACCGGTCGTCCTTTAACAGACAAAAATTTTACCAGCCGTAAGCGGAATTTTTTCTAATACCATGCCTTTTAACAGCTGCGGTTGCCCGGAATATAAAATAGTTCGTGTCATATTAACACCCACTAACAGATATGGGGAGGAGTATAAAAGAAAATTGAGCATGTTTTACATGACGACCAGTTTGCCCTTAGGAAAGGTGAACTCACCAGAAAGATAGTTCTGACGTTGCGGTTGATAATGGTAGCAAGACTGAAGAAATATAAAGACACGTTCGTAGGATTCGTCCACCTGGAGGAAACATTCGACAATCATAAATGGAGCAACATGATCGAAACGTATAGGGAACGTATACGGAAATACGAGTAGTACACAATATGTACAAGGATCGAGAGGGAACAATAACATTAGAACACTGAGAACGAAGTGCTTCGATTAAGAAGCATGTGAGAAAGGGATATAGTCTTTCGCCCCCCACTATTCAATCAATCGTAGTAGCAATGACGGAAATAAAAGAAAGGTTGAAGAGTGGAAATTAAACTTCGAAGTGAAAGAACATCAATGATAAGATTCCCTGAAGAAATTGCTATCTCCAGTGAAAGTGTATTAAATGAACAGTTTAATGTGCACAGAATATTGATTGGAAGTAAATCGAACAAAGACGAAAGTAATGAGAAGTAGTAGAAATGAGTGCAGCTAGAAACTTGACATCAGTATTGGGAATCACGAAGCAGATAGAGTTAAAGACTTCTGCTACCTAGGCACCAAAATAGCCCATGATGGACAGAGCAAAGACATAAAAAGCAGACTAGCCCTGGCTGACGCAAGTCCTCTAGTATCAAACATAGATCTTAATTTAAGGAAGAAAATTTTGAGAATGCTCGTTTGGAGCACAGTATTGTACGAAACACCTTTCAGCCGTCTAGTTTCCAAACTTACTATATTTGGCTACCAGTTTCGGCGATTTACTACGCCATCTTCAGGACCTTGACCGACGTGTAGGAAAATTGCACCCCAGTTCTGGTTGAAACAGGGGCCAGCAATACTGGTATGAGTAGATTTCTGCTTGCTGTAGCGATCACTTCAACCGCCATCACTTCAACCGTCATCTGCTGAGTTGGGACATGCTGTTCCAAGTGATCGCTATAGCAAGCAGAAATCTACTCATACCGGTATTGCTGGCTTCTGTTTTGACCAGAACCGAGGTGCAATCTTCCTAAACGTCGGTCAGCGGCCTGAAGATGGCGTAGTAAATCGCCGAAACTGGTAGCCAAATAAAATAATTTTGGAAAGTAGACGGCTGAAAGGCATTTGATTTGACATCCTGAGATTGGAATACATCGAGCAAATAAAAAAAGACCTAGGTTGCAAGTGCCACTCAGAGATGAAAAGGTTGGCACGGGAGACACATTCGTGGCGGGCCGCATCAAACCAGTCGGAAGACTGATAAGTAAAAACAAAGAAAGAAGTGAAGTGGTTTGCCCACGGAGTGACTGTAGAAGCAGGCAACGCGGGTGAGGGATGTGGGGTGTTGTCCGCTATCAGTCCTTCCCGCTGATAGGCGCAGCGCCTGGAGGGAGACCGCCCGGAGGGAACGGCCGGCCCACCTGCCAGGCGCGCTGGCCGCCGCCGGCCTACGTCACTGCCGTATCGCAGCCGGCAGACACGACGCGGCGCTAGACGGCGCCGGCCGGGCAGCCACCCCGCTACGTCACGACGCGGCCCGTTCTCCGACCTCCCCCACAGAGCCGGGACATTTTTCTCTGCCGCCGCGATCCGCCGCCCAGTTGCGCTATATCCTGGACACGGCCACGTAATTCCGCGGCCTGGCCCCCCTTAACTGCCCCGCAGCACGCACGACACAGGGGGGAGGGAGGGGCGCCGGACGAGTCCAGCAGCTGAAGTCCAAACAAAAGCTCCCTCCCTCCCTCCCTCCTATCGCACGACCTACGGCCCACCTCCACGCTAGCGCAGACTGCCCCGCGAGAGCAGGAATGCCGAGGTGTTTGTTGACGAAACGACCGAACACCGGAGTTCACGTCTTTCTCTGTAGTGAACACGGTGGTGCGGTCGGAGAGACACAACACTCGCGTTCTGTAAGAGCTGGGCTAAAATCCCCGTCCAGTCATCCAGGTTCACGTAGGTGGCACATACATCGTGTCGAAGGAGGCGATCTAAGGCGCTGCAATCAAGGACTGTGCAGCTGGTCCCGGCAGAGGTTCGAGTCCTCCCTCGGGCACGGGTGCGTGTGTTCGTCCTTAGGATAATTTAGGTTAAGTAGTTGTAAGTGGGCTGTTTAGGTTTTCTTATTGGTAACGCCACGTAGCGCTCTGTGTGAGAATCACTGGCTGTGCTGTGTGCAGTCTGTGTCTAGTTTGCATTGTTGTCTGCCATTGTAGTGTTGGGCAGCGGCAGCTGGATGTGAACAGCGCGTAGCGTTGCGCAGTTGGAGGTGAGCCGCCAGCAGTGATGGATGTGGGGAGAGAGATGGCGGAGTTTTGAAATTTGTAAGACTGTCATGAACTGCTATATATATTATGACTATTAAGGTAAATACAGTGTTTGTTCTGTATTAAATTCTTTCATTTGCTAACTATGCCTATCAGTAGTTAGTGCCTTCAGTAGTTTGAATCTTTTATTTAGCTGGCAGTAGTGGCGCTCGCTTTATTGCAGTAGCTCGAGTAACCAAGATTTTTGTGAGGTAAGTGATTTGTGAAACGTATAGGTTAATGTTAGTCAGGGCCATTCTTTTGTAGGGATTTTTGAAAGTCAGATTGCGTTGCGCTAAAAATATTGTGTGTCAGTTTAAGCACAGTCATGTATAATTGTTCAAAAGGGGACGTTTCATAGTGTGTAAGCTTAGGGACTGATGACCTTAGCAGTTAAGTCCCATAACATTTCACATACATTTGAACAGTTTTTGAAGAGGCAAGGAGCGGGTGAGAGCAGTGACTGAGTGAGCGAGAGAGAGAGAGAGAGAGAGAGAGAGAGTAAATGACACTGTTAGTGAAACCTGCCATTCTCAGGGAGGTAGGACTATTAATGTACTCTATTAAATAATTTTTTTTAAAAAAGAAACAAACTTTTAATGCATAGATCGAATTTTTTTTATTACAGTTACATTGCAATAAATAGTTTCCCCTGGTATCTTCAACTATCTCAGATGGTTCAAAATGTAAAAAAAAAAATGGCGAATATGCTGTCGAAATCATTAGCTGCTGTCATGCAATGACATGCATTCACAAATACCAAGACAATCACTGTATGAAACTTCCTGGCAGATTAAAACTGTGTGCCGGACCGAGACTTGTACCCCGTACCTTTGCCTTTCGCGGGCAAGTGCTCTACCATCTGAGCTACCCAAGTACGACTCACTCCCTGTCCTCACAGGTAAAGGTCCCAAGTTCGAGTCTAGTTCCGGCACACAGTTTTAAACTGCCAGGAAGTTTCAGATCAGTGCACATTCCGCTGCAGAGTGAAAATCTCATTCTGGACACAATCACTGTATGTAGTTAAAAATAATCACCATCAGCAAGTCAGGTTGTAGATTGTAGCTTTTTTACATTCTGACCGATCTGAAGATATTTCACTGAACATAGTAACTGAAACTAGTTATCGTACTTTAATTGCAATGAGGAAAATTGCAGTCCAGACACTAAGCTTTTTTGGATTAAAAATGTTATTTATTAAGAGACAGTGACTGAAACAAAAATAGAAAGGCAAAGAATGAGAGAAAGATAGAGGGAGAGAAAGACAAATTGAAGGAGAGGAAGAGAAGACTGTGGGGAAACATAGGGGGACAAAGACACGAGAGACTGATAGAGAAAACGAACATAAAAGAGAAACGCCGAGAGAAAAGTACAGAAAGAAAACACAGAGAGAAGGGAAGAGGGGACAAGCAGAAAGAAAGATAATGAGTGAGGGGAGAACATAATGAGAGAGAAAGAGTGGGTGGTCAGAAACATTTTGAAAAGCTTGTAATGGTGTTGCAGGGTAAAGTGTGCTGAGATGTAATAGTTCAGAAAAAAATTGGGCACCTTGCGCCATTTCTGAGAAAATCAGCACTGAAGTTAGCCAGTCAGGCTGCTGTGTGCGCAGATTCTGGCAGCCCGTTTGACTCAGTTGGTGTCAGTTCTTCTCATAGCGTAGATGATAGCACATGACACCACTCAGCCTATGGCTCAAGTTCGATTCTTACTACTGTCCCATATCCAATTGCTGTATCGCTATTTCGTTCTGAAGAACACGTATGGCAACATGCTCTCTGGAGTGCAGTTGCCTGACTGGCTGACTAATGCTAATTACACAACCTACCCTGCAACACCCTTACAAACTTTTCAGACTGTTTTTGACCACCTTTTGTGATGGTGAACGAGAAACAGAAGCACAGAAAAGCAAAGAAAGGGAAAGAAAGAGAAAGTAGGCTCCCATTCATCATGATCACAAATTTCGGACTGCCTAGACCAGCTGATAAAACTTCGAAATTGTTTTATACAAAACTTCTTTACTGAGTCACCATTATGCATCTTCCTCTTGTAAAGAAACCATTTCGAGATTTTCCTTAAGCAATTCAGGGAAACCACGAAATTTCTAAAAGGCTGGGCTGGAGTTTCAACAGCCATTCCCAAAATATGAGTCCAGTGTCTTTACACTGTGCTATCTGGTTCTGTAGTTTCTAGGGAAAAAGAATGAAAAAGAGACAGCTGAAAAGGGAGAGAGAGTAAAAGACAAGGGGTCGAAGAGGAAACGAATAATGTAAGAAGGGAGAGAATGGGTTGGAGTGAAAGAGAAGATGGTAGGAAGAGAGAAAGAGAGAAAGAAAGAGAAAGTTTAAAATAAAGAGACAGACAGAAAATAAAGAAAATTAGAAAAAGAAGAAAATAGAGAAAGAAAGAAAGCTAGTTAGAGAGAAACAGAAAGAATGAGAATGAGAGATAGGGAGAGAGGAAGAGAGATTGGGAGTGAGGAAGAGGATTGGGAGTGAGGAAGAGAGATTGGGAGTGAGGAAGAGAGATATTAAGAGTGTGCCAGAGATAGGGGGGGGGGGGGGGAGCAAGGTCAAAAACGGCGTAAGGAAACAGAAGAAACAGAAAAAAAGATTAGGAGAAAGAAAGAGAAAGACAGATAACCAAAGAGAGGAGAGTAAGAGACAAAGAAACATACAGAAAAAATCGAGTAAATTAGAGAACGAGAGAGGATGAAAAAGAGAAAGAAAAATTGATGAGTTGAATATCTTTTCAAGCAGCCTAATTTCGTTTCTCCTTGGCGAATCTGCATCGTTCTACTGCGGTGCGAGTGGATGTGTCGGACCTGTGCTGTGCCCCAGCCACGTCTAACTACCAACACAGACCCGAGACGTCAGTCTAACAGACTCTTAATGTTCCGTCTGGGCTGCGTTTGAGCGCTGCCAACTATCTCGGCATCTGCCGCCCCTTTCTGTACGAGTCCAGGTTTTACTTTTTTTTCGTTTGCTTTTAATCTCTCGGCTCTGCGTGTCGGTGCCCGCTCCGAGCAACTGCCGTTTTATCTGCCGAAAAACACCCCCGCCGGCCGTTAACCTTTTTCCTTTTTTCTGTACCGGAAACGGAACGGTCGAGTGCTCAGCGAATTTATCAGATTTCCAAACGAAACGGAGTCATTTGTGGTATGCCGAAAAAGTCCATAGACAGCGGTGAGGACTTTTTAAGCGCATACGCCGGACGGCGTAATATCACTGTACATCTCGCGTCACGAACTCCACTCCCGGTTGCCTGAATAGCGCATTATACACGTAATGCAAGTATTTGCCATCTGTCTCGCGGCCTAGTAAAGCAGTGGAGGTCTGGCGGTAAGTGACCACCACAGCATCACAAAGAACGTCGCAGCATTGGCCACAGTCAGGCGAATTCCCTCAGTCCGTGCTGAGTGAAGACACTAAACTTCTACTGTATCTGGCGCCCTTGTAAGGGGAAACCAATCATTTATTTATCGAAAAAACCAACAACCAGATGCACAAAAGACATATTATTTCCTTAACCGGTTTCTGGCATTTAGTGCCCTTCTTCAGAAGGCTGTACAGAAAATTATATCACAAATAGGTAGAAGTAACGTAAGACATTAAAATAGAAGAACGAAAAGTTTAAAAATTTCATAAATGTAAGGATTAAAAATAGTATATACTTATAACTATCGCATTATTTTCGTCAACAATAAGGAGTATGAAGCTATTTCTGTGGTCCTTCAAAAATAGAAAAGCAGTAAGTAATAAAATAATTAATACAATAAGAACTCATTGATGCTTACATGGGATTCATAATGCCTGTACAAAACCAAACAACAAGTGCGGACATCTTGGCAGAACAGGAGCTAATCAGCTGATGACACGCGTACCTTGAGGTTGGTCTAATGAAACAATACCTTACACAACTATACTGGTATATTTATTACATATAGTTAGTTTAATTTTTTACAGAGATTTTTAATAAGTTGATCACCTTTAGTTACAGGTTGATGGACACCTAGAGTTATAAATAGTGAAACATTTTCAGTTGTAACGGGTTAGCAACTTGCTTTAGCAGGTAGTTAACCAACGAATATTGAAGCTGCCAAACCATCTACATCCTACAAGTGGTGATTTACTTTTGGTACCAGGTAGATATAAATATGTAAACACTGAGCTACAGATATTCTACTCTTTAAGTTACAGATGCTCTGCTTTATAGTTACAAGAAGCGTTTACAGTTAATGAGCGTTTTTAGTCATTCACGGTCACTTACTTCATACAACTTATATGAATGTCGCTAGTTATATTTGCTTTACGAAATGTGTTTAGGAATTTATATACAGTTCTGAACTAGTTATTCTACTGGAACAAAATATACAATGATGTCCACGTTTCGTCTCCTACTGTTATTTTCCACACTTCATTTTATCTATGACTAGAAATTGTTCCTCCATTTACTGTACTTACTGCTTCTCGGCCCCTTGTTAAATCTCGCGCGTTGTTTGCGTGGCTGTATTTCCTGCTAACACGCTACTGACATCTCTACACCGTTTCGGTGATGTGCTCTAAAACTTACGGTACCACACAACAGTTGGTATGAATTCCGCTAGTTACAACTTTTTCACGAATCATACTTGCGACCAGCATATTTTCCAGTACTAGTTGTTTCACTATAAGACTGTTGTGCCCACGCTACCTTTCTTATATAGTCGCTTTCCGACATTTAATATTAGCCAATGACTGAGAATTGAACATTACATCGCACTTCTGGACAACACGCGCAGTGCAACACAGTATTTAACCGCAGAAACAGGGAAAGCGACGTTCAACTACAATGTCTCCCCTGGACGGGAATACACGTAATGGATGTCCAAGATGCCACACCTGGCGGGTGTAAAAATAAATGTGCGCAACGGAAAATAATAAACACTAAAATGAAGATTTGGCCCTGTCTGACTACTCCCTGAAGTAGATCTTCAACATATAAATTACCACCTAAACATAAATGAATGATTGAGGCAACTTATACTTCTAAACGTTGTTCCTCCTTATATACTTACTGTAGATTTAAAAAAAAAAAACTTTATATTACAAAGCTTACATTTCCTAAGTAAAATTACTAATCAACTGTCCAACTCTGCCCCTTGTTATGACTGCACGATCTAATTTCAATAACGCGAAATGACTGACATCATTTACGTACCAAACACTAGAAGACGCTACTTTCAAAGATGATCTACGGTGGTGTGGAACCTCAGTAGAAATAAACTAACATGATCAAAAAAAAAAAAATGGTTCAAATGGCTCTGAGCACTATGGGACTCAACTGCTGAGGTCATTAGTCCCCTAGAACTTAGAACTAGTTAAACCTAACTAACCTAAGGACATCACGAACATCCATGCCCGAGGCAGGATTCGAACCTGCGACCGTAGCGGTCTTGCGGTTCCAGACTGCAGCGCCTTTAACCGCACGGCCACTTCGGCCGGCTAACATGATCACAGCTGTTTAGCTTTTATAGCCCTAATAAGCAGCAGCAATTTGCGATATCACCGTTTGTACTGTGTCCGGTGCGTCGAAGTGATGGTTCTCGTACTCGTCTGCGACGATGGAAGAACTCCAGCCACAAATAAACTCTTTCAAACACTAGGACGGCAGAACGCGGTCCTCTGACTACTGTACCCTAATACTGTCTTCTCCTCTCTGTGTTCTACAGACGAGAAACGCGAACTCCCAGCCACAAGGACGGAGTTCAGATAACGTCTCAACGTAAGTATAGGCAGAGGAAGTGCTCTCAATTACTGAACGCTGCGTATTCAACGACGACTTCCAATCCGGAGGCGAAGTCCAGAATCGTATAAGTTCGCAACAGTACAGTGCCCAACTGTTCTAACTTTAAACTCTCCTGAGAACAAAGACAGCAAGTCCGTCTGTATCAACAAATCTGATATCGAGCGACCGTCATACAAGGGCACTCACCATGGAAGACGTCGTCTCTCCACTTCTGGCTTCCTAGCAAGGCTCAGCTCCCCACCATCGTAATTCCGAAAAGGGATCATATTCCTGTAAACCACGGAATATTTTCCGTCTCTACAGATTCTTCCGAAGGCCGACCAACCATATTTTAGTCTTTCGTCGTCCAGCGCGGAAACCTTGTGAGGAAATACGTATACTCATACAATGGTACGCTTCTGAGTAAAAATCCGCGGAAATAACCCACCCTGCGTGGTTTCGAGGTTCCGCTTCTTCGTTCCTCTCACCTGAGTTCGGATGTATTATCCGGTTATCCTTCCAGCCCTACTACAACAGCGGCCGGCCGTCAGCCTGTTGTGCTCCAGAGCTCAGGTGCCACGACGTCCGTCAAGCTACTTCCTCTGTTTAAGCAGGACCAACACCTGTGCGGGCCTTCCACCCAGAGCTTGAGTTCTGCCTGCCGTTTCATCTCCTCTGGCGTTCCAACCTCTAATAGTATAGGTAATCATTCATTACGCCATTTTTATAATAAAGACACTCCGCCACCTTTCATGCAATGCGTTATCAATTATTTACAAGGCGTACGTGACAATGGTTCAAATGGCTCTGAGCACTATGGGACTTAACTGCTGTGGTCATCAGTCCCCTAGAACTTAGAACTACTTAAACCTAACTAACCTAAGGACAGCACACACATCCATGCCCGAGGCAGGGTTCGAACCTGCGACCGTAGCGGTCACGCGGTTCCAGACTGTAGCGCCTAGACCGCACGGCCACTCCGACCGGCATGTGACAATGCCAGTCTCCTTTATATATTCATATATACGATGTACAACCTATCACATGATACCTGATTGTGTTTGTAGATCACAGCAAAGTATGCGGATGGGTGCTTGTAAGGTGCGAAACTATAGCCACCTTACAGATGTACGAGTGCAGATTGTAGAGAGGTGTTTGACGACATAGGGAACCTTGGATCTGGCCGTGAAGCGTTCTCTGATAGCACTCGGATACCACTCGTGGTAAATTGGAAATCCGCGTTCGAATCCCGATCGGTACAAATTTTCAGTGTCGTCATTCCGTTTTCACAGCTGATGGTAATCCATCTTCACAACTCCGAATACACTTCGTGTATTTAATAACGGCCGTGCACGGATGTCCGAAGGAAGAGAGCACCGTTCTTCTGAACAGTCCAGGCACTGCAGTACCGTAATAAAATTTCTTTTGTGCAGATGATTGTTGACTACTTCGATAAATACAAGTACAGAAGCTGAAGCTGGATAAAATAGTATATTTACTTACGTCGAGGGTCATCTGTCCACCCGTGCGTCGAGGGTCGATCCTCTGAAGCTCTACACTACTCTGGCGCTTTCCTCCGTTTCCGGTAGCAGCCTCACAGAGCTTTTGACAGTATCTTCGAAACACACTGCAGTTCAAAACTTAAGGACGAAAGTAACATTCGCATGATGTTTCACTGCCAAGTACCATACCTGTATGAAACTTGGACCATACATAGGAGTAAGAGCTACAGTATCATACAGAAGGTAATAACTGAAAGAAATACCCAATGAAACGAAGAGAAGTGACATTTTTTATTCCAAGACAATAATTTCAATGAAGTCCCCCTCGTACGGTAAGAATTGGTTCAAATGGCTCTGAGCACTATGGGACTTAACTGCTGAGGTCATCAGTCCCACTACAACTTAGAACTACTTAACCTAACTAACCTACGGACATCACACACATCCATGCCCGTGGCAGGATTCGAACCTGCGATCGTAGCAGTCGCGTGGTTCCAGACTGTAGCGCATAGAACCGCTCGGCCACTCCGGCCGGCCCTGCCTGATAAATGTCGCTGTTAGGTACTGGTAACTGTAACTCCCAAGAGCAATCGGAGTAACAGGTAAAAACTAGAAACATTATTAGCCCCACAATCGAACCGTGAGGAAGCAGCCACTCTGTTAGGGACGCGAGTGTGTGGCGCTGGCAAGCAGACCACACGAGGCTGTCAGGTGTCAGGGGGAGATGCGAGCACCAGAAGACGAACCGCTGCGGCGGTGTGAGTCGTGAGCGGCGAGCACACAACACACTAAGTGCGGAGTGGCAGCCGGCTAATGGATGGCAGACTTGTGACAGAACGCCTGCTGTCGCAGCAAACAAGTGCTGCCGACACAGCAGACAGCGGAGGGAGGGAGGGAGGGAGTTGAGGCGGACCGTCGACATCTGGGTCATCACAGCGGGGGGCCTGCGTTATACAGGAAGAACAGGCGTTATGTCACCGCGGTATACATTCCAACAGTAGCGCACGTCTAAAATCAAGTGCCAGAAAAACGATTTTATAAATAAAGGAACGAAGCGAGGTTCGGATGGGTTCTTTAGAGACTAGGCAAAAGCCAGAGTTGGGGAAGGAAACTGGCAGCGACGGTTCCGAGGGTACCAGCCCAGCATTCCCCTGAAGCGATTTAGGGAAACCACGGAAGAACTTAATCCGCATGAGCAGGCGGAGTTTTGAACCACTGTCCTCCCGAGTACCAGCCCGACCCCGCGCTCCATTCTGCGCCACTTACAGTTTTGTGGGTCTTAGACTCCACTTGTACGTGACCACGTGTTCTTGAGGTCTCCAGTCCCAGTGTATCGTGCACAAGCCTCTCCACCTTTGCGTAACTAGTACAGCCTCCATGCCTCCATTTACTTGAACTCCTCAATGTATTCAAGCCCTGGTCTCCCTCTATAGCGTTAACTGCCCCCTCCCCCTCCCCCCACCCCCTGCCCCCGTAATACACACACACACACACACACACACACACACACACACACACACACTCTTCCCTCGATTACCAAATTGACAATTCCTTGTGTCAGCCGATCCCTCATTTTACTCCATTTGTACCATACATTTCTTTTCCCCCGATGCGTTTGAGTGCCTCTTCATTAGCTATACGACGTGTTAACAAGTACAGCTGAGCACTATGAGCTGTGACATGCGACAGCGCTGTCCCTAACTGAGCAGAGGCTGTCTTGTGACAGCCAGAGCGAGAGCACCAGCAGCAGCGAGTACTGTTTGTATAAAGCGTTTATTTTGCATTTTGTTTACGACCTTCCACTAAGGAAGGGATTCTATTTGTGTTTATCTGCTCTGCATAGTAACTAACAGTTCTTGATAAAACTTTACGTAGTTTTCGTGTTAGATTTCTTAGTGTTTTCTTGATCGTTTAGAACAGAAAGCGCCCTAAAACCGTCTTTTGTTTGTTTCGCGGCCGTTAGCCACTAGTCACTTGAATCAGCAGTTGTCTTGTGACAGCCAGAGCGAGAGCACCAGCAGCAGCGAGTACTGTTTGTATAAAGCGTTTTTGTACTTATTTGCTGCGCTTAGCTTTTAAATAGTTTTTCTGGGAAAACCTAGCGTAGTTTTCGCGTCTCGTATTTCAGTGAGTGTTCTTGATTATCAGAGTAGCTCATCAGAAGATTATCTTGGGAATTTGTCACCGTATAGAGTAGGGTAAACATAGTCATGTGTAGGGACTGTGGTGGTTGTGAGCGGACGCAAGGAGAATTGGCCACTCTTCGGGGGCAGGTGGAGGCTTTGTCTGTTGGGCTCATCGAGCTCGAGGCGCAGGCGTCGGCTCGTAGTGGCGTTGGGGCAACTGTGGTGAGACCTATGCCTACTTCGGTGGCCTTGGAATCACATGGAACCCCTGATGTCGCTGCGTCTTCCGGCAGTGAGCATCTTACCTTTCAGCTATCACTCCAGGGTGAATGGCGGACAGTGGTGGGCTCGCGCGTGCCTGGCCGAAAGGCAAAGGTGGGAGGATCTGGCCGCGTGGCAGCTGCCTTACCCCTTTCCAACAGGTACGGGGTGCTTCCTAGTGGTGATGACATCGTTTCCGAGCCACCACAGGATGCCTCGCCTGTTGGGCCAGTGGCCGATTCTCCGGCAAGGTCCCGACAGTCACAGAGGGCGGGCCTATTAGTTATAGGGAGCTCCAACGTTAGGCGGGTTATGGAGCCCCTCAGGAAAATAGCGGGTAGGTCGGGGAAGAATGCCAGTGTGCACTCGGTGTGCTTGCCGGGGGGTCTCGTCCGTAATGTGGAGGAGGCCCTTCCGGCAGCTATTGAACGCACTGGGTGTGACCGGCTGCAGATAGTAGCACATGTCGGAACGAATGACGCCTGCCGCTTGGGTTCTGAGGCCATCCTTGGTTCCTTCCGGCGGCTGGCTGATTTGGTGAAGACAACCAGCATCGCACGCGGAGTGCAAGCTGAGCTTAATATCTGCAGCATAGTGCCCAGAGTCGATCGCGGTCCTCTGGTTTGGAGCCGTGTGGAGGGTCTAAACCAGAGGCTCAGACGACTCTGCGACTATAATGGTTGCAAATTCATCGACCTCCGTTATTGGGTGGAGAACTGTAGGGCCCCCCTAGACAGGTCAGGCGTGCACTACACACCGGAAGCAGCTACTAGGGTAGCAGAGTACGTGTGGCGTGCACACGGGGGTTTTTTAGGTTAGAGGGACCCCCCCTTGGGCGAAACGATAAAATACCTGACGGCTTACCAGAGAGGACATTATCATCGTTGATAAAGAACGTCCGTCCTCAGAGACCAAAAACAGGAAAAGTTAACGTAATATTGGTAAACTGCAGGAGTATCCAGGGCAAGGTTCCTGAATTAGTTCTCTTATTGAAGGAAATAGTGTGCATATAGTATTAGGAACGGAAAGTTGGTTAAAACCGGAAGTGAACAGTAACGAAATCCTAGACACAGAATGGAATATATACCGCAAGGATAGGATAAACGCCAATGGTGGAGGAGTATTTATAGCAGTAAAGAATTCAATAATATCCAGTGAAGTTATTAGCGAATGCGAATGTGAAATAATCTGGGTTAAGTTAAGTATCAAAGGTGGGTCAGATATGATAGTCGGATGCTTCTATAGACCACCTGCATCAGCAACCGTAGTAGTTGAGCGCCTCAGAGAGAACCTGCAGAACGTCGTGAAGAAGTTTCGTGATCATACTATTGTAATAGGGGGAGACTTCAATCTACCAGGTATAGAATGGGATAGTCACACAATCAGAACTGGAGCCAGGGACAGAGACTCTTGTGACACTATCCTGACTGCCTTGTCCGAGAATTACTTCGAGCAGATAGTTAGAGAACCAACTCGTGAGGCTAACGTTTTAGACCTCATAGCAACAAATAGACCGGAACTTTTCGACTCCGTGAATGTAGAAGAGGGTATCAGTGATCATAAGTCAGTGGTTGCATCAATGACTACAAGTGTAATAAGAAATGCCAAGAAAGGAAGGAAAATATATTTGCTTAACAAGAGTGATAGGGCACAAATCGCAGAATATCTGAGTGACAACCATCAAACGTTCATTTCTGAGGAAGAGGATGTGGAACAAAAATGGAAAAAATTCAGAAACATCGTCCAGTACGCCTTAGATAAGTTCGTACCGACTAAGGTCCAAAGCGAGGGGAAAGATCCACCGTGGTATAACAATCATGTACGAAAGGTACTACGGAAACAAAGAAAGCTTCATCATAGGTTTAAGAGTAGTCGAATCATAGCTGATAAGGAAAAGCTGAACGAAGCGAAAAAGAGCGTAAAGAGAGCAATGAGAGAAGCATTCAACGAATTCGAACATAAAACATTGGCAAACAATCTAAACAAGAACCGTAAAAAGTTTTGGTCATATGTAAAATCGGTAAGCGGATCTAAATCCCCTATTCAGTCACTCGTTGACCACGATGGCACCGAAACAGAGGACGACCGAAGAAAGGCAGAAATACTGAATTCAGTGTTCCGAAACTGTTTCACTGCGGAAAATCGTAACACGGTCCCTGACTTCAGCCGTCGCACGGACGCCAAAATGGAAAATATTGAAATAAACGATATCGGAATTGAAAAACAACTGCTATCACTTAGTAGCGGAAAAGCATCCGGACCAGACGAGATACCCTTAAGATTCTACAGTGATTATGCTAAAGAACTTGCCCCCTTTCTATCAGCAATTTATCGTAGATCGCTGGAAGAACGTAAAGTACCTAGCGACTGGAAGAAAGCGTAGGTCGTTCCCATTTTCAAGAAGGGTCATAAATCAGATGCGAATAATTATAGGCCTATTTCGCTTACGTCAATCTGTTGTAGAATAATGGAACATGTTTTGTGTTCTCGTATTATGACGTTCTTAGATAATACAAATCTCCTTCATCATAACCAACATGGATTCCGCAAACAGAGATCATGTGAAACTCAGCTCGCCCTATTTGCCCAAGAAATTCACAGTGCCGTAGACACTGGCGAGCAGATTGATGCCGTATTCCTGGACTTCAGGAAGGCATTTGATACGGTTCCGCACTTACGTTTAGTGAAAAAAATACGAGCTTACGGAATATCGGACCAGGTTTGTGATTGGATTCAGGATTTCCTAGAAGAAAGAACACAACATGTCATTCTTAACGGTTCAAAATCTGCAGATGTAGAGGTAATTTCGGGAGTACCGCAGGGAAGCGTGATAGGACCTTTATTGTTTACAATATACATAAATGACTTAGTTGACAACATCGGTAGCTCCGTGAGGCTATTTGCAGATGACACGGTTGTCTACAAGAAAGTAGCAATATCAGAAGACTCGTACGTACTCCAGGAGGACCTGCAGAGGATTAATGCATGGTGCGACAGCTGGCAGCTTTCCCTAAACGTAGATAAATGTAATATAATGCGCATACATAGGGGCAGAAATCCATTCCAGTACGATTATGCCATAGGTGGTAAATCATTAGAAGCGGTAACGACCGTAAAATACTTAGGAGTTACTATCCGGAGCGATCTGAAGTGGAATGATCACATAAAACAAATAGTGGGAAAAGCAGGCGCCAGGTTGAGATTCATAGGAAGAATTCTAAGAAAATGTGACTCATCGACGAAAGAAGTAGCTTACAAAACGCTTGTTCGTCCGATTCTTGAGTATTGCTCATCAGTACGGGACCCTTACCAGGTTGGATTAATAGAAGAGATAGACATGATCCAGCGAAAAGCAGCGCGATTCGTCATGGGGACATTTAGTCAGCGCGAGAGCGTTACGGAGATGCTGAACAAGCTCCAGTGGCGGACACTTCAAGAAAGGCGTTACGCAATACGGAGAGGTTTATTATCGAAATTACGAGAGAGCACATTCCGGGAAGAGATGGGCAACATATTACTACCGCCCACATATATCTCGCGTAATGATCACAACGAAAAGATCCGAGAAATTAGAGCAAATACGGAGACTTACAAGCAGTCGTTCTTCCCACGCACAATTCGTGAATGGAACAGGGAAGGGGGGATCAGATAGTGGTACAATAAGTACCCTCCGCCACACACCGTAAGGTGGCTCGCGGAGTATAGATGTAGATGTAGATAGCGAGCCGGAAACGTCCAACTTGTTGGCGGAGTTGTGTTCGTAGCTGACTAACGTCTCACTGGGTTTTCCTTGTAACGACATAACGCGCTGTTTATTTTCACACGATCTCGTAAAAAAATTCCTTTCCGAGACATCTCTGCTTCTTCTTTCTTTCCTTCTTCGATTTCTGCCATCTTGGTTTCTTTCCTGACTTTCAGTCTTTCCAGTATTTCTTCACTCTTTCACTATGCTCTTCTCTTTTCTATCTGTCCACACACTGATGCGCTTTTCTGATCCGCTGCTGAAAACCTCCTAATTTCCTAATCTTGTTTCGAAAAGTTAGCCTGTCTAGAATATCCGCTTTCGTAACAATGATTTCTGTTACGTGTTTTTTCACCTCACTGAACCAATTCCTGTGCGTTTCGGAAATTCTCCTTGTCCCGAGTGCGTAAGATTTCGTTTGGATGTAGGTTTCTTCATTACTACTTCTCAGCCATGCACTCCCAACTTTCCTTGGCTAGTACCTTCCTTTCTGAAACTCTTCAATTTCCCCATTTTCCATTGAGGACTGAACATACCGCTGCATGAAGACACTTATTTTATGACACCTGCAGTCTGCTATCTTTATGTCGCTTTTTTAGGTCGTCATTGTTTTGCCTCGTCGGATGCAGTTCTCTAAATTTTCCCAGCTTGTCCTAATATTTTCATCTCCTTCTACGACGCCCGACACCTTCTACAACCTCGTATTGTACTCTGTGTCTGCCCGCCTGCATGTCCCACTCTGTACTGCTAGGCCAACCATCTCTGCATGCTGTAGCACGCGTAACCACTAACCTGCTCATCCTTCTGGTGGCAGTCTTCCCAGACTCCCTTACTCCTCTGTTCTTTTCAGTTCTACGTGTACTACTTGTTTCGTCCACTAGATTTGTCATATTCTTATGCACGACTACACTTTCGACATGGATTTCACATGGCCCACGTTTCCTACACATAATGCTGTGCTCCAGACGTACCTTTCCAGTACTTATTTCCTCATTTCCATGCCGAAATCTGATACCAGTAGAGATATCTTGTCGGGGAAAGTTTTATTCGCCTGAGTCGACCGACTTCCTTGCCTAAGCCACCCTGTGTAAGTTGCTTTCTACATAGCAGAATTTTTTGACTTCTTCCTCTACTGCCTTATTCTCAGTTTCGACATTAGGCAAGTCGTTATTCTCTTTCGAACTAATCATCACCTCCGTCTTGGTACTGTTTAGCCTTAAGACATACTATGTGCTAAGTATGTATTCTATTCCTTCCAAGAGGTCCTCCGAGTCTTCCTCGCATATATATGTTGTCTAAATAAAAAAAAGCCTTCTCTTGCTGAACTGTATTTTATTCTCCCAGAAGTGTTTCGCCTTTTTTCACTTAAAGGTATCATCAATGGGATGTATAATGATACAGTTATAATGTACTTTTGTTTTGATATGTATTATTCGTAAATAAAACAGATCACTTCTCGCTTTTTATGTAAGTGATTACTTTAGTCACTTATCTGCATAAAAAGCGAGAAGTGAACTGTTTTATAATCCACGAATAACAGACATCAAAACAAAAGCGTATCACAGCTGTGTCATCACAGATCGCACTGATGACCATTTTAAGTGAAAGAAGATGAAACGCCTGTGGGAGAATAAAATACAGTGCACCAATAGAAGGCGTTTTTCATTTAGGAAACAAATATTTCTGTGCTTGCTGCGGAGGAAGGCCACTCAAACAACCTCGTCATCCTACATATATATATTTCCATACGTAACTTCACTCGCACATCCAGCAAATAAGCCTCATTACACTCCAGAGTAATGTAAAACACATGTAACTGTGATGCACCTGACGATGGCAGTATAGTGCCGTAACGCATCGGGATGGTTAAATATTAGTAAAAACCGACAGAAGGTGTAGAAATTATTTCGTAGCTTTGCGGAACAGACGCAGACCTCAAACATTCCCATAGACACAGATAAATTTAAGCTGTCCCTTCTTGTTGTCCGTGTTTTCCAAATATTTCCTCACCGAATCTGCAGAGAACGTCCTCATTTCTTATCATAGCAGTGCTACTGATTTTCAACACTCTTCTGTAACACCGTATCTTCAGACGCTTCGATTATCTTCTCAGATTTCCCCACAGTCCGTGACTCGTTCCCATACAGTGCTGCCCTCCAGACGTCGATTCTCAGAAATTTTTTCGTCAAACCGAAACCGATTTGTTTCGGTTACAGATACCCTCTGTCTTTTCTGTCTTTCCTGCTTTGTCCGTCTTTTGATATTTTGCTTCCTAGAGGTTTACCTCACCACTACTCCTGTGTGGTCGTTCTACTTTAGGTCGCGCCTGCTAGACACTTCTGGAGAACGTATCGTGCCATAACGCGCCGCCAGGGGGGAAGATTTCCATTTCCCCAGTGTGTGTGTGTGGTGGTGGGGGGGTGAGGGGGGGGGGGGAGGGCGAGCGACGCCGCCAGAGGGAAACGGCGGCGTATTGCTTCTGATCTAATTAGCCGCCCGACTGGGGGAGAGGAAGTCCCGACGTAGGCCTACATACCCCAACACAGGCTAACCCTGTTAGGGAAACGTGCTGCTGTTTTCAACCCTTCCGGCCCGGCCGGACCCCAGTTGAGTCGGGTCCCCAGTAATCCCCGGGAAGGCCGTGGTGAGTCCCGCCTTGCGAACCCCCAGCGCCACCTGCCTGCTGGCAAATCAGATAACGGGCGCGTCGTGCGGCTTGCGAGGGCCCGGCTGATGACTATGCGTGGCAGCTGTGACCAGCACTGGTGGACAATTACCACAAGCGTTTCCCAGTCCAGAACATCGACCGAGGTTATGACGGGTGAGCACTGTCAAGACCACTCACATACACGCAGTGCCGTTTACCACGACCACCGCAAATACACAGAAGAGCCAAAGAAACTTGTACACCTGCCTAAAACCGTGTAGCGCCCCTGCGAGCACGCAGAAGTGCCACAACACGACGTGCCATGGGCTCATGTCCGAAGTAGTGCTGGAGGCAACTGACACCACGAATCCCGCGGGGCAGTCCATAAATCCATAAGAATACGAGGGGGCGGAGATCTCTTCTGAACAGCAAGTTGCAAGGCATCTCATATATGCTCAATAATGTTCGTGTCTGTAGAGTCTGGTGGCCAGCGGAAGTGTTTAAACTCAGAAGAGTTTCCATGGAGCCACTCTGTAGCAATTCTGGCCGTGTGAGGTGTCGCATTGTCCTGCTGGAATTGCCCGAGTCCGTCGGAATGCACAATCGACATGAATGGATGCAAGTGATCAGACAGGATGCTTACGTACGCGTCACTTGTCTGAGTCCTATCTTGTCGTATCAGGGGTACCATGTCACTCCAACTGCACACGCCCCACAGCATTACAGAGCCTCCGCCAGCTTGAACAGTCCCTTGCTGACATGCAGGGTCCATGGATTCATGAATTTGTCTCCATACCAATACACGTCCGTCCGCTCGATACAATTGGAAACGAGACTCGTCCGGCCAGGCATAATGTTTCCAGTTACCAACAGTCCAATGTCGGCGTTAACGCACCCTGGCGAGGTCCTGAGCACTATGGGACTTAACTTCTGGGGTCATCAGTCCCCTAGAAGTTAGAACTACTTAAACCTAACTAACCTAAGGACGTCACACACATCCATGCCCGAGGCAGGATTCGAACCTGCGACCGCAGCGGTCGCGCCGTTCCAGACTGTAGCGCCTAGCCGCGCTGGATTAGCCGAGCGGTCTTGGTCGCTGCAGTCACGGACTGTGCGACTAGTCCCGGCGGAGGTTCGAGTCCACCCTCGGGCATGAGTGTGTGTGTTTGTCCTTAGGATAATTTAAGTAGTGTGTAAGCTTAGGGACTGATGACCTTAGCAGTTAAATCCCATAAGATTTCACACACTTTGTGTCGTGCAGTCGTCAAGAGTACACGAGTGGACCTTTGGCTCCGAGAGCCCATATCAATGTTATTTCGTTGAATAGTTGGCACGCTGACACTTGCTGATGGTCCAGCATTGAATTCTGCAGGCATTTTGAGGAAGGGTTGCACATCTGTCACGTTGAACGATCCTCTTCAGTCGTCGTTGGTTCCGTTGGGTGCAGGATCTTTTTCAGGCCTCATCGAGGTCGGTGATTTGACGTCTTACCGAACTGCTGATACTCACGCTACACTCGTGAAATGGTCGTACAGGGAAATCCCCACTTCATCGCTACGTCGGAGATACAGTGTCCCATCGCTTGTGCGTCGAATATAA
This sequence comes from Schistocerca piceifrons, assembly GCF_021461385.2. NCBI lineage: Eukaryota > Metazoa > Arthropoda > Insecta > Orthoptera > Acrididae > Schistocerca > Schistocerca piceifrons. The sequence continues at coordinate 223,474,153 of NC_060146.1, forward strand.
CACAATGTTGGAACTCACTTAAATCTTGATAACCTGCCATTTTAGCTGCAGTAACTAATCTAACAACTCCGCCAGACCCTTGTTGTCTTATATAGGCGTTGCCAACTGGAGCGCCGTATTCTGCCAGTTTACATATATCTGTACTTGAATACGCTTGCCTGTACTTCTTTCTTTGGCGCTTCAGTGTAGTACACACAGTGAAGATGAAATCTTTACTATATAGATTTATATATGCGATACTTTTTAAATACAATAAGCATACAATACTGGAGAAATTTTTGAAAAAAAATTATATTGTTACTTTCTAGCGTATCATTTAGAGAGCACGTAATATGGTCATTTCTAAATCTTCATACAAAACCATTTGATGTTCCTTGTCCATTTTATGTACTGTATGAATATAATTGGTGGCTGTTGCTCGTTTAATGTAACTGTTAGCGTGGCAGGCTTTTGTGTCTTTATTGGTTGTACCTTTTGGGGAAGTCTCTTCCGATCTGACCTACGTAGAGCGCTTTGTCTGTACTACATATATTTTGTAAATGACTGGCTGTATATGTTTATCTGTCTGTATGTTCATACCAATAGATAAATATGCGAAGCACTATGAACTCAGCACGTTAACACGAATAGCTGCAGCAAATGGCTACAATAACACACTTACAGACAACTTTCACAGGAATGAAAGAACAATAATAAATTGTTACACAGAAAATAAAAAAAGAAATTTACCGGATGCATACCATTCACAACCAAACTCTCACGTAGAACAGCAGGGTGCTTTCACAACACATAACTACAGCAACACACACTGCCGGCCGGTGTGGCGGTGCGGTTCTAGGCGCTTCAGTCTGGAACTGCGTGACCGCTACGGTCGCTGGTTCGAATCCTGCCTGGGGCATGGATGTGTGTGATGTCCTAAGGTTAGTTAGGTTTAAGTAGTTCTAAGTTCTAGGCGACTGATGACCTTAGAAGTTAAGTCCCATAGTGCTCAGAGCCATTTGAACCAAGCAACACACACTGAGACACAATATAAATACAGGGTGTTACAAAAAGGTACGGCCAAACTTTCAGGAAACATTCCTCAGACACAAAGAAAGAAAATATGTTATGTGGACATGTGTCCCGAAACGCTTACTTTCCACGTTAGAGCTCATTTTATTACTTCTCTTCAAATCACATTAATCATGGAATGGAAACACCAGCAACAGAACGTACCAGCGTGACTTCAAACACTGTTACAGGAAATGTTCAAAATGTCCTCCGTTAGCGAGGATACATGCATCCACCCTCCGTCGCACGGAATCCCTGATGCGCTGATGCAGCCCTGGAGAATGGCATATTGTATCACAGCCGTCCGCAATACGAGCACGAAGAGTCTCTACATTTGGTACCGGGGTTGCGTAGACAAGAGCTTTCAAATCCCCCATAAATGAAAGTCAAGAGGGTTGAGGTCAGGAGAGCGTGGAGGTCATGGAATTGGTCCGCCTCTACCAATCCATCGGTCACCGAATCTGTTGTTGAGAAGCGTACGAACACTTCGACTGAAATGTGCAGGAGCTCCATCGTGCATGAACCACATGTTGTGTCGTACTTGTAAAGGCACATGTTGTAGCAGCACAGGTAGAGTATCCCGTATGAAATCATGGCGGTGAATCGAGGAAGTACAGTACATACTGACGAAACTAAAATGAGCTCTAACATGGAAATTAAGCGTTTCCGGACACATGTCCACATAACATCTTTTCTTTATTTGTGTGAGAAATGTTTCCTGAAAGTTTGGCCGTACCTATTTGTAACACCCTGTACACGAACAGATAAACACACAAAATCAGCCATTTACAACGTAATGTGTAATGCATGTAGGGCCCTATGTAGATCAGAGACTTCCAAAAAAGTTACAGTGAACACATTAATGCCTAGCAAAGAAACAATTATACTAATGCAGCAAGAGCGATTCACATAATGGACGCCAGCAGGGGGGGGGGGGGGGGGGGGGAGTACTTCCAAAGTTATTATGAAGTTTATCGTCCTAGAAAATAAGCCTCGCAAATCTTTCAAGGGGCGCTCGTGATTGTATGCACGTAAAGACGCCAAAAGTTGCAGAACGGAAATAAGTGAACCTTACTGTTTATCAAAAGTAAATACACAAATTAGGAAACGTGATAGGTAAAGGAATGGTTGTTTTGCACAGCGCAGCTGCAACGTTCAAAATGCATGCGACAGTAACGCTGTCAACATCTACATCTACACAGATACTGCGCAAACCACCGTACGGTGCGTGGCGGAGGGTACCCTATACCGCTACTGGTCGCTCCCTTTACTGTTCCACTCGCAAATAGAGGGAAAAACAACTGTATGTACGCTTCCTTACAAAGTTAGAAACATATCGCTCCCCCTGAAGGTAGGTGAAACGCTGGAAGGTGACCTTTTGTTTCTCCATCTGTAGAACCAAAGAAGGGCCACTACAACACTGACCGAAACGGTGGTTTTATCCATCCAGCGGCAGGTATTTTATTTCACAACACGTCGCGTTTTCTACAACCACAAAACTGTCATGTTAACTGACGCTGCCCCCGCATTTATATTTTGTTGTGTGGTTATTCACCGTATTGGATGTGTAGTGACAATGATTGCACTGTGGCCTGAAATGGTTCAGGTAGAGCTGAAGAGACTTTTTGCGAGGGGTGAAACAAAATCCTGAATTTTTCGAAGCTGATTTTGATGCCTACGTTCAATGATAGCGCGAATGTGTACGAATATATGGTGACTGTGTTCGGCGATAGTGTTGTTTAGAAGACAGTTTAGACTGTGCTCTGTACTAATACCGCTGTTTTATGTTCGCGACTGAATTTTTTATGAGACAGGAGGCATTACTTTTCGATACACCTTCGAATTATACAAAACAGATAGTTTTACGTTTCTAATGTCAACAATGCCGAACAGTGACGTATATCCATAGTTTTGAGGAACCATTATTAACGACGCCATCACGCATTGCTTCCGCGAGAAAGAAGCGTCAAATATATGACTCTAATGCTTACACTTTTTTAATGTGATGCGACTAACAGAGATGTTATTACGATATATTGATAATTTTTACCTCTGGACTGTCTAATTACAGCTGAATGATACATTGTTTTTGTGCCATACACGTTTCGGCTTTATTTTAAAAAAAGAATGTTTACATGTTTGTGTTTATACGATTTCGCTTATGTTTAGGATTTTGCGTACATGGGTTATAAACAGTTGTAGTAGTTAGCTATTTTATGCGGTAGTAATTATAGATTTTTCCGGTGTTGTTCTACATCTTGTGTTTTTGTTCCTTTGTTAGCACTGTTCTTCTTCTTCTAATTGATATCTAAAAGGTTTTCTTTTCAAAAATATTTTCAAATGTGTGTGAAATTTTATGGGATTTAACTGCTAAGGTCATCAGTCCCTAAGCTTACACACTACTTAACTTAAATTATCCTAAGGACGAACACACACACCCATGCCCGAGGGAGGACTCGAACCTCCGCCGGGACCAGCCGCACAGTCCATGACTGCAGCGCCCGAGACCGCTAGGCTAATCCCGCGCGGCAAAAGTTTTTCTTTTCAGACTTCACAGAACTATGTACTGAACAGTTGCCTTGAATGAGCCGCGCGACTGCTACGGTCGCAGGTTCGAATCCTGCCTCGGGCATGGATGTGTGTGATGGCCTTAGGTTGGTTAGGTTTAAGTAGCTCTAAGTTCTAGGGGACTGATGACCATAGATGTTAAGTCCCATAGTGCTCAGAGCCATTTGAACCATTTGAACTTGCCTTGATGTTATGTTTTGACTGGTGTTGACAACTGTCAACTGTAGAATGTTATTGCCAGCTACTGAATGTGTTTGTTGTGATTTGTTTCTCTCCCTCTCTCTCTCTCACTGCCAGTGTGTGTGTGTGTGTGTGTGTGTGTGTGTGTGTAAGAGAGAGAGACAGAAAGAAAGAAAGAAAGAAAGAGGGAGAGAGGTGTGTAAACTTATATATGAGTGTTTTTGAGTTTATTTTTTGAAGCTGCACCAACTTTTGGTGTTGTTTTGCTGCCAGGTAGCTGGAACTTGCCCAAGAGGGCGAAATCAGCTTGTAGCAAAACGACGAAATACAAAGACTGCTTCACAACAAAAACAGCCTACGCAGGAAGGTGGCTTCCCTGGAGACGTGCGCGCTTCCTCGCTCTGTGTCAACACTTCCTCGCTTCCTCGCAGGACATCCCCGTGTGTCATGGAGGGAAGCGCGTCAGCACAACGCGCGACAACTACCGCTATTTGTTTACGTAGCGCGTCCACTTCTGCTCGTTCAACGCACACATTTCGGCGTGTGTCAACCAGAAACTGTAACTCGCTCCAGAATTCATTCTTTCTATCTTTATAACGTTCCGTCTCCATGACTACATTAAAGGGCATTGGAAAGTAAAATCTAGGTTACCAGTCCTCTACAAACTACTACTACTACTACTTCTTCTTCTTCTTCTTCTTCAGTGTTCAGCGTTTTGGCGCCACTCTGCTGGAATCTCCTTCGAGACTCTACTGGTATGTCAGGTTGGCTCGGCACTGTCAAGAACCAGTTTTTCTTCTCTTGTCGTTATTTCAGTTCCCCACGAGTGGGTGCACCCTCCTGCCAAAGGTTTCACGCGATCCATTAGAGTTTGGGCGTGAAGCCTCATAAATTTCTTGTTCCTTCTCGGATGGCCAACTGAGGATCACGTACCAATTTCAATTCCGTATTCGTTGCCCTTTTCCTCTTCTTCTTTTCTACTTTCATCTGTTCACTATGTTTTTTCTTGCTGTCTTCACTCTCCTGCCTTGGAATCTTTCCATATTCAGTACTTTTTTCTTTGTCAGTGGTTCCTTTATCTTTTACATTACTTTTTTTCTAAATCGTTTTTTCTATACCGTCCCGCCTTCACCTGATGTTTTGGCTGAGTTGAGACATGGAACTGAAGAGGCTGTTGCTTCCTCTACTCTGTACTTGTCAAACCGTGTGAGAAGAGTTGGGTTTTGGGTTGGACGCCCTCGCCCAGTATCACTGTTCTCTTGGCGCCGAGGTGGCCTCCTGAATGTTGTCAGAGCTCTTCGCACGCCGTGTCTGCTATTTACTTCCTCGGTGGCGGGAAACCGCGAAGCCGGAAGCCTGCAGCTGACATCTCTGTCGAAATTTCTCTGATTCCTCTTCCCGGACGATCCAGCTATAGATGTTACTGCCTCTGGCCAGCAGTCGTTCGTTATTGTAACCTGTATTTCGCCCAGAGTACTTCGACGTTTTCGCACTTTAGCGCTCATCAATCCCTCTTTTTATTGTCCTCCCACTTTCGCCTGTACAGTGTTACCCAAAACTCCGAGGTCGGTCAGCGACATTTTCTATGTAGTCTCCAGTGACTCAGAAAGTAAACATTTCGTGTGATTGCTTGTATCGATCTACATTTCTTTATGTATTGCATAGTCTTCATACAATATAGAAAAACTAAGGAATATTATTTTAAAGAAAAAAAACAGGAATACCACTACCTCTGAGCGAAGTGACCCGAAGTATATACACAGGAACACAGATAAATTTTAATTTCCAATTTGGAACACCGCCCATGGAACTATTAACAAAGGTAAACAGTTTTTGATGTTACTGAACAAACGTCACAAAATAATATTTAAATGAACACACCGCCATTCGACAGTACTGTTGTTTATTTAATTACGACCCAGGTTTCAGCCTTTTATGCCATTTGCATGCAATATATATTAATGACACAACCTCAGTCGCCGGCCGGGGTGGCCGAGCGGTTCTAGGCGCTACAGTCTGCAACCGCGCGACCGCTACGGTCGCAGGTTCGAATCCTACCTCGGGCATGGATGTGTGTGATGTCCTTAGGTTAGTTAGGTTTAAGTAGTTCTAAGTTCTAGGGGGCTGATGACCTCCGATGTTAAGTCCCATAGTGGTCAGGGCCAGAGCCACAACCTCAGTCACGTGAAAATGGCATAAAAGGCCGAAACCTGAGTCGTAATTAAGTAAATAACAATCCAGTCCAATGGCTGTGTGTTCCTTTAAAATAAAAACATTACCAAAGGGGTCTCACAGGGATGTTGTATTTCATCGATACCTTTTATTTCATATTTGTACGCCGTTGTGGAGGAATGGAAACAATGTATTACAAACTTTAATATATAGAGAACGACTTCGAAGGAAGAAATTTTATCAAAATTATTTTGTTTGCTGGCGACCAAATTCTAGTTGCGGGTTACGAAGACAGCTCACAGAGAGCGCTATATGAACTACGTAAAACAGCAAGGCAGTATAATGTAATTAATCAACAGATGAAAACAAGTCGATGGCGTTCCAACGCTATGAACAATTTCAGATGTAAATTAGTGTGAGAGAAGGAAACTATTCTACCCGTTAACATATTCAGATTCTTGGGCTGTGACAATATCTCGACGAATCTGATGCTGAAGAAAGGCTTGAGAGATTCAGTATAACGTGTGGCATCATCAAAACAACGTAGAGGTAAGATGTACGAAAGGACACGCTGATGAAATTTTATAAAGCTACGCCCGTTTTGCTGTGGACTATGTGGAACTCTAGAACAGACCGTGTACTCCAAGCAGCTGAGATGAAATAAGATTTTTGATAACTGTACAGGGAGTAACAGGAGGAAAACAGATTTAAAATTTGTAAATTTGTGGTAAGATCTTGTGGAATGAAACTGCTTAGGTCATCGGTCCCTAAGCTTACACACTACTTAATCTAACTTAAACTAACTTACGCTATGGACAACACACTCATCCATGCCCGAAGGAGGACTCGAACCTCCGACGGGGGGAGCCACGCGGACCGTGACAAGACGCCTGAGACCGCGCGGCTACCCCGTGCGGCGAAAACAGATTTAAAAAAACTGCGACTCGAGCTCCGAGGGTTCAGTACAAACTCAATTATCTCGCGTAATCGAAAGTTAGCTGATTTCTTTTAGTACTCACGTGAATACCTTCACACTTTTCCTTATTCAGGGTCAACTGCCACTTTTCGTACCACACAGATATTTTATCTAAATAATTCTGCAAGTCTTTTTGATCATCTGATGACTTTACAAGACGGTAAATGACATCATCATCTGCAAACAATCTAAGACGGCTACTCAGATTGTCTCGTATGTCGTTAATATAGATCAGGAACAATAGAGGGCGTATAACACTTACTTGGGAAACGCCGGATATTACTTCGATGACTTTCCGTCTGTTACTAAGAACTGTGACCTTTCTGACAGGAAATCACGAATCCAGTCGCACAACTGAGGCGATACTCCGTAGGCACGCAGTTTGGTTACAAGACGCTTGTGAGGAACGGTGTCGAAGGCCTTCTGGAAATCTAAAAATATGGAATCAATTTGACATCCCCTGTCGATAGCACTCATTACTTCATGAGTATAAAGAGCTAGTTGTGCTTGACAAGAACGATATTTTCTGAATCCGTACTGACTATGTGTCAATAAATCAGTTTCTAACTGCATTACATGATTTACTGTGCTGACTCTAGCATGGGATTAATGAGTACCTTATGGGAGATATTTGACTCTAAATTTGGTCAATAACTGTACGAAATATTGAAAATGAAAAAGCATTTGATAGCCAACCTGCAACAGGAAGCTTAGCTTCTGCTAATCAATACACGTGATTGCATCTGTAGTTTCAAAAGCTGTTGTTGTGGTCTTCAGTCCTGAGACTGGTTTGATGCAGCTCTGCATGCTACTCTATCCTGCGTAAGCTTCTTCATCTCCCAGTACCTGCTGCAGCCTACATCCTTCTGAACCTGTTTAGTGTATTCATCTCTTGGTCTCCCTCTACGATTTTTACCCTCCACACTGCCCTCCAATACTAAATTGGTGATCCCTCGATGTCTCAGAACATGTCCTACCAACCGATCCCTTCTTCTAGTCAAGTTGTGCCACAACCTTCTCTTCTCCCCAATCCTATTCAATACTTCCTCATTAGTTATGTGATGTACCCATCTAATCTTCAGCATTCTTCTGTAGAACCACATTTCGAAAGCTTCTATTCTCTTCTTGTCTAAACTATTTATCGTCCACGTTTCACTTCCATACATGGCTACACTCCATACAAACACTTATAGAAACGACTTCCTAACACTTAAATCAATACTCGATGTTAACAAATTTCGCTTCTTCAGAAACGCTTTCCTTGCCATTGCCAGTCTACATTTTATATCCTCTTCAAAAGCTGTAACAATGTCAATTGTCAATATTTGAACAATGCCTTTGCCAGCGCACGTGGAAACCATTAACTTTAGCGTGCACAGCAGACAGGGAAGGAAGCCGATTTCACTGTGCGGGGCCGTGTTTCGCTGCTGTTCAGAATGCCTGCGCCTACTCCCGCAGAGTTGCGAACGCGCCTCTCCAGTCTGGTGCGTGCAGATGCTGGCCGCCGCACGTTACGTAGTTTTGGGCTGCAGCGGTTGGCGCGACACGGCGAGAGCGAGCGCAGGAAGGATCGATATTTTGCAGCCGCCTAATGGGGCGCACCGTAATGCAGTTACCGCGCTAACGACCCTCACACCAGGCTGTAGGGCGCAGGGCTGGCTGCAGTGTTTGCACTGCGGGGGCGGGCCAACCCTTGCCTCCCCCAGCCTCGCCAGACGCGGCGTTTAATTTGCGGCGCGGCGCCACCTGTCGCCTTCCCACTCTGCCGGGGGGACTCCCCGCGGCGGCAGGCGTGCCAACCAGAGCGCCAGCAACAGTTGCGCGCCGTGCTACAGCGAGAAAAACGGCCCACAGTCGGACGAGTAAGGCAACGATCGAGCCCATATTACGACGCGCATCTTCCCCACTCGTACCTATACTCCACAGGCCACTTGTGGTACATGGCGGAGGGTACTTCTGCTACCACGGTTCATTCCTACCACTTCCGTTCTACTCGCGAATGACGTTTGGGAAGAACGACTGTCGCTAACTCTCAAGATGAGCTCCAAATTGTCTGCTGTTGTTGTGGTCATTTCACAGAAGAAACTAGTATGCTGCGTGACTCTTCTAGGAACCCTCTTCTTGATGCAATTCGCCTCTTGTAGTGCCTGCCACTGAGGTTTGTTTAGCACCTCCGTAACGCTCTCGCACTGAGCAAACAAACCATGATCAAACCCGCAACTCTTCAGATCTTTTATCTGAAGTGACTACGTGTCCCGATTTCGCCGGGATAGTTCAGATAGTTGGAATCCAGTCCCCTTGTCCCCATCGCATTCCGATAGGACTCCTAAACGTACCGATTTTTAGAAGCCAAATAAAATTAAAATTCTCAGTCGTGTGAGGTTTCTACATCTAACCTTTTATATTTCTAGCAAGTATCTAGACTTTATTTCACTACCGTATCCGTAATCTAGCATACCATGACGTGCTGCATTACGAAATGCGTTCACACGGCCTACTTGATGACATGTTCACGTTATTCATCTTCAGTAACATTTGCCCTGAAGTTGGTATTACTGAACAGGATTTGCTTAGCGGTAGCCGTAATGCTTTCACGTTTATTGCCTTTGCATGCGTATTGCAGGACTTTTCATGCGGCAGTACTGAATGCAGAAGGACAGCATGTTACAATTTCAGGAGTCTGGAGAAACACTTATCCGGCCGCTGTGGCCGAGCGGTTCTAGGCGCTTCAGTCCAGAACAGCGCTGCTGCTGCGGTTGCAGGTTCGAATCCTGCCTCTGCCTCGGGTATGGATGTGTGTGATGTCCTTACGTTAGTTAGGTTTAAGTATTTCTAAGTCTAGGGGACTGATGACCTCAGATGTTAAGTCCCACAGTGCTTAGAGCCATTTGAACCATTTGGATAAACACTTAGTGATTTGAGAATGAATATGATAGAAAAACGAGAAGCCAGATTCCCGCCACACGTTATAAGAAGTGCTTTAAGCTAACTTTAATCTGAGGAGAAACGTTTTGAGTTCACTGAAATTGTGTGTGAATTTTATGGTAGCAGTGCACAATACATTGAGCAATGTACTGACCGTTTAATGGCTTTACAAACAACATACGGGTTCCTTTGAACAACGTACCTCCGTGGTATGACGTACAAAAATGCCACGACTCTCTTACAAATGTATTACCAACCTGCAAAATTAATCATAATGCATTGTTCATAGAGCTTGTTAATATGCAGCAAACAGAGGAATGGAACATGCAGGAAAACTGTCTCTGGTATGCGTCCAGTACAAACGCTCCAGAATTTCACATTCAGACATATATCTTACGAAAATGTTTGAAACATTGTGGAGTTTGTGTTACGTATTCCGAGTACAAACGCAACACTCGAGCGTGTGTTTTCTTTAATGAGTAAGATACGTTGATCAAAACTCGAGTGAAAGTAGAGACTTTAAAAGCATTAATGACGGTAAACGTTAATTTGCGATACCGTTGTTCGGAATTCTACGATTTCTTTAACTTAAAGCGAAGCAAATATCTGGTGAATCAAATTCATTCATCGCAAACGTATGGTGGCATGAATAACTGAGTGTTAAAAGGTATGCAGTTACTAACTTTTAACAATTAAGTTTTTTATTATTATTATCATTATTCAGATTGTGAAGGGAGACGAAAATTTAATAGTCATGGGTGACTGGAATTCGAGTGTAGGAAAAGGGAGAGAAGGAAACATAGTAGGTGAATATGGATTGGGGGACAGAAATGAAAGAGGAAGCCGCCTGGTCGAATTTTGCACAGAGCACAACATAATCATAACTAACACTTGGTTTAAGAATCATGAAAGAAGGTTGTATACATGGAAGAACCCTGGAGATACTAAAAGGTATCAGATAGATTATATAATGGTAAGACAGAGATTTAGGAACCAGGTTTTAAATTGTAAGACATTTCCAGGGGCAGATGTGGACTCTGACCACAATCTATTGGTTATGACCTGTAGATTAAAACTGAAGAAACTGCAAAAAGGTGGGAATTTAAGGAGATGGGACCTGGATAAACTAAAAGAACCAGAGGTTGTACAGAGATTCAGGGAGAGCATAAGGGAGCAATTGACAGGAATGGGGGAAATAAATACAGTAGAAGAAGAATGGGTAGCTTTGAGGGATGAAGTAGTGAAGGCAGCAGAGGATCAAGTAGGTAAAAAGACGAGGGCTAGTAGAAATCCTTGGGTAACAGAAGAAATATTGAATTTAATTGATGAAAGGAGAAAATATAAAAATGCAGTAAGTGAAACAGGCAAAAGGGAATACAAACGTCTCAAAAATGAGATCGACAGGAAGTGCAAAATGGCTAAGCAGGGATGGCTAGAGGACAAATGTAAGGATGTAGAGGCCTATCTCACTAGGGGTAAGATAGATACCGCCTACAGGAAAATTAAAGAGACCTTTGGAGATAAGAGAACGACTTGTATGAATATCAAGAGCTCAGATGGAAACCCAGTTCTAAGCAAAGAAGGGAAAGCAGAAAGGTGGAAGGAGTATATAGAGGGTCTATACAAGGGCGATGTACTTGAGGACAATATTATGGAAATGGAAGAGGATGTAGATGAAGATGAAATGGGAGATATGATACTGCGTGAAGAGTTTGACAGAGCACTGAAAGATCTGAGTCGAAACAAGGCTCCCGGAGTAGACAATATTCCATTGGAACTACTGACGGCCGTGGGAGAGCCAGTCCTGACAAAACTCTACCATCTGGTGAGCAAGATGTATGAAACAGGCGAAATACCCTCAGACTTCAAGAAGAATATAATAATTCCAATCCCAAAGAAAGCAGGTGTTGACAGATGTGAAAATTACCGAACTATCAGCTTAATAAGTCACAGCTGCAAAATACTAACACGAATTCTTTACAGACGAATGGAAAAACTAGTAGAAGCCAACCTCGGGGAAGATCAGTTTGGATTCCGTAGAAACACTGGAACACGTGAGGCAATACTGACCTTACGACTTATCTTAGAAGAAAGATTAAGGAAAGGCAAACCTACGTTTCTAGCATTTGTAGACTTAGAGAAAGCTTTTGACAATGTTGACTGGAATACTCTCTTTCAAATTCTAAAGGTGGCAGGGGTAAAATACAGGGAGCGAAAGGCTATTTACAATTTGTACAGAAACCAGATGGCAGTTATAAGAGTCGAGGGACATGAAAGGGAAGCAGTGGTTGGGAAGGGAGTAAGACAGGGTTGTAGCCTCTCCCCGATGTTGTTCAATCTGTATATTGAGCAAGCAGTAAAGGAAACAAAAGAAAAATTCGGAGTAGGTATTAAAATTCATGGAGAAGAAATAAAAACTTTGAGGTTCGCCGATGACATTGTAATTCTGTCAGAGACAGCAAAGGACTTGGAAGAGCAGTTGAATGGAATGGACAGTGTCTTGAAAGGAGGATATAAGATGAGCATCAACAAAAGCAAAACAAGGATAATGGAATGTAGTCTAATTAATTCGGGTGATGCTGAGGGAATTAGATTAGGAAATGAGGCACTTAAAGTAGTAAAGGAGTTTTGCTATTTGGGGAGCAAAATAACTGATGATGGTCGAAGTAGAGAGGATATAAAATGTAGGCTGGCAATGGCAAGGAAAGCGTTTCTGAAGAAGAGAAATTTGTTAACATCCAGTATAGATTTAAGTGTCAGGAAGTCATTTCTGAAAGTATTTGTATGGAGTGTAGCCATGTATGGAAGTGAAACATGGACGATAAATAGTTTGGACAAGAAGAGAATAGAAGCTTTCGAAATGTGGTGCTACAGAAGAATGCTGAAGATTAGATGGGTAGATCACATAACTAATGAGGAAGTATTGAATAGGATTGGGGAGAAGAGAAGTTTGTGGCACAACTTGACCAGAAGAAGGGATCGGTTGGTAGGACATGTTCTGAGGCATCAAGGGATCACCAATTTAGTATTGGAGGGCAGCGTGGAGGGTAAAAATCGTAGAGGGAGACCAAGAGATGAATACACTAAGCAGATTCAGAAGGATGTAGGTTGCAGTAGGTACTGGGAGATGAAAAAGCTTGCACAGGATAGAGTAGCATGGAGAGCTGCATCAAACCAGTCTCAGGACTGAAGACCACAACAACAACAACATCATCATTGTGTGCGATTAGACTCTGTTGCGTCACGAAAAATTTCTTGATTGTTTCCTTATTTTTCGATTCTGCTCTCATTTTTTCTGCATGGGCTCTCTTTCTTTCCTCTGTCCATTTTGTCCCTGCTTTCTTCAGAGCTTCGTTCTCTGGCTTAACTTCCCATCCGTTAACTTTCTGCTTAAATACCTTTCTGTCAAAAATATCTGAATAATTTATCTGAGCATTTTAGGTCCTTTTTGACCTCTTGTATCTAGGGTACAGTACGCGTATCTATAATTTTGAATACGTTTTGGATTATGTTTAGTATATTATCATTTGGTGCCTATTCACTTACTTGTCAGTTTGAATAATGTACAACAATTACAGAGCATTATTGTATTCTGAGCAGTAAGCAGTTATAAAATTGGATCCAGCTAGACTCACATTATTTCATCTCTTATTAATCCAGTCTAATAAGGATAGACTGACGAGCAGTCCGTAAAAATCATAGGAGTGCTTGGTATCCATATGTATACTCTGGAAACCTCTGCACAGTGGATGGCTGCAAATACTTCCTATCAATATTTGCTGCTTTCTCTCCTATTTCGTTTGCCTGCTGAGCCGGGGAATGACTGTTCGTGCGCCTCTGTACGCGTCATAACGCCTCTTTTCCTCCTGTTGCCTACACGAGGTATACGAAGATGGTGGCAGCAGGTCTCCTTCGAAAACAAGTGCTCTACAATTCGCCCAACAGAGTTTCTCCAGAAAACCGTCTCGTTTCTATCAAAGGCTCCCAGATCAGTTGCCGGTGCATTTCTGTCACAAACTTTATATCCAGTGAACCGTCCTTGTGGCTGCCTCCGTGTCTGCCTACCATGCAGAAGTCCCGGGCTCGATTCCGGGTACTGCCATGGACCCAAGTTGTCAACAAGACACTGTGCAAACCTGGTGGTGGCTCCATAATGGTGTGGGCTGTGTTTACGTGGAGTGGATTGGGTTCTCTGGTCCAACTGAACCGATCATTGCGTGGAAGTGGTTATGTTCGACTACTTTAAAACCATTTGCGGCCATTCATGGACTCCGATGGAATTTTTCCGGATGACAATGCGCCCTGTGACCGTACCTCAATTCTTCGCGATTGGTTTGAATAACATTCTAGACAACTGGAGCGAATGATTTGGCAGCCCAGATCACCCAACATGAATCCTATCGAACATTTGTGGGACACAATGGAGAGGTCAGGTCGTGCATAAAATCCTGCACCGCCAACACTTTTGCGCCTATGGCTCAGTATTTCTGCAGGGGATTTTCAGACGACTTGTGGAGTCCGTGCCACGTCGATTTGTCACTCTACGGCGGGCAAAAGGAGGTCCGGCACGGTACGGTACTAGGAAGTATCCCAAGACTTCTGTTATCTCAATGTGATACATCGTAAGGCAAAAATCAAACATTGGAAAATCCAAGATGGAATCTGAGAACATTATGAAAACGAAAGTTGCTACTCACGATACAGCGAAGATGCTGAGTCGCAGATAGGCACAACGAAAAGACTGTCACAAATAAAGCTTTCAGCCAGTAAGGTCTTCTTAAAAAATAGACCGCGCACACACATACACATACACACACACACACACACACACACACACACACACACACACACACACATTCACACTCACGACTGCAGTCTCAGGCAACTGTAGCCACACTGAGTGTCGAGGAGACGTTGTCAGTAAAAATCTAGATTTGTTTCAGACTTTTACACGGTAGCCTAACAGACATTCAGACGGAGACAACCAACTGTTTTAAGTGTACAGGTTTTCTGTTAAAAGCGACCGTGACAAAAAAATGCTGTGCTTTTAAAATGTGCGGTTTTGTTTTCGTTCCCGCAGTCGGTATTAACTGCGCCAGATTAGACAGTTTGTTTGTGCCACATACTACATTATGTTTCTCCTTATACGTGTAATTTTAATGAAAAATTGCTCACAAACGTGTGTACTATTTTGTTTTCTTCCTTTCTGTCTGTTTTAAAGGAAACAGGGAAAGTGTGTTTGTGACCTATCGGTGTATGATTATAATACTACTGTGGATTCTGAATAGACCGAAACTACGTAATGGTACCCGTCTGGAGATTACAGCTACGCGAAATACTGCCACTGAAGCTCCTATCGTCATAGATACGGTAGCGGGAGACTTCTCTCTGATACGCCTTATACCAAAAACCGCAAGCGATTTACCCACCTGTTTTAGGCAAGTTCATTTCCGATGAAGGTTTTGTTGTGTTGGCAGAAGAGCCAACACCGTGTCACTAATGGAGGCCGAAATGCACGCGTTTTAGCTCACGCAGGCTGGCGTGAGGAGGGAAGGCTGTACTGTCGTGAAGTCTGGAACATGTCAAGCAATTAGAATTCAGGAAGCGGACATAATTAGTTTGATACTTAACTTTAATCCATTAATGATGAACGTCACTTTTGACGGTACATGATTCACAATATTATCTGTTCCGAAGAGATATAGTAACTGAATATGGCGCCTTGCTAGGTCGTAGCAAATGACGTAGCTGAAGGCTACGCTAAACTGTCGTCTTGGCAAATGAGAGCGTACGTAGACAGTGAACCATCGATAGCAAAGTCGGCTGTACAACTGGGGCGGGTGCTAGGGAGTCTCTAGACTAGACCTGCCGTGTGGCGGCGCTCGGTCTGCAATCACCGATAGTGGCGACACGAGGGTCCCACGTATACTAACGGACAGCGGCCTATTTAAAGGCTACCACCTAGCAAGTGTGGTGTATGGCGGTGACACCACAGGTTTCGTTTCCTAGAGCAACAAGGAACGCTCAAAGTCAGAGGGGGTGGGGAAGAAGAGTTGACAGAGGGAGGGGGGGAGGAGTGGACAGAGAGAGGGTGAAGGAGGAAATGGAGTGAGGGCGGAGGGGGACATGGAGGGAAAGGAGGAGGAGGAGGAAGAGAGGGGTGGGAGGAAGTGATTGACAGCTAGAGGAAGAGGTGCACAAAGAGAGGGGAGAGAACAAGGCGGATAGAGACGAGCGGGAGGAGGAAATTACGAGATGTATCCCCATGTTTAGCAACTGCGAAGCATTGGCGGAGTCGCTAATAATTATACGGAGTACCGAAACTGGAACTTTGTTGCCCTTGAAAGCCTTAGGTGGACAACCTGCAACTGTGACTGCCCACCATCAACCCAGTTAGTGTTTTAACGATATACGTAGATTGGTCCGCCAGATTTTTCGGAGTAATCCTGGAGGATATCCGAGCCGCTCTGTCAGGATGAACCCCCCCCCCCCCCGCCCCTTCCTCTTTCTATCATCTCTCTCTCTCTCTCTCTCTCTCTCTCTCTCTCTCTCTCTCTCTCTCTGTGTGTGTGTGTGTGTGTGTGTGTGTGTGTGTGTGTGTGTGTGCGTGTTTTGCGTGTCGTCATGAGGGTGGTAATCGGCAGTCTTGTGTTGCGCGGCAACCCCGCCCAGTGTATGCCGGCAAACGCATCGCCCAGCGCCGTCGGCTGCACGCGCGTAGCGCACGCACGCACGCACACACGCAGACATTCTGCCCGCAGCAGCGGCATGGAGGAAGGGTGGGGCGGGCAGCAGCGGAAATAAAAATTCCCGCCCCCGCGGGGTGCTAATGAGGCCCGGACAGACGCAGCCAGCATCCGGGCCACACTCACAACACGGAGGCTCCAGCTCCGCCGTTACATCACGTGGCACTGTGTCCGTGTCAGCTGCAGCCGTCACCAACACACGCCTCATTCTCACCGCCACTCCACCATCCATCACCCACCATCGTCATCCATAAGTTATCATCAAGAATCATAATCATCCGTTATCGCTCATCCACCCATCACTGCCACATCATCATCATCATCAATAACAACAACAACACCATCACTGTGATCATCATCAAATGGGACTGTCGGCTTTCTCGGCGAATTTCAATGAAGAAGTTCTGCGGCAGCGTTTCGACGAGTTTCCTACTCGTCGTCTTCTGCCAGAGTGAAGACGAGTAGGAAACTCGCCGAAACGCTGCCCCAGAACGACGCCACGGCTCGTCTCATGATGATGATGATGATGATGATGATGATGATGGTAATCACGATCACTGATGACGATCACGATCATATGATGATGATGGATGGATGGATGGATGGATGGATGGATGGATGGATGCATGCATGCATGCATGGATGGATGACCGATAATGGGTGATTGTGATTCTTGACGATGATGAGAAAACTTTACCATCATCATCATCATCAATGTAATCATCTTTCGATTGGCCATATTGTGTTAGCAGAAGAGCCAACACCGTGTTACGAGTGGAGGCCGAAATGCACGCGTTTTAGCTCACGCAGGCTGGCGTGAGGAGGGAAGGACTATACTCACGTGAGGTCTGGAACATGAAGAGGAATGAGAATTCAGAAAGCGGACGTAATTAGTTTGATACTTAACTTTAATCCATTAATGACGAACGTCGCTCTTGACGGTGCATGATTCACAATATTATCTGTTCAGAATACATTCTTGAAGAATATGGCGCCTTGCTAGGTCGTAGCAAATGACGTAGCTGAAGGCTATGCTGCAAATGAGAGCGTATATAGACAGTGAACCATCGCTAGCACAGTCGGCTGTACAACTGGGGCGAGTGCTAGGGAGTCTCTCTAGACTAGACCTGCCGTGTGGCGGCGCTCGGTCTGCAGTCACTGATAGCGGCGACTCGCGGGTCCGACGTATACTGACGGACCGCGGCCGATTTAAAGGCTACCACCTGGCAAGTGTGGTGTCTGGCGTCTCGAGTCCCCATCCGAGGGTCCAGGTTTAGCTTTGCGGTGGTTTTCCTACATCGCTTAACGCGAACGCCAGAGTGGTTTCTTTCGAAAACTGTACGTCGTTTCCTCAGTCCGAGCTTGTGATGTCTCTAGTGACACCGACTTCTACAGGACGTTCAAGCCTACCCTTGCATAGTTTCCAGCCTTATGTGGACACGGAATGGCTAGTAAACATCCGAATGGGTAAACATACAGCCCGTGCACAGTATCAACGCGCTTCCTCATGACCCATTGAAAGCTCCGTAGTCAGATATACAGATATACTATTCCTTCCCTCAAATCCATAGTGAGGAGGCACTGAAGGACGTACGACATGTCAAAAAGCATTACTTTTGTTGATCTTCATCTTACAGCCTTCTTTCAAGGCTCTCTCCATTCCATTGAACTGATGCTCAAAGTCCTTTGCTGTCTCTGACAGAATTATAATATAATCGGCAAACCTCGAAGATTTTATTTCTCCTCTCTCGACTTTACCTCGTACGTCAAATTTACTTGCTCGATGTACCATCGGGGATAGCCTACAACGCTGTCTCTCTCCCTTTCTCATCTGCTAGTTCCCTTTCATGCCACTCGGCTCCTGCAACTGCCGTCTGATTTCTGTGCAAGTTGTAAATAGCCCTTCGGTCCCTGTATTTTCCCCCGCTGTCTTCACAATGTCAATGAGCATATTCCAGTCTACATTCCCTAAAGCTTCCTCCAAATCTACAAAATGTTTATCTCTCTTAAATTCAACGTTTTCAGTACCTCAACTTTTTGTTGCTGTTGTCAAGCTACTGAAAATGTTGTTAAAAACTTAAGGAATCTGCTTAGCATCTGTCAGTTTCGTCTGGTTATGAGCAACGTGTTGAGTTCCGTCTGCCACGATGTCCTGAACCAGTGAAAAAGCTAAACTAATGTTTAATGCAGCTATGCAAGCGTTCATGTATTGTGTTGTACAACTTGCCGGATGTCAGTTCGTGGGGTGGAGTTCCACGCCTGTGGCAAGTGGTCGGTCAGTACAGGGACAGTTAGTGCTGGTTGTGGATGACGCTGTAGTTGTCTGATGATGTAGTCGATCGGAGACATATCTGGCGATCGAGCAGGCCATGTTGGGTTACAACAGCCGTATGTGGGTGAGCGTTATCCTGTTGGAAAACAGGCCAAGGCAACACGGCAACACTTTGTAGACCATGTTGGGTTACAACAGCCGTATGTGGGTGAGCGTTATCCTGTTGGAAAACAGGCCAAGGCAACACGGCAACACTCTGTAGACCATGTTGGGTTACAACAGCCGTATATGGGTGAGCGTTATCCTGTTGAAAAACAGGCCAAGGCAACACGGCAACACTCTGTAGACCATGTTGGGTTACAACAGCGGTATGTGGGTGAGCGTTATCCTGTTGGAAAACAGGCCAAGGCAACACGGCAATACTCTGTAGACCATGTTGGGTTACAACAGCGGTATGTGAGTTAGCATTATCTTGTTGGAAAACACTCCTGGAATTCTGTACATAAATAGCAGCACAACAGGTCGAATCAGCAGGCTGACGTACAATGTTGCAGTCAAGGTTTGTCGGATAACCGCGAGAGTGCTCCTGCTGCCATACGAAGTCACATCCCAGACCATAACTCCAGGTGCAGGTCCCGTGTTTGTAGCACGCAGACAGGTTGGTTGCAGCCCCTCAACTGAGCCCTCCCAACCAACTCACGGCCACCAACAGAAAACACAGCAGACCTCCACCTGGCTCTCCATTGAACTACTGAACTGCAGGAGTCGCAAATGGTGGTAGTTTGGCGTCAGTGAAATGCACGCTACACGGCGTCTGGCTCGGAGCTAAGTAACCGAGTTGTGACAGTTCGTTGTGTGACTGTGGTTCCAGTTGCTGCTCAGATATCTTCTGTAGCTGCAGTACGATGCACCAGAGCCATACGCAGAACACGATGGTATTATCTCTCGGTAGTGCCACGTGGCAGTCCGGAACCCGATCTTATTGCGACCGTACACTGCTGCCAACAATCACGTACAGTAGCTACCAGCCTGCCAGGTCTTTCGGCAGTACTGCATAAGTAAGATCCAGCTTCTGGTAGACCTCTTACATGAACGCGCTCAAAGTCAGTGAGGTGTTGACAATGGCGTCTTTGTCGTCTTGAAGGCATTCTTGGCTGACACGAACTCAGCACGTCCAACCTCAAAGATAACTAACGCTCACGCCCGTCACAGCGTGTATTTAAAGCAAACCTGATCTGCATCCTCATAGTGGCGCTATTACGCCACTCTTATTCGACTGGCGTGAAGCTCGAATCCGTATCATATTCCAGATATAGGAACGCGCCTATCTACTTTCCTTAATCTCGGACAACTCCTCCTTGGCGTTGCGGTTTTCTTCGCGTCGGTGTATTTATTTCTTTAAGCGGCAGCGCTGAACTACGTGCAGTACTTTACTTTTCCGTGTCCAGATCAAATTTAATTTTTCCAATAGTCATCCACCGCTACGGCTTTGTCGTTGGCTTGTAGCACGTCACTAAAACTGCAGGGCTCCGGCAGCAGTCGGCACACGAGCAGGTGTGCCTCGTCTTGTACCTCTCCGCATCCGCAATGAACGTCGTCGTCGTTAGTCAGCAGTCCCCACTTGCACAGATTAGTTTTGCATCTGGGTACACCAGCCCTCAGCCTATTTAGTGTTCTCCACACTGTACAAGGAAGTTTGTTTCCAGGTGCCATTTGCTCTTTTGGTATTATCTGCAGTGCGGTTTGTTCATTCTCCCATTTACGGACTCTATTATCTTCCTGTGAACCGTCAAGGGTCTTGGTTCTTGCAATAAAGCTATTTCTAGACTTAAGCCTCCGAGCCTGAGTGACGTGCCCATTCAGTGGGTGTCGAGAATCTGTTTCTTTCTTTGTTCTCTCGGCGTCTGCTGCCACCTGCCTTCTGATCTTGGATGGGGCAATTCCAAAATGGTTCAAATGGCTTTGAGCACTATGGGACTCAACTGCTGAGGTCATCAGTCCCCTAGAACTTAGAACTAATTAAACCTAACTAACCTAAGGACATCACAAACATCCATGCCCGAGGCAGGATTCGAACCTGCGACCGTAGCGGTCTTGCGGTTCCAGACTGCAGCGCCTTTAACCGCACGGCCACTTCGGCCGGCTGGGCACTTCCAGCAAGTAGGTACAAGTTACCCGTTGGTGTGGGTCTGAGACAGCCTGTAACGATTCGCATTGTCTCATTTACACTTACATCGACCTGTTTAGCATGTGCAGATGCTTCCCATACTGGCGCTGCATAGTCTGCTGCAGAAACACACGGAGCAAGTCCTGATGTTCTCAGTACTGATGGTTGAGCTCCCCATTCATAGTTTGTCAGCCTGCGGATGATGTTATTCCTGGAGCAGACTTTAGCCTCGGTGTTTCGGCAATGCTGCTTGAAGGAGAGCGTTCTGTCAATTACAACCCCAAGGTATTTAGGTGTTGGACAGTGCTTTAGCTTCTTACCTTGCCATGTAACGTCGAGCTCAACTGCAGCATCTCTATTGCGCAGGTGTAAAGCACATACTTGGGTTTTGTCAGGGTTTGGCTTGAGGTGATTGGCGTCGTAGTATTAAGCCAGTTCTTCAAGCGCTCTAGAGAGGTTTCCAGATGTTGCATCAAAATTGGACCCCTGGACCACCACAGCTGTGTCATCAGCATATACGAACAATCTTGCATCTCGAGGTATAGGTTGGTCATTAGTGTACACATTATAAAGGATGGGAGAAAGTACACTTCCTTGTGGTAAGCCATTCTTCTGCAGTCGCCATCTACTGTTCTTACCATTTAGGGAGACATAAAATCTTCAATTCTGCAGAAGACTACCAATAACCATCGTCAACCTTGAGTCCCCTGTGAGGTGATACAATTTGCGCAATAGCTTTCTGTGGTTTACCGTGTCGTATGCAGCAGTAAGGTCTACGAAAGCTGCTCCAGTTATTAATTTTTCAAACCCATCTTCTACGTGCAGCGCCATCCTGGAGTGGTGTTAGCAGCCGTGGGACGGCTACAGGGCCGCCACCTCGGCTGTGAGTGCGCCCCGCCCTTTTGCAACACCAGGGTTTCCGTTCTGAAAGCAGAACCGGCCACCCAGTGGTGGGTCTCGTTTCGCGCTGCACCAGCGGCAGCCAGAGGTCAACTTATTCCATCAGCGGTCGCCTCTGGCTGTGACCGGAAGCTGAGCGCCAATTAGGTCTCGTTTAGCGCCCTGGCGTGGCGCCCACTGGCGCATTCCTCGCCCCCTCCCCCCCCCCCCTCCCTCCACAAGCCCAAGTCTTGCGAAAACGCCGCAGCCGCCTCACTGCAGCCGACACCCACGCCTCACCAGTGTTTATTCTCTCGTCGAGGGAGACCACGAACCCTGATCTTTCTTTCTCAACTGTAAGTTGAAGTAGTCGCACACTCAGGGAGGTTGAACACAGTGGAGGTGGTCTGTCGTTGCCTTCTTGCAACTATGAAGTGTCGACTGTGTATCGCTGTAGTTGTGGATGTCTGTGATTCGGCACTTGTACAGTGTTGTCTTACATCTGTTTTGCTATGGATGAAGTGAATCCTAATGCTGGCAGGTTCTCGCTGAGACTGAGACGGCACAGTCCGTACTAGTCATCGAGCGAAACAGAAGTCATATCTGGCTTTCCCCAGCGAAATTTTATATACCCTATGCTGCTGTTGATCTACAGTCAGTTCCACAAGAAAGTGTTCATCGTTATCTGTATGAAATGAAGGACACTATTATAAAAGTATGTTCACATGAAAATACATGTTATTATTAGTTGTCCTATCACCTAATAGTTAATCCAATCGCCGTCATTATCGATTATAGCTTCACACCTTTTTGGCATGCTTTTCACGAGATTTGCTCCATATTCTCTCGGTAACGATATCGTCCTAATTTTATATGACAGCTGCTTCAAAATATATATCGGCTTTCCATCAAGCTTCATCTTAATATACGACCAAACATTTGCGACCGAGTTCGTACCCGGATGGATTGCACACCAATTCATCGTGGCCACCCCACTGAGATGTTTCCACACTGTACGGAGACGGCTGCGATGTTTCGGATCATTATCCTCTTGAAGCACCCAGTTTGCCTCCTTCGAACCAAATAGCTTCTTAACGGACCTCAGAAGGCATTTTCGATTTACACTGCACATATTTTCGGCGTTTAAATTATCCGTAAGTAAGTGCAAATAGCCATATCGTCTACGTTAACCCTCTCTCCGGTAAATCACTCACGTTTCCAGTCTCTAAATATCGTTTGACCCACTTCGCAACGAATGTCTCAGACTTTCCAAGAATTTTAGCATCAACTCTGTATGACATCTTTGCTCCCTTTGCACGATTTACAAGGAACCCTGCCCTCGTGGCGCTTCAGATATTTTGCAACAGACAAAACAAACGTTCAGCTCTGACACTGTTCATCTATACACTGTGCTAAAGGACTCTGATTACAGATTCGAGACGACTACCAGATATGTCGCTGAGGACGTTACATTTAAAATCATGGCGTACACTTTCTCGTGGAACTGAAAGTATATAAATGGTTTCGGAGACTCTCTCAGCAGCCATCTCAGATCGTTCGCAGATGATGCTGCCATTTACCATCTAGTAACATCATCAAGAGATCAAAAACCAATTGCAAACGGATTCACAGCAAATATCTTTATGGTGAGAAAAATGGCAATTGATCCAAAATAATGAAAAGTGTAGGGTTATCCACATGAGGGCTAAAAGCAGTTGCTTAAAATCCGGCTACATGATAAATCACACAAATCTAAAGGTTGCTAATTCAACTAAATACCTGGGGATAACAATTACGAAGTACTTAAAACGGAACCATCACGCAGAAAAATTTTCTTGGGAAGGTGGAACAGAGACTACGTTTTACTGCCTGAACATGTCCAAGATGCAAGAAATCCACTAAAGAGACTGCCTACAGTACGCTGTAAGTACTGATGTGCGGTAAGCGATTCGTACCAGGTAGGACTGACGGAGGGCTTCGAAAAAGTTCGAAGAGAAAGGGCATCTCGTTCTGCGGTATCGCGAAATGCGGGAGAGAGTGTCATTGGATATGATTCGCTAGTTGGTTTGGCAGTCATTAAAACGAAGGCGTTTTCCGCTGCGGAGATATCTTTCCACGAAAGAGCGATCACAAAGTTTCCCCTCCGAACGCGAAAAAAATGGTTGACGATCGCCTACATAGGAAGAAATGACCATCGTAATAACAGAAACCAGAGCTCGTGCAGAGGAAACATTTGAGTGTTCGTTTTTCGTGCGCGCTGTTCGAGAGGGGAACGGTAGAGAAGTAGTCCTGGAAGGCAATGAAGTGTGAGTGACAGAGTAGTCACGTTGATGTACTCCTCTCTAATAGCAGCAGGCGGGCCGACGTATGGATCACCATTAGCAGCGTCACGTGACCTCACTTCATGACACACAGCGAAGAGGTTTGGAATTGACTCGAGGACACTGCAGCAAAGACGTGATGACGAATTTGACGCGACCACCCTTCCTAGAAAGGGAAAGCAACCAGCGGCGCCTTGCAGGCCAGATGGACGCCCGTCCAACTTCCAGCCACTCCCGACGTCGCTTTAACTTATGCGATGTGATGAGCGCCGGTCTGTGCACTTCCTGAACAAAACTGTTCAGTTTAAACGTAACTCTAAGTGGTGAAAGAATGTGATGAAAAAGCTAGCCTATACACCTCGCCTGAAACTACTGAATTCATCTGCAACTCAATCTAATTTACAGAAATTGAACACGAAGTACGGAGAAATGAAGAGGTTCAGTCACTTCAAGTAGCTTATGAAGCCAACATAACTCGGAAAGAAAGCACAAAAGATCGATAGTATTATTATCATTAATTTTTTTTAATTTTAAATCTTGTGAGCCCTTTGACGTAACCAGCCACGTCTTCATCCCAGAGTAGCACCCGCAGTCCACGCCTTCAATTATTTGCTGGCTGTATTCCAATCTCTGTCTTCCTCTATAACCCTCTACAGCTCCTTCTAGTACTGTAAAAGTCATTCTCTTATGTCTCAACCCATGTGCTGCCATCCTGTCCCGTCTTTTGCTCAGGGTTTTCCACATACTCCTTTCCTCGCCAGTTCTGTGGAGAACCTCATTATTCTCATCAGTCCACCTAATTTTCAACATTCTGTTGCACCGCCACATCTGTAACGCCGGCCGAAGTGGCCGTGCGGTTAAAGGCGCTGCAGCCTGGAACCGCGAGACCGCTACGGCCGCAGGTTCGAATCCTGCCTCGGGCATGGATGTTTGTGATGTCCTTAGGTTAGTTAGGTTTAACTAGTTCTAAGTTCTAGGGGATTAATGACCTCAGCAGTTGAGTCCCATAGTGCTCAGAGCCAATTGAACCATCTGTAACGCTTCGTTTGTTTTTTTTCTTAAGTCGTTTTACCACAGTCCATGGTTCGCTTCTGAACAACACTCGCAGAAGTTTCATTTCTACTGCTCTTCACTGTTTCTGCCTTTCTCTCGCTTACGCACAATCCATAATCAGTACTCGTTAGACCGCTCATTCCATTCAATAAATCTTGTAATTCTTCACTTTCATCGCGGATATAAATATCATAAGTGGATATCATCATTCATATCCCTTCACCGTGAATTTTAATCCCACTCTTAAACATTTCTTTTATGTCTGTCATCGCTTTCTCATTGTATACATTGAACTGTACGGATGAAAGAATATATTACTGTTCTACGCCATTTCTAATGGGCGAATTTCGTTCCCGACGTTCATTCTTACTGATCCGTCTTGGACATGATGTATATCACGCTCCCCCCCCCCCCCCCCCCCTTACATACCTCGAAAATGTAAAACATCTTACGCCTTTCTACGTTGTCGAGTTCTTTTTCTAGATCTATAAATCGACAAATGGTAGGAAAGTTAACTGTTTTTTTGTTTATTTTTGTTTCCACTATCAATTGCAACGTCAGAATTGCCTCTCTGATGCCTTTACCTAAACCGACAGTCATCTAACACAACTTCAACTTTCTTAACCATTCTTGTTGGTATAATTCTTGTCATCATCAGATAATGTAGATGAGCTGTTAATGCGGTTGCGCGAAACTTCTCGCACTTACTGTGGTGTCACCGCCAGACACCACACTTGCTAGGCGGTAGCCTTTAAATCGGCCGCGGTCCGTTAGTATACGTCGGACCCGCGTGTCGCCACTATCAGTGATTGCAGACCGAGCGCCGCCACACGGCAGGTCTAGTCCAGAGAGACTCCCTAGCACTCGCCCCAGTTGTACAGCCGACTTTGCTAGCCATGGTTCACTGACTACATACGCTCTCATTTGCCGAGACGATAGTTAGCATAGCCTTCAGCTACGTCATTTGCTACGACCTAGCAAGGCGCCATTACCAGTTACTATTGATGCTGTAAAACATGTACCGTCAAGAGCGATGTTCACCAATTATGGATTAAAGTTAAGTATTCCACAGCTACGTCCTTTTTTGCTAGTTTAATTTCCTTGTCCTGTTCCAGACCTCACGCCAGCCTGCGTGAGCTAAAACGCGTGCCTTTCGGCTTCCTCTAATAACACGGGGTTGGCTCTCCTGCCAATCCACCACACTTACCTGCCGTTGTCGTGTGTGGACGACATTCTTCCGAAAATCCGACAGTATGTCTCCGGTCTCATTAATTCTGCACGCTAACCTGAATCAAGAGACGATTGGGAATGTTATACGTGCGTCCTGCTTTGTTTGATGGCAACTCTTGTGAGTCGTTTAAAGCTCTCTTGGACATCCGCAGCTACACTCCGGAACCCAACTTACGGTGTTTGGTGGAGGGTGTATTGTGCAGTAGTCTCACTTCCGCGTTTCCCTGTTCAGACGCGAACGTTTTGTGGGAAGAACGAGTGCTGGTACGCCTCTGCGCGACCCTGGAGTTCTCTGGTTTTACTTTCATGGTCCTTTCCGAAGATACGCGTAGGAGCAAGCAACGTATTGCTTGACTCTTTCAGGAACATACACACTCGGAAAATGTAACGGTAAAACAGACCGTGATGCACAACGCCTCTCTTGCAGCGTCTGCCGGTGGGGTTTGCTGAATACCTGTATGACGCTTTCTTGCCTACTAAATGAATCTGCAAGGAAATGTGCTGTTCTTGTTTGGATGTTGTTTATTCCCACTATCAAATGGCTCTGAGCACTATGGGGCTTAACTTCTGGGGTCATCAGTCCCCTAGAACTTAGAACTACTTAAGCCTAACTAACATAAGGACATCACAAACATCCGCACGTTCATCCCTGTTGATAGGTAACTGTTGCACAAGAAACGAAGTAACTGTTCTGCCTCATCCCCTGCACTCTCCAGACCTGGCCCCTGCAATTCTTTCTATTTCGAAAGTTGAAAACCCCGTTGAAAGGACGAAGATATGCGACGATAGACGAGTAAAAGAAAATTCGCAGACGGCTGTTCGCGCGATCCAGCAAGACGCGTACCAAGACTGCTTCCAGAAGCGGAATCGGCGTTGGGAGCGGTGTGTCAATCGTGGAGGAGAGTGTTTCAGAGGACACCACGCACGTCAGTAAAAGGTAAACGTAGAAAAATTTCGTGGACAGAGTTCCGGTATTATTTGAACAGACTTCGTATGTGTGATTTCGTTTTTGCACTGTGTAGCTGGAGTCACTGTCAACAATTACTGCTGGTCACGTCTTTAATCCGACGCCCATCGCCGACGGAAAGCGTCGGTTTGTTTCCCACTACGGGCACATGTATGTTTAAAGCGGAATTTTACACCGCTTGATAGAGCGTTCCGAGATTAGTTCGGTGCTATATTTGTTTTGCCGATATGTATTAAAAGGAACAGTAAAACACAAAGAACGAAAAGTACTCCAGCAACGGTTAAGTGGCGGTGCTTGCTCCTCGGTAGCAGTCAACGCGGAATAGGACGATGCTGTCGCTGACGCAGTACCCGTAATTATTCACCTTGTTTTACTGGAGCTGTTAATACATATCGATCAAACGAATATCGCAGTAGACTAATCTGTGAACGTTCTATCGAATGAGCACCTAAAAATTCCGTTTGAAAAGTCATTTTGTTTGTAAAGGGAAACAAACTGGCGCTTTGCCTCGACACTGGTGTAGCATGAACGACGTGAGGAGCCGTACTTGTCTGGGGTGACTATCTGTACAATGCAGAAACGAAATTGGAAATATCCGCTGAAACACCAGAGGAAACGCGCCTGACGGCTCTTAGGAGAGACAGCCAGTGTGTTGTGAAAATTTGTGTTCCTGTAACACTCGCTTTTGGTACACCGAACTTGCTTTTACACCTGAAGACTTGCCTCCGTTCAGAACGACACGCTGTGTTCGGTTTGCCAGAAACTCTTCTGCTCGTCTGACATCCTTATTCTCCTATTTCGTCCGTTAGGCGGCAGTGTGGAACCGTATTCCGTGCTTTACGGAAGTCAAAGAACACGGCATCTACCTGGGCTCCTGTAGTTACTGCTTTCTGATTACCAATGAAAGTCGCCAACAGCCGTGCAACAAAGATTTTTTTTTTTTCGACTATCAGTTTCGGCATTCCGCTACGCCATCTTCAGGCACTATATGCATCTCTCAAAAATAAACGATATTGTCACACAGAACCACATATTCCTGGATATCGTGAATTCAAAACCGCACCCAAGTACTTTATTCGAAGACTCGACTGCATCTCAGCACACTTGCAATTTGACCACATTGTTGGATTGTAGGTGTGCTCAGCTTGCAATCGAGTCTTCGAATGAAGGAAGCACTTGGGTGCGGTTTTGAATTCACGACATCCAGGGATATATGGCACTGTATGAGAATGTTGTTTACCTTTGAGTGATGCGTGTGGCGCCTGAAGATGGGATAGTGGAATGCCGAAACTGGTAGTCGAAATAAAGTAATATTCTCAATTACACGGCTGTTGGCGTATTTCATCGATAATTACTTGACCAGCCATGTCCCACGTCCGTGATGGATCAACAGAGACAGCTTTCTGAGTCTTGTGGGCGAACAGAGGGAGCAGGCACTTTTTTTTTCGTACGACCGTTCAGGTTCCTACAGAGGAGATGATCGGTCCCTGGGACTGACCCTGCAGTGCCGCCGGGCTGTGGCTGGAGAAGAGCCCTCAGCAGTCGGCAGGGTGCGCTCAGTGGACTCCTGCCTGGCTGTGCCGCGGTCCATCCACTGTGCCTCTGCGACTGCGCTGTTCCCGCGTCCTCGGAACATCCGCAGCCCGTAAGCAGGATGTTGCCCGCCAGCAGCAGCAGCAGCGCCAAAACACAGCCTGCCCCCCCCCCCTCCCACCCCCACCGATACATCAGCCGGGAATGGCGAGCAGTCGGCGCCCAGCCGCGTCGGCCACACGCAGACAGACACGCAGCTACTGTGCGCTCAGGCAGAGCACCGACACTAACCACGGCGCGGTGTCGATGGCAGACCTTACAGAACGTGGACGAGGTCACGAAAACATCATCAGAAACACCACTCACCAAAATAGCTAATGCGGTGTATAAAGCCAGCCGGCATTGATTAACTGATTAACTGAGAAGGTTAATTGGAACAAACGGCGATTCCGAAGTTAGTCACAGAAGAAAGAGTCCGCAAAAAGTGGATGGATCCAGTCACGTGAGTCGAACTATAAAACAATGAAGTTAAAACACATACACAGAAAAAGGCATAAAAGGTGAGACCAAATCTAAAAACTGGAAAAAAAGAGTGGTCTTTCCATGTGCGAGTGGTCATGGGATCAAAGACCGAGAAGACGTGAAGAGAGGTCCCAACAACAATCACTCTGCCTCTGCTCCAGGATTAAAGAAAATGTCCACAGCTTGTGGTCTAGTGGCTACCATTGCTGCCTTTGAATCACAGGGTCCCAGGTTCGGTTCCCAGCCCGGTCGAGGAATTTCTCCGCCCAGGGACTGGGTGTTTGTGTTGTCCTCATCATCTCTTCACCATCTCATCATCGTTCGGGTAGTGGGGATACTGGAAATGGAAAGATTGGAACTGGTACAGTCGCTGATGACCACGATGTTGAGCGCCCACAAATCATCATCATCATCATCATCATCTTAATCTTAAACTTAATGCAAAAGCGTATCTCTGGAAATAAAAACCACTTTCATGGAGGTTGAGGACCATTTCAACCATCCATGAACCGTCTCCAAAAATTAAAATTAAGGCATCTATACTTAGCACCAAGGGCCAAAAGAAGAGGACATTCCACCAATATGTGGGATGCCGTCAGTCTGGCTCCACAGCCATATTGTGGGGGTGGGTCGTTACGCACGGGGATAACAACTGGTGAGCCTTGTATGACCAAAGCGCATACGGCATAAAACAATGGACTCCTTTCAAATGGTTCAAATGGCTCTGAGCACTATGGGACTTAACATCTGAGGTCATCAGTCCCCTAGAACTTAGAACTACTTAAACCTAAATAACCTAAGGGCATCAGACACATCCATGCCCGAGGCAGGATTCGAACCTGCGACCTTAGCGGTCGCGCGGTTCCAGACTGAAGCGCCTAGAACCGCTCGGCCACAGCGGCTGCTGTAATCACGTCGAAAACCGTTTCAGATGACTCACCTGAGTACAAATGACTTCAACTAATGCACTGCCCTTTTATACCTTGTGTACGCGACGCTCCCATCATCCCTATATATGGATATTGCTGCGCATGCCTTTTGTCACCTCACTGTATGCAGGCACGAAGAATAATGATGTAGAATATTAATAACGTATGCCTTATTTGAAAATTTTTAAGAGTTTTCACACAAAAAATTCGGAGACACTACTTTTGAGCGCGCCCTGGTAGCTGCAGGTGGTGCAAACGTGACGGCGACGTGGGACAGGTGTGTGTGCGCGGCTGTGTTTTGTGTTGACAGAGCGTGCGTGGCCACTTTGATACGGCGCGACTGTACCGCAGTGCTGGCTGGCTGGCTGGCTGGGGCTCCGGGAAATGAGGAAGTGTGCGCCCCGCCCCCACCCCCCCCCCCCCCTCACCGTGCTGCGTGGGAGGACACGGGCCCACCCACAGCTAGCTCGTACCGCACTCACTGTCGGCCGGCTTGGTGCTGCACGCGCACCACCGGTGCACGGTACTGGGAGGGGGGGGGGGGGGGAGGTCTGAAAAGTGAGACGGGCGCAGGAAGGGCTTTTGGAGTCTGGCAACTTAATATGGACAGCCCAATACAATGACATCATTTCCAAAGCTCTCTTGTCTGAAGCCCAGTGGTACTGTTTTTGTTTTCCTCTTCTCGGACATGGTGCTCTAACGGCAAACCGAAGGTCGCGAGTTCGAGACCCAGTCGTGTGGTCTCCACGAGATATTTCGACCTGCTAACCATCTGTCGGTGGTATGTAGATCCGCCAGTAACGACGAGTGATTCGCAGTCTACGTTACGCTGTCGGTCGCTGTTAACTGGGGTAGGTCAGGGACACGCAAGTCCAGGGGGTGCCGCCAATGGAGACACTTGCACCAGGCCACTGCACCGCAACAAAACGATTGTTGCTGTTTTCTTATTTTGCTCCTGCGGCATTACACGTCGTGGGGCAACTGTCGCCATCGTCATTTTGTACTGCTGACGTAACGTGATATCGGATATTGCATACTTTCTACGACAGTGAAACGCAGGTGTCTGCTTCGGGGATGTAGCTGCCAACGGTTTACAGAGTTGTTATAACTACTGGGAAGACATATACAGAGTCCCTCAGAAAATTTCGTCTCCTTATGGAAATTCTGCATCAAGTACTAAAACTGAGCAATTCAGTAAGTGTTGGTCCACCTCTGGCCCTCGTGCAAGCAGTTATTCGGCTTGGCATTGATTGATCAAGTTGTTGGATGCCCTTCTGAGGGATACTGTGCCAAATTCTGCCCAATTGGTACTTTAGATCGGTAAAATCGACATGTAGTTGGAGGGCCCTGCCCATAATGCTCGAAACTTTCAAAGGTAGGGAGAGATCCGGCGAACTTTCTGGCCAAGTTAGGGTTTGTAAAACAGGAAGACAAGCAGCATAAACTTCGGCCATATGCGGGCGGCCATTATCTTGTTGAATTGCAAACCGAGGATGGCCGGGCACTGCGTTGTTGAATTGCAGTCTCATTGGCTGGAGCAGAGCTGTCTTCAGTGATGAGTCGCGCTTTGAACAGCCCCGATCTGTCCCCGAAGATTCCAGAAACACGTGGCACCGTTGGCTGAGAATACTGATATTGTCCCTATCTATCCTCTAGTGTATTACTCATGGTTCCCGCGGACTCGTAGCGTAAGGCGAGAACTTATATTACAGGCGAGGACGGTTCGTAGTGTTTGCATCAGTCCAGTGGCTGACTGCACACACACACACACATACACACACACACACACACACACACACAGCTGAGCCCTAATCGCTGCGCTGTGGGCGCCTGCCAGGGACAGACAGGGACGTGCTGCAGTCGGCTCTTTAAGTGCGGCAATTGCGAGACGGCAGCAGTTTTCGACGCGTCACCCGCCGCCAGTTGTCGGCCCGTCCTACGCCCCCATTATTTTGTTCCCAACGGCGCGCGGGCCGATAGCGTGGCGAACGGCACAGCAGACCTCTGTTCTGCGTGGCTAAGAGAGGCAGCCAGCAAGAGTTGCGCCGTGGGTGTCGAGTAATTTACGTCGGTCAGTATTTTGAGATTCCGTTGCACAGTCACCACAGTTATTTCTTTCTTTACTTGCACTCCATTCTCCCAAGGGCAGGCTGTAACTCATCTGCAGCGTAACAGATTTTTAAGAACACGGTCTGGTTAAAAGCAGATCCTTTTTCTTTCTTTCGCTTGTGCCTTTGTCCGCAGGTACGCAGGGTCGGCATTGTAACACCTCCGTTTTTATCCCGACCTGATCTGATCGAATAGCAGCCCAATATTTATTATTAACATGACCGTGAACCTAATGGGGCTGGTAATCGAAATTGACTGCTACGGAAGTTGTTACTTTCCAGTTCATCCTGTTAAATACTATAATACTGAATGTATGGTAATAAGGAACACCAACACAGTTTTACTAATTACGAACTTATATTCTTCTCAAAACACAAAAAGGAGACACCCACTGCCTTCGTCATACATATCAAACTACGGCTAATCTCAGCACAGGCTTTCTTCATTTGCCATTATCGTCACACGCTAATCCATCACTGCATCCAACACTGCAATCCAAGGTTAGGCCGGCGCGGTAGACGCGAAACTAAATATCGGCACTAGTAACGTCACTGATCACTTTTATTAAGATACTTCATCACTTTCGCGGTATTTATTTATTATTTAGGGGTCTAACCACGGCGATGGTGACACCCTTCTCGGTTAAAAACCCTGTATTCCAATAATGGCCTCCACACACACACACACACACACACACACACACACACACACACACACACCATTCCCGCCAACCACTCACGCGCACCTCGACACTCGCTCTCGCAACACGTCACAATCGATTGTTCGCCCTATCGACCTGTGCCGAGTGCAAAGTTATAGTAAGGGCCTACGGACCCCTTACAGCATGGTTAATCGGATTTGGAGACGTTAGATGAAGAGGTGGCCGGATGCCCTTCCTGCCGCCACCCCGTACCCTCCAGGACGGAATTAGTGTACCCCAACTATCTGCGACTAGTGTAATCCGTGGAATAGTGCGAAAGTGTTCATATCTCTGTGATCCATGTAACTGAGGCGGGATGTCGGGACCAGCCCGGTATTCGCCTAGGGGGATGTGGAAAACCGCCTAAAAACCACAACCAGGATAGCCGGCACACCGACCGTCGTCGTTAATGCGCCGGGCGGATTCGATCTGGGGCCGGCGCGCCTACCCGAGTCCAGGAAGCAGCGCATTAGCGCTCTCGGCTAACGTGGCGGGTCGGTTAAAAGCAGATATAACAAATAAATAAAAATATCGATGATACTTTAAGTGAGTAGCCTTTACTCCTGTGTGTGTGTGTGTGTGTGTGTGTGTGTGTGTGTGTGTGTGTGTGTTATCGTAAATACAAACGTAGGAATGTGAACGGAGAGCCAAAATGTGCTACTGAGCTCAAAGCCACATCACTTGCATGAAATTGAAAAGAATTCTGTGTATGTGAAAACCGATCTCATAAACAAGCAAACCAGTAGTTTCACTTGGTCAGTGCGAATTGTTTGGAAAAAATGTAAGTGGATATAAAAAAACTGTAATGACAACCTGTATAAGAATGTAACCTGAAACGCACGAAAATTTCTGCACTGACATATGGCCCCGGTAAACTAAAGAAACTGACAGAACCGACATTGCGCAAAGAAAACTAAACAATCACGTATTAAGAATATCACCGGCAAAATGAAGTACTGGCAGAAACAGCAAGACTCAACAACAGCTAAAAAAATACTGCTAAAAACTAACTACAGTTGGTCCAGGGAAATCGGGTTCATAATATTGACACAGAATGCCAATGAGAAACATGACTCAACCTTAAGTACTGAAATTTCAGTTAGGAACTTACGAAAGAAAACAATTATAGACTAATATTAAAATTCATTTAGTCTAGTAACTTCCATGGCACAGTAAATTAACTCAGAAGATCAATCGCCGGCCGCTGTGACCGAGCTGTTCTAGGCTCTTCAGTCCGGAACTGCTCTGATGCTACGGTCGCAGGTCCGAGTCCTGCCTCGGGCATGGATGTGTGTGTGTTGTCCTTAGGTTAGTTAGGTTTAAGTAGTTCTAAGTTCTAGGGGACTGATGACCTCAGATGTGAAGTCCCACAGTGCTCAGAGCCAGAAGATCAATCAACAGAATAATTATCAGAAAACTCGACTGTGACGAGGGTGAAGTGCACCAATAGCATAAGTCTACAAAAATTAAAAAAACTGTTTACCTTATCAAATAATACTTTGTTCTTCATTTCAAAACCTTCTTTATGAACGTATGCTATCCAACCATTGTCCAGAGTCACCATTCCTTCTCGTAATAAATCTAGAACTCACATAGTTTCAAAAGTGCGTCCATGCATTACACGGTACGCCCGACGAAAACCCCGCCTGCTGCACACTGCAGCTATCCGCTACTGACTGTCGAAGATGCTACGGCTCCACAGCGCAGCCATAGCAGACACGGATACCGTTGCCTAGCAACTGTTTCTCCGTCTCCTGTTCTTCAAATATATCATTTTCCTTTACAGATTACGCAAGTCTCACGAAGTAAGGCGTGAATTTAGCGACTACGGTAGCGGATAAATTCACTGCGTGCCTCGCCGAGCAAAAGTTGTTTTGTTTCAAATCAAGAGTCGTTTGACTAGTATGATTTGACCATTTCCTGTGCCAGTCTCTTCATATCAGAACAGCACTTGCATCCTAGGTCCTTAGTTACTTGTTGGATATGCTCCACAATCTCTGTCCTCCTCTACTGTCTTCAACCCCCTACAGCTCCCTCTAGTACCACGGAAGTTATTCCCTGATGTCTTAACAGGTGCCCTGTCATCTTGTCCCTTCCTCTTGTCAGTGTTTTCCATCCGTTTCTTTCCTCCCCCGGTCTGCGGAGAACCTCCTCATTCCCTATTCTATCAATACACTTGACTTTCAAAATAATTCTGAAGCACCACAACTCAAACAATTCGATTGTCGTCTGGTCCGGCTTTGGCACTGTCCGTGATTCATTACCATACAGTGCTATGCTTCCAGTAAAACAGAAGTAGTTTCTGTCGTTCCCGAAGGTAGTGTTATAGGCCCTATGCTCTTCCTTATCTACATAAACGATGTAGGAGACAATCTGAGCAGCCGTCTTTGGTTGTTTGCAGGTGATGCTGTCTTTATCGTCTAGTAAACTCGTCACAAGATCAAAAGAAATTGCAAAACGATTTAGAGAAGGTATGTGCATAGTCCAAAACTTGGCAATTGGCCCGAAATAATGGAAAGTCTGAGGTCATGCACATGAGTTCTAAAATGAATCCGTTGAACTTCGGTTACACGATAAATTAGAAAAATCTAAAGGCCATAAATTCAACTAAATAACTAGGAATTACAATTACGGAAAACTGTAAGTGGAGAGTGCACATAGAAAATGTTGTGAGGAAGTCAAACCAAAGACTGAGATTTACTGGCAGAACACTTAGAAGAGGCAACAGATCTACAAAAGAGACTGCCTACAATACGCTTGTCCGTCCTCTTTTGGAGTACTGCTGCACGGTGTGCGATCCTTATCAGATGGGATAAATAGGGTACATCGAGAGAGTTCAAAGAAGAGCAGCACGTTTTGTATTATAACGTAACAAGTGGGAGAGTGTTACTGAAATGATATACGATTTCGGGTTGACACTGTAAAACAAAGGCATTTTTGGCTGCGGCGGAATATTCTCATGAAATTTCAATCTCCTACTGTCTCCTCCGAATGCGAAAATATTTTGTTGAAGCCGACCTACACAGGGGGACACGAACATCATAATAAAATAACGTAAATGACAGCTCGCACGGAAAGATATAGGTGTTCGTTTTCTTCCAGCGCTGTTCGAGATTCGAATAACAGAATTATTCTGAATGTCGACAGAATGAGATTTTCACTTTGCAGAGGAGTGTGCGCTGATATGAAACTTCCTAGCAGATTAAAACTGTGTGCCGGACCGAGACTCGAACTCAGGAGAAACATCCCCCAGGCTCTGGTTAAGCCATGTCTCCGCAATATCCTTTCTTTCAGGAGTGCTAGTTCTGCAAGATTCGCAGGAGAGCTTCCATAAAGTTTGGAAGGTAGGAGACGAGGTCGTCCTTGGGTAGCTCAGATGGTAGAGTACTTGCCCGCGAAAGGCAAAGGTCCCGAGTTCGAGTCACGGTCCGGCACACAGTTTTAATCTGCCAGGAAGTTTCATTCTGAATGTGGCTCGATGAACCCTCTGCCAGGCACCTAAGCGTGATTTACAGAGTATCTATGTAGACGTGGACGTAATGATTATTATTACCCACGATAAAGAATAAACTAAACCCCAGTCAGGGGCGGTACATAGCACTATCGGGCAAGCGTGTTTAGCTTTGTCGCGCCTACCGATCGGTGAAATGAAATGAAATGTCTGGTGACGAGGGCCTCCCGTCGGGTAGGCCGTTCGCCTGGTGAAAGTCTTTCGATTTGACGCCACTTCGGCGACTTGCGCGTCGATGGGGATGAAATGATGATGATGACAACACAGCACCCAGTCCCTGAGCGGAGAAAATCTCCGACCCAGACGGAAATCGATCCCGGGCCCTGAGGATTGACAGTCTGTCGCGCTGACCACTCAGCTACCGATCGGTGTGCAAACCGTTGCATTTCCGATGGTTACCGACCGAAATTATCGCGGCTGCGTTGCCTTTAATGCTAAAGAATACTAGCAAGAGTTGCAGAGTCCATGGGCGCTACTGAGAATAGCTAAGGAAGTACAAAAACACACAAATAGCGGCGACTTCTGTGCAACTGAACTACGCGGACCTACTCCAGGTTAGCCACTGCAAGCAACTCAGGACCAGGGCCCCCCCCCCCTCTCCCGCCAGTTTTGTTACCACAGTGGCGGTTAAGTTTTGTTCTGGCGCGCAAGGCCTGGTCTTCAGTTTCAGAAGTTGGCTTCCCTGGAGTGGCGGCAACCGGTCTGAAGACGCGGGACAGCAGTATTCCTGCGACGAAGAAGACGTGGCCTGGAAGTCAAAGTAACGGCTCCAACAGCCTTTGTGGGCGTTCGCCACATTGCAAATTCCTATCAGTATTTGAATCGAGGTTCAGAAAGTTACTGCGAGTCTACGAGACAAAAGTCCTCTGGTTAGGAGAAAATTAGTTTGATATAGTTTAAGTGATGATTAATTTAGTCTATTTTCTGATGATTAATTTAGTCTATTTTCTGAATATTAATCAGATCGGCGTTTGTGCAAATCGTATGATTCGAAAACCTGCGTGTAGTTTGAATCTACCGTCAGAAGAGTTGGTTTATTGCTTGAGTTTGGGGAGGGGACGAAACAACGAGGTCATTGGTCTCATCGGATTAGGGAAGGAAATCGGCCGTGTCCTTTCAAAGGAACCATCCCGGCATTTGCCTGAAGCGATTTAGGGAAATCACGGGAAATCTAAATCAGGATGGCCGGACGCGGGTTTGAACCGTTGTCCGCCCGAATACGAGTGCAGCGTGCTAACCACTGCCCCACCTCGCTCATTGTCGGGAAAGTAGAATGTAGTTTGTTAAGACACTCCCTCTTTGTCAGAAGGGCTGGACAGGGTGACAGTAGTTCCTGCGGAAGACGCTGTAGTAGGTTACAGGAAAATGTCTGCTCTCCGAGTTTATCACATGAATTTACACCGGCAGAATATCGGAATAATTTTGCTGGTGGAAGCGGCGGCCGTACGTAGAACACCTGTACATGTGGTGCGTTTGTTTCTCGGTAAGAACGGCGGCTGGTGTTGCTAGCGGAGAGGTGCTAACAGACAGGGTTCAGCGAGCGCTAACTGCCTCGCGCAACGGGATCTCGACATCAGGTGGACGGGACGGCTAACAGCTACAACACACGCTTCGCGGCTCCTTACTAACCGTGCACCGCGCGTAGTGAGTTCTCTTGACAGCGGACATACCAAAAGAAGGCGGCGCCCAGCTGGGGAACTGCTGGAGTCGTTCGGTATGAGAAAGGCCAGGCAGCCCAATACGGCAGCGCTGCGTTCTCTATGGAATAGCTGCTAATGTTCAGCACCACATGAAATTCAACGTAATAGCGTGATGGAGGAGCACGTGTGCAGTGTGCGCGCGTTGTGCAGACACCGTCTCTTAGTGGTGTGGGCAGAGTAACAGCAAGCTCTGCAGGCATTGCAGAAAGATGGTAATAAAGATGAGGCGCCAAAAAAAAAAAAAATACTAGGAAATCTTGAAGCGCGGAAAGAAAAGGTCGTAGAAGAAAACTTCTATCCAGGAGGTCATCTACAGCATCGATGTTCCGACACTTCAGTGAGTCATGCAGAATTTCGCTGTTCGTCTGTGCCACATCATCGCCAACGATGGCAGGCATATCGAACACGTCAGGACCTAATCCGGATATCTGTATGGTCGTTTACATGTCGAATAAAGTGTGTGCACGCCGTAGTTTGTAACTAATTTACGTTTTTTTCGTATAGTTCAATAATTGTCACTATATA
This sequence comes from Schistocerca piceifrons, assembly GCF_021461385.2. Taxonomy (NCBI): domain Eukaryota; kingdom Metazoa; phylum Arthropoda; class Insecta; order Orthoptera; family Acrididae; genus Schistocerca; species Schistocerca piceifrons. The sequence continues at coordinate 223,513,188 of NC_060146.1, forward strand.
TATATATATGGGGGGGGGGGGGGGGGGTGTGCGCGCGCGCGAGTTCTATTTCAGCGCAGTTGACATTTTTTTAACATTTATCGTGAATATTATCTATAGAACAAGAAGCTAACTAACTACACGCGTTACAGTCCAGACATTCATCAGGTGACGTAATAGTAAAAAAAAGTAGACGTTGACATACTATGCAATAAAATAAAACATGTGTACAACAAAAGAGAATGTCATAATTATAATAAACGCATTTCACATTACCAGTCCCGATTTTTTTTTTGTTTTTTTTTTTTTTTTTTTTACATACATAGCATTTAGGAGTGTAAGAGAATAGTGAACTGTGTGGTGGGCGCCTATACGGCGCGGCCGGTCGTGAAACAAGTGTCTAGGTTCAGACTGTGACTCTGACAGACTGACTTGTCCGAGTGATTTTTCACACGCATCTTTCTTTATTTTTCAGATTCCTGCTGACGAGTCAGTCAGCACGGTGATTTTCTACGACGTAAAGGTAAGTGTTTCTCGTTCGTCTGCAACTGTACATATTTTGACCCCTATATTACAAACGTTGGACTGGTGCTGTAACATTTACTGCTCCTCTATTTGTGCTAATTATTCATGCGTTCTCCGTGAATTGGTCTGAAAATTTGTGCTGTATTTATCGACGGTACCGTCTTGTTTATTGCGTTCACACTGTAACCTGTTGGTATAGTGTAACGCGCACGGCGCTAGCTTGGGAGACAGGGAGGTAAGCCAGACGTGAATCGATTGGGCGCGGCGAAATAGCGGCGGTGAGCTGGCACACTGACCAGTGCCAATGCAGTTTTTCGGCGGTTTCCCAAGCACGTGTAGGCAGATGCTGAGGCCGCCGGCCACTTCCGTGTCAGAGAAAACGACACACAAAACAGTTGCAACTGCATGATTACCGTGGAGAGCTGCATCGAAGCAGTCTTCGGAATGAAGATCAGAACAACGATATCAACAACAACAACAACAACAACAACAGAGCACAAAGTTTACGCGATTCGCAGTAGACGACATACACGACTACACTGCCTTAGGTTACCTTGGCGCCTGTGGCGTCACGACGTGAATCCGGCTACACAGTCACACAGAAAAATGAAACTTTTCCCAAATTGTGAAAAAAGCGGTCCCCGTACTAGAATACGGGAAACGCTAAGGGAAAGGAGATGGAGTTTCCCATTGTGTGATTTATCTCCGTACTGTTGCCTTTTAAATTTTTACAAGCGATCACTAGACAGTGTTACTGAGACGTGACATCATACTTGTTTCAAAAATTGTCATTTGTTGTTCTTTAAACAACAGGAGCCCAGACACTGATTCACTAGTTGGTTTACAGTAAGCGATTAAAGATCCATTGTTGTGTAAAAAAAAAATGCAATTTCAGCGTGAAGGTTTCCCTTATATACTTTCACGATTTTTTGTAACTTCCTAAATTAAGAACGCTGCTTTTTTACCACTTTTGCTGACCAGTCACCTTCAAAGAAGTTTGTTTACATTTGGTTTGCGGTTCCGCTTCCGTTAGCGTTTATATAGTGAATATCTAACAAAATGGGTTGTTTTTCCGAACATCGACGCGAGAGCATGACTGAATGCTTCCGCCAAACAGAGCCATCCTTAGGCGTATCTGAGGCTGCAGTACATGCGATTTTGCATCAAGATTTAGCTGCGAAAAGTATGTTACCGATGGATTCCATACAATTTACCCGAAATTCAAAAACACGCTCATTTCAAATGGCGCAGGAACTTCCGTGAAGTCTGTTGATCCATTGTGGACATGGGACGGCGATGGTAGAATATTTAACAATGATGTTCGCCAACAGCCGTCAAGATGAGGTGCTATTTTATTTTATTTTTACCACCAGTTTCGGCATTCCATTATGCCATCTTCAGGTGCCATACCGCATCTATCAAATATAAACGATACTGACACACTGGACCATATGTTCCTGGGTGGTGAATTCCAAACCGCATCCCAAGTGCTTCCTTTGAAGACCTGATTGCAACCAGGTCTTCGAACACCCAGGAACATACGGCCCATGAAAAGGTTCGACCTTTGAGTACTAGAGGTGTCGCACACGTAGTGCAGATGGTACACCAACTGTTACTTCGACGCAGGTCTCCGATGAAATCAGAAGAACCGATCCAAGACAGGCATCGTTCTTCTCTTCGACTTTCAAACGGCACGTCTAACAGTTGGTTATTTCACGAAGAGAAACATGCGATCGAGGCACGGAGAACCATAAGGGCCCAAAGTTTTGAGAAAAATAGATGTATGTGGACCTCAAGATTATAGACAAACTACCTGTCTCACAGGTCTGACTTGTTTTCTTAACCAAGGCTCAGTATCCTATAATTCTATAAAAAACACTTGTGCCCCTCTTAAATTATGAAATTTTAATTAATATTTAGTATTATTATTACTAATGTTAATCCCCAAAATTTTCATATATATTGGTTAGTGGCAATAGTGTCTTTTGACAGTTGTGTAGTTTGTAATTAATGTGAAACTAGAATCAGAATATAAAGAACAGATAGTAAATGCACTACACTGACCTAATATATTTTCATGAAGCATGTTCTCTGGCTTGAGGTTCAGATAAAAGTGTCTGGTCAATTGAGGCATGAATTCTACTAGTTGTGTTACGTCTACGTGTTTCAAGTCTGATTTAGTCGTTTTGTTAAGCCTTTCTGTTTGAAGGTTGATATTTGCCTTCCACCTAAGTATTTGGGCACTACATTTTGCAAGGCCTCTACAGACGGTGGGGAAATGACAAATTGCGATTTACCTCGATGTGCCTTGAAGACTCCAACGAAGAATATGTTACTTTAAACAGCTCATGACAACCTGCTGAAAACTTAATCACTGTAAAATTTTCAGAAATGAACATTGTTGCCACAAACATCGAGTTTTGGTTTGGTAGTGAGGTCGGAAATATTCTTGAAATCCTCAGCATCCATTTTAGAGACTGGAATACTGTAACCATAGAATGTAAGGTGGTGGTGGAGCATTCCTTCAAGAACTTCGCGCTTTTATGAAGAAATTGACGTCAGCGTAGCCAGAGAGCGTTCCTATGGGAAAAAAAAGAAAAAAGAAATTGTACTTTGTGACCTTATGGAAGAATATAAGGGAAATCGCTGAGACAGCTTTTCGCAATTGTTCATACGCAGATTGTACGGGTGCAGCACTCATAAAGCTAGTTCACCGTAAGACCATCAGATGTCAGGAACATGAATACATGCTACAACCTCAAAATAGAGTGCGTCGAATACTGTCTCGTTTCTGTATTCACCTCCTGATTTATAGCCAGATGCCTCTTCCTTTCTTTTTTGTCAAATAAAAGATATTGTTATGGGACCGTTTCTAGGGTAATAGTCACACGGTGTATGCATATTCATAATGAAAGACCCAGTTGATCGGAGTATTTCGTTGAGACCGGGCAATATGATAAATAGTAGTACCAGTGATGGTTAGTAACTGACGAATGCAGTCTGACTCTTCTTGTAGACTTGATTCGAATTTGCACGCCTTGTAGAAGTGACAGAACGCTGAAAGCGCTCTGAATGATGCAAAAGCACGTGCATTGCCGGGGACAGAAGAGTCAGCTGCCTCACACACAGAGCCAGTCCGCAGAAGCACTGTCGAGGCAGAGGTGAGGGTCAACAGCCCACCGACCATCGGCCATGCTTTTGTAGTGCCACCCTGGGACGTCCAGATTTATCCTGAACGGACACAGATAGTATCTCTAATGGCACAAACTCCTGGACAAAACATTTTATAACCTGGGAGTGGAGTGAGAAGGTTTATTTTTTTGCAGAAGGCACTATCGTACTCAAATGTAAAAAGCTGACTTTCTCCAGAAAACACAACACGCCAAAGGTAAACATCCAAAGGCGTACTGGGGTTCCGCAGTTTAAGTCCTTTGGAAAGATGAGACTCTGCGGAAAAAAATGTTTACGTAATGTAAAAACTGCCAGCACTGGCTAGTGTAAGAGAACTACAGTTTAGAGAGAGAAATGGGGCTGTGGGACATTGATGAGGAAGATCACCTCAACTGGTCACAGAGAGGAGGAGAGAGAGAGAAGCGATTTTTTTCTGCGGAAAATGGTAGGAAAAAAAGTTATTGATTAACATGTTCGAGGAGGAGGAGCAGTGTTTTCCAAGGAGCACTTATCATTCGGCGAACAGAAAACCAGGCCCCGCCAACCTGAATTTAGTAAGAGATGCAAAATCTACATCTACATCTATACTCCGCGAGCCACCTTACGGTGTGTGGCGGAGGGTACTTATTGTACCACTATCTGATCCCCCCTTCCCTGTTCCATTCACGAATTGTGCGTGGGAAGAACGACTGCTTGTAAGTCTCCGTATTTGCTCTAATTTCTCGGATCTTTTCGTTGTGATCATTACGCGAGATATATGTGGGCGGTAGTAATATGTTGCCCATCTCTTCCCGGAATGTGCTCTCTCGTAATTTCGATAATAAACCTCTCCGTATTGCGTAACCCCTTTCTTGAAGTGTCCGCCACTGGAGCTTGTTCAGCATCTCCGTAACGCTCTCGCGCTGACTAAATGTCCCCATGACGAATCGCGCTGCTTTTCGCTGGATCATGTCTATCTCTTCTATTAATCCAACCTGGTAAGGGTCCCATACTGATGAGCAATACTCAAGAATCGGACGAACAAGCGTTTTGTAAGCTACTTCTTTCGTCGATGAGTCACATTTTCTTAGAATTCTTCCTATGAATCTCAACCTGGCGCCTGCTTTTCCCACTATTTGTTTTATGTGATCATTCCACTTCAGATCGCTCCGGATAGTAACTCCTAAGTATTTTACGGTCGTTACCGCTTCCAATGATTTACCACCTATGGCATAATCGTACTGGAATGGATTTCTGCCCCTATGTATGCGCATTATATTACATTTATCTACGTTTAGGGAAAGCTGCCAGCTGTCGCACCATGCATTAATCCTCTGCAGGTCCTCCTGGAGTACGTACGAGTCTTCTGATGTTGCTACTTTCTTGTAGACAACCGTGTCATCTGCAAATAGCCTCACGGAGCTACCGATGTTGTCAACTAAGTCATTTATGTATATTGTAAACAATAAAGGTCCTATCACGCTTCCCTGCGGTACTCCCGAAATTACCTCTACATCTGCAGATTTTGAACCGTTAAGAATGACATGTTGTGTTCTTTCTTCTAGGAAATCCTGAATCCAATCACAAACCTGGTCCGATATTCCGTAAGCTCGTATTTTTTTCACTAAACGTAAGTGCGGAACCGTATCAAATGCCTTCCTGAAGTCCAGGAATACGGCATCAATCTGCTCGCCAGTGTCTACGGCACTGTGAATTTCTTGGGCAAATAGGGCGAGCTGAGTTTCACATGATCTCTGTTTGCGGAATCCATGTTGGTTATGATGAAGGAGATTTGTATTATCTAAGAACGTCATAATACGAGAACACAAAACATGTTCCATTATTCTACAACAGATTGACGTAAGCGAAATAGGCCTATAATTATTCGAATCTGATTTATGACCCTTCTTGAAAATGGGAACGACCTGCGCTTTCTTCCAGTCGCTAGGTACTTTACGTTCTTCCAGCGATCTACGATAAATTGCTGATAGAAAGGGGGCAAGTTCTTTAGCATAATCACTGTAGAATCTTAAGGGTATCTCGTCTGGTCCGGATGCTTTTCCGCTACTAAGTGATAGCAGTTGTTTTTCAATTCCGATATCGTTTATTTCAATATTTTCCATTTTGGCGTCCGTGCGACGGCTGAAGTCAGGGACCGTGTTACGATTTTCCGCAGTGAAACAGTTTCGGAACACTGAATTCAGTATTTCTGCCTTTCTTCGGTCGTCCTCTGTTTCGGTGCCATCGTGGTCAACGAGTGACTGAATAGGGGATTTAGATCCGCTTACCGATTTTACATATGACCAAAACTTTTTACGGTTCTTGTTTAGATTGTTTGCCAATGTTTTATGTTCGAATTCGTTGAATGCTTCTCTCATTGCTCTCTTTACGCTCTTTTTCGCTTCGTTCAGCTTTTCCTTATCAGCTATGATTCGACTACTCTTAAACCTATGATGAAGCTTTCTTTGTTTCCGTAGTACCTTTCGTACATGATTGTTATACCACGGTGGATCTTTCCCCTCGCTTTGGACCTTAGTCGGTACGAACTTATCTAAGGCGTACTGGACGATGTTTCTGAATTTTTTCCATTTTTGTTCCACATCCTCTTCCTCAGAAATGAACGTTTGATGGTGGTCACTCAGATATTCTGCGATTTGTGCCCTATCACTCTTGTTAAGCAAATATATTTTCCTTCCTTTCTTGGCATTTCTTATTACACTTGTAGTCATTGATGCAACCACTGACTTATGATCACTGATACCCTCTTCTACATTCACGGAGTCGAAAAGTTCCGGTCTATTTGTTGCTATGAGGTCTAAAACGTTAGCTTCACGAGTTGGTTCTCTAACTATCTGCTCGAAGTAATTCTCGGACAAGGCAGTCAGGATAGTGTCACAAGAGTCTCTGTCCCTGGCTCCAGTTCTGATTGTGTGACTATCCCATTCTATACCTGGTAGATTGAAGTCTCCCCCTATTACAATAGTATGATCACGAAACTTCTTCACGACGTTCTGCAGGTTCTCTCTGAGGCGCTCAACTACTACGGTTGCTGATGCGGGTGGTCTATAGAAGCATCCGACTATCATATCTGACCCACCTTTGATACTTAACTTAACCCAGATTATTTCACATTTGCATTCGCTAATAACTTCACTGGATATTATTGAATTCTTTACTGCTATAAATACTCCTCCACCATTGGCGTTTATCCTATCCTTGCGGTATATATTCCATTCTGTGTCTAGGATTTCGTTACTGTTCACTTCCGGTTTTAACCAACTTTCCGTTCCTAATACTATATGCGCACTATTTCCTTCAATAAGAGATACTAATTCAGGAACCTTGCCCTGGATACTCCTGCAGTTTACCAATATTACGTTAACTTTTCCTGTTTTTGGTCTCTGAGGACGGACGTTCTTTATCAACGTTGATAATGTCCTCTCTGGTAAGCCGTCAGGTATTTTATCGTTTCGCCCAAGGGGGGGTCCCTCTAACCTAAAAAACCCCCGTGTGCACGCCACACGTACTCTGCTACCCTAGTAGCTGCTTCCGGTGTGTAGTGCACGCCTGACCTGTCTAGGGGGGCCCTACAGTTCTCCACCCAATAACGGAGGTCGATGAATTTGCAACCATTATAGTCGCAGAGTCGTCTGAGCCTCTGGTTTAGACCCTCCACACGGCTCCAAACCAGAGGACCGCGATCGACTCTGGGTACTATGCTGCAGATATTAAGCTCAGCTTGCACTCCGCGTGCGATGCTGGTTGTCTTCACCAAATCAGCCAGCCGCCGGAAGGAACCAAGGATGGCCTCAGAACCCAAGCGGCAGGCGTCATTCGTTCCGACATGTGCTACCATCTGCAGCCGGTCACACCCAGTACGTTCAATAGCTGCCGGAAGGGCCTCCTCCACATTACGGACGAGACCCCCCGGCAAGCACACCGAGTGCACACTGGCATTCTTCCCCGACCTACCCGCTATTTTCCTGAGGGGCTCCATAACCCGCCTAACGTTGGAGCTCCCTATAACTAATAGGCCCGCCCTCTGTGACTGTCGGGACCTTGCCGGAGAATCGGCCACTGGCCCAACAGGCGAGGCATCCTGTGGTGGCTCGGAAACGATGTCATCACCACTAGGAAGCACCCCGTACCTGTTGGAAAGGGGTAAGGCAGCTGCCACGCGGCCAGATCCTCCCACCTTTGCCTTTCGGCCAGGCACGCGCGAGCCCACCACTGTCCGCCATTCACCCTGGAGTGATGGCTGACCGGTAAGATGCTCACTGCCGGAAGACGCAGCGACATCAGGGGTTCCATGTGATTCCAAGGCCACCGAAGCAGGCATAGGTCTCACCACAGTTGCCCCAACGCCACTACGAGCCGAAGCCTGCGCCTCGAGCTCGATGAGCCTAACAGACAAAGCCTCCACCTGCCCCCGAAGAGTGGCCAATTCTCCTTGCGTCCGCTCACAACAACCACAGTCCCTACACATGACTATGTTTACCCTACTCTATACGGTGACAAATTCCCGAGATAATCTTCTGATGAGCTACTCTGATAATCAAGAAACACTCACTGAAATACGAGACGCGAAAACTACGCTAGGTTTTCCCAGAAAAACTATTTAAAAGCTAAGCGCAGCAAATAAGTACAAAAACGCTTTATACAAACAGTACTCGCTGCTGCTGGTGCTCTCGCTCTGGCTGTCACAAGACAACTGCTGATTCAAGTGACTAGTGGCTAACGGCCGCGAAACAAACAAAAGACGGTTTTAGGGCGCTTTCTGTTCTAAACGATCAAGAAAACACTAAGAAATCTAACACGAAAACTACGTAAAGTTTTATCAAGAACTGTTAGTTACTATGCAGAGCAGATAAACACAAATAGAATCCCTTCCTTAGTGGAAGGTCGTAAACAAAATGCAAAATAAACGCTTTATACAAACAGTACTCGCTGCTGCTGGTGCTCTCGCTCTGGCTGTCACAAGACAACTCGGCAGAGTGAGGTTTCGTTTTAGTTACCATTGGATCAGAGATCACTCGACCTTCGCGAACCGCCGCCGCCACATTTCCACACTGACAGCTGCCATCAACTCTGTCAGTCTACTGTGCCACCTGAGCTGATGTATACATACATAAATACATATATACATTAATCCTTGTTCCATAGATCATTAATACGACATTTCGTAGTGATGTGAAACGTGTCACTTTAACGTAAGTTTTCTTTAGACAAAATAATTATTTTACAGTTACTACTTCATATCTAAAAATTCATTTTGGGGAGCTAGAAAAATTTCGAGCTTATCTACACTTAGCCACTGGCGGCGGTCGTTGGGTCTGCCAGTGATTGCTTCTGCAGGCACTCCAGTCTCCAGTTGCAATTCTATGGTGAAATCGAGCCACAACTGCGAGACGTTATGTAGGGACAATAAAGCTGCTTTATAGCTATTCGAGTTAGCTCAAGCTTCTGTCTGACGACTAACGTCAGTGAACACTCTGCTTTAACTCCACTCGCAAGTGTGGCGTATTCCCTTCTATAGCACTGTGTTTTCCCGTAACTCCACCACAGTCACTGGGCACTTTGCAATTACAATTCATTCACTTGCACTATTATTAGCATATTGCTCCCCGACCCCTATGTCAGATATGCGAAGGCCTTATTAACTTGCGTTACCACTATTTTTCATTTGTTTTTTTTTCAATAATTTTGCTGGAATAATGCAACTAAATAGTGATTCGTGTCTTATTTAACAGTCACAAATTTCCCCAAATTTGGAGGGCGTCCTAATGTTATTGCAACACCTGATAGGCTTGCCTTGCAGTTTTATAAACCAAACCACATTGCAATGCGCAGACAGCTATCTTCAACATGTCAAGAAGCTGTCAAATTCTTCCAACTCCTTTTTTTTTTCAAATGAGAATATTTTGAAAAACAATAAAGCGGTACCTACAAAAAATGTTGTTCTCGCATTGTTATTGTAAAACCTTCATCCTGCCGTATTGTTCCACTAGCACGAGCACTCTTATACACATCTATGTATAACTTGGAAGCACACATGATTCCAAACAATAATGCAGTGATGTTCGAAGCTGGTGTCTTGGGTGCAGTCGACGTTCTAACTCATCCCAGTCTTGTTCCATTGGGTTCAGGTTTGGACCCTGGGCAGGCTGGTCCATTTTAGGAGTGCTTCTGTCCACCAGCCATCGTCTCACAGATGCTGCCTCATGGTGGTGTGCGTTGTCGTGCTCATGCAGTCACTGCGCCCAAACTATTCCTCTATTGCACACAGTACACGGTGCTGCAAAATGTGTTTGTATCCTTCTGCATTTAGTGTTTTCTTCGGCCCATTTAAGGGGACCACACTCTTACCACAGGAAACACCCCTTTCTGTAACATCACTGTCGGCCCTACACACGATCGCGAATAATATTCTCCAAGCGTTCGCCATACAGCGTCGCGGTGCGATTCTGCTGCGTATGATGTTCCACTCACCTTGTAGGGAATCGCTTCTCACAAGCACGAATCCTTGAAGTTACTGGTATGCAGTTCTCAGCCGGAAAAAGCCATAGAAAAACATCTGTACACCTAGTAACCACGAGTTGTTTTGTCGGTGGAAGGTTAGTAACAGTTAAATGAAAGTATTCATGTGCGTAAAATTTCACTCTATTACGGTAAGCTTGCATACACCAGTTACTGCCAAGCTTTACTCTAAGTTGTAAAAAGTCTGAAAAGCCCACAAGGACACATTATTCATAACGGTAGCCAGTTTATGGTTAACTATTAATTATCCTTCACAGACATTTTAGAAACGGAGTGTTTCTTTTAGAATAGCGCGCTCAAACATTGCTCTGATCAGCCTCACGTAACAAAAATGTTCACGTTCGAGGGTAAGCAACACGCCACGTGGGATTTAGTTATTTAAAATGTCACCAAGAGTTCTGAATTTCACAACGTGCACCAAATTGAACTCTCTTCCACACTTTACGGTACTTCTCAAACAGTTTGGTACCTAAAGATCACAGTATGAACACCTATCAATAGGGCTGATCACTATGACATCCAGGCCCCGACTGTACTGATCTCTCTTTGCAAAAGAAGCTTCCAGTACCCAAAATACGCGCGAATGTGCTAATTTCTGACTGGCAGAGGAGCACCTCAGCCAATCGGAAAGGAGCATAGAACCCGATCAATCCCGCGAGGCTTTACAGAGAGCAAATCAAAATTTTTCACTTAATCAGAACAGTAAATTAACATAAATGAGGTTTGAAAACCGACAAATATAAAATCAACCGAAATCATAATCTCATTTCCCCAGTACCATAAACTGACGAAACAGTTTATTACAAATTCCCGGTACGAGTGACTAACATACTCGCCGTTCTCGAACATTCATCACGAGATTAGTTACTTCAATGTATTGAAAAAAAATTTACAGAAAACATTATTTGACATTCACACCTTCATTTACTTTGACAACTAAGCACAATTATGACAGTAATTAATAAAGAATTTGACATTCAAACAAACAGAACAGCTAATAAAAAAGGTTGACTGCCGGTAGCGCTTTGGAACTCATGAGTGTTTCGTTCTGCCGATTCCATGCGACTTTTTACAATCCATTCTCTGCATTGCTGGACTGTCCCTGTCCGTCATTACATTAATAATACTTGTTCCACAGACCATGAATACGACATTTCGTAATGATGTGGAACGTGTCAGTTTAACACGAGTTTTCTTTACACAATATGATTTTTTCAATTTTTTAATTTAATTTAATTTTTTTCAGTTGCTTCTTCATATCTAAAAATCCGTCCATTAAGTAGAAGTTGTCATTCAGAAATTCTATTAATTTGTTTTTAAATGTTGCTTGGCTATCCGTCAGACTTTTAATGCTATTTGACAAATGAGCAAATATTTTTGTGGCAGCACAATTCACCCCTTTCTTCGCCAAAGTCAGATTTAACCCAGAATAGTGAAGGTAAACCTTTCTTGTACTGTTGTAGCTAAGCACTACGCTATTATTTTTGCATTGGGATGGGTTATTAATAACAAATTTCAGAAGTGAACGTATCCATTGCAAAGGTACTGTGAATATCCCGCGTTCCTTAAATAAGTGTCCGCGAGGTAGTCTTGGGGGGGGGGGGGGGGCTCCAGCTGTTATTCTGATTACACGCTTTTGTGCAATGGATACTTTTTCTGTTAATGATGAATTATCCAAAAATATGATGCCATATGAAAGCAGTGATTGATAATAGGCATAGTAGGCTAATTTACTGTTATGTTTATTACCAAATTTGCAGTAACCCTAATAGCATAGGTAGATGGCTAACTGTTTCAGCAGATCATCAATGCGTTTCGCCCAATGCAATTTCTCATCAATGCAGACACTCAGAAATTTTGAAAATTGTACCTTAGCAACAGACTTCTGTTCATAGTCTGTATTTATCAATGATGTTATGCCATTTACTGTACAGAAGTGTATAAGCCGTGTTTTCTCAAAATTTACTGAGAGTCAATTTGCAGAGAACCACTTAATAATTTTCTGAAAGACATTATTTACAATTTCCTCAGCTGATTCCTGTTTGTTGAGTGTGGGTTCTAAGCTTGTATCGTCAGCAAAAAGAACTAGCTTTACATCTTCATAAATACAGAGTAGCAAGTCATTAATATATATTAATAATAATAATAAGAGACCAAACACTGAACCCTGTGGGACACCACCCTTGATACCTCCCTGTTAGAGGGCTGTGTTGACGTTTGCAGACTATGTGTACCGTTAATATCAAACTTCCGCATTCTTCCAGTTATATATGAATTAAACCATTTGCGCACTGCCCCACTCATACCACAATACTTAAGGTTATCTAGAAGAATTTCACGATTCACACAGTTAAAAGCCTTTGAGAGATCACAAAATATCCCAATTGATAATGTTCGGTTATTCAGAGAATTTAATATGAACGTGAGGTCTGCCAGTCTTTATTTAGCTGTCGTTGTGACTAGGTGCTTTCACATCCCACTCCATCCACGCACAGTTGGTTGCTTCAAAAGGGTTGGAATGTCCCTGACGAGGTTCTCAGGCGACATCCAGTGGTTAGTCCACGTCCGGATGACCGACCAGTCCTGCTGTCACTGCTGCTCTACTGTCAATACAAGAGTCCGCACGCCCCTTTATAGTAGCTGGTCCGCCTCTAGTGCCATCCAGTGGTCAATTTCGCATTATACAGGGATGTTCGGATACTTTTGATGAGTCTATATATATATTGATGTATTCTTCTGTCAGCCCATGGTTGCATAATTTCACGTGTAATAGTGGACAGCTAGCTGGGTTTTCTTCTGGTGACATTTGTTTATTACTGTACTGTTTCCGTCACCAGATAACAAAACTGACATCCACAAGCTGACAACAGCTGTTCACAATTTTCCAGCTTTTGTCTCCTCCTCTTCACCCAATGATGATTACTCGCACACTGGTTTGTCACAATGGGGTCATTGCACAGCACCTATCTCCACGTCAAGATCATTTCATATTTGAAATCAGATTTGAACTTCGTATAAGCAGTGCACTGAAAGAACGAACAGTAATTCACGTGCACCCACTCATTAGGGTTCGACCTTCACAGAAGTAGAGACGCACACTGTGAAGTGAATTAAGTTTTGCAAAAACAAAAAACAGAGTGGAAAGACAGAAGGGAGAGCGCTTTTGCCGCATTTCTGAATGAGCTGGCGACACACAGTGGGCCACATGAATGCTAACAGGATTAGTCTCTCTGCAGTCTTAGTCCGCGCCGACGGAAATGAATAGCAGCGCTCGAATCCCTGTGATGCGTTTGGGCGGTGGTCTGGAATCAACAGAACTGAAGGGCGAATTATTATAGAAGCGACGTGGTCGGGTATTCCCCGAGTTGTAGGCATTCGACTGTTCGCGTAGGTGGGGGATTCACCCCACTTTCTCCCTCCCTCCCTCTCTCTCTCTCTCTCTCTCTCTCTCTCTCACACACACACACACACACACACACACACACACACACACAAGCTCCGATCCGCCCCGCGTCCACACAGAATGCGCTGCGGTTTGCCCAGCAGAATGGCTAATCCATCCAGAAAGGTATGTGCGTGGTGGGACACGATGAAAGCGGTGCGTTACGCACCATCGATTTGCGCGTTCGTCTGTCAGCTACGCGTTCACACACTCTGCCCCCTCCCCCCTCTCTCCCTCACGTTTTATTTAAAATGAGCACCGTCCTCGAATGCATTCACCGTCGCGTTCGCATTCATTTGCTCCCTCCCGACAACAACAGCGGACCTTCACATGTAGGTGGAATTGTGGTGTTCAAAACGCCTCAAACCGACAGTGAAATCAATTTTTAAAAAAAGGCGAAACTGTCCTCACCTCGGAATTTTGTTCGACTGCCGTTTCCCCGTCTCCGCGTTTCCGATGATCCACGCTTTCCACTTTCAATAAATTCTTCCTGATTTCGATACCAACATCACGTCTCACACCTGCAGATTTCTTTCACTATGGAGATCGTCCTCCGCCGACGCCACTCTGCTTACATCTTACGTGTCTCGTCCATCCTGTGCCATTTTACCTCCCGGACAGGACGTTCATTTCATTCCTTGCACTGCTTGTGAGTAGGAGACTATTCTAGCACACACACACACACACACACACACACACACACACACACACACACACACACAATCGTGCGCGCATCCACCCTCAAAGGCCCCAATGAGTATATTGCATCTGAGTGGAATGTGCAATACACTCTCTTCTAAAATGTTAACATGATGTGAGCAACAAACGCACCATGGAACATGATGTGCAACCAAAAAACGTTTTTGAAGCTGTAAAGATGACGCTAATTTATATGTGGGGCACCAACAGCCCAAATATTCCACGATTTGAATAAACAACACCGCTGTAACTGTTATAATTCTTTATTGGAGAACGAGACCGGTAAATGTTGGGAATGGCTTCACTCGGTTTAAATAGAGCCTTTAATTTTTGACTGTAAGTAGACACGGACCTTATCACTTTTACCTAAGTGGTTCGCGGCATGGCTAAATTTCTGATAAGTTGTTTCATTCCTTTGTGTACAGTGAAGTACCTAAGGATGCAAATTTATTTTGAGAAAACGGTCGTGTTCTGCACTAAAGAATTCCGACAGTCGCAGCGGCCTTCTTTATTCAAATCTGTAGCACAGAAAGGTGTTAAAATATGCTGCTGTAAAACTTTTCGATAAATTACCGGATGAAATAAAATCTCTGACAGACAGCAGTAACAGTTTCAAAAAGAAACTGAAATCATATCTCCTTGACAACTCTTCCCATGCCACAGATGAATTATTGAAAAGGAACAAGTAAATCTATAGCTATAATATACGCAGTTTGTGCCATTTAACGGAACGAGGTAGGTAATAAAAATTTTAAGCAAAAAAAAAAGCTTGATCCGTGTATGCATTTCTTATTCACTTGACACGTTCCACATCACGTAACTAACTCTGAACATGACAATCTTCCCGGTCGAAACCAGTCAATAAAAAATTCTTGATCGTGACCTTAGCCATAAAAAATTATTTAATTTAAGATCGAAGTAGAGATTGGGACTGTGAGAGAAATGTGGAATCAAACTGTCTGTAATCACGAGTTAACCTCATACGTAGTTAATGAGTTGATAAATTTGGTAGGCAAATTTCTCCATTAAACGTAATTTTTCCGGAGATTCGAACCGACTAGCATACTCCCAAGATAAATGACCAACCGATGATTGGTCTAAATGGCTCTGAGCACTATGGGACTTAACTTCTGAGGTCATCAGTCCCCTAGAACTTAGATCTACTTAAACCTAACTAACCTAGGGACATCATACACATCCATGCCTGAGGCAGGATTCGGACCTGTGACCATAGCGGTCGCGCGGTTCCCGACTGTAGCGCCTCGAACCGCTCGGCCACTCCGGCCAGCGACCACCCGATGAGTAGGTTCTCATAATTTTCAGTTTTCTGCAGATAAAATTGTAAAACAGTTCCACTTTGGTGGATCGGTTGAAAAGGTAGACTTGAGCTGTCACGTTCAAAGTCGGCCCGCAGACACACTTGCGCGGTGACAGGTGCTGTAGTCCGTGGTTCGGCGCCTGCTCAGGGGGAGCAACGCAAAGCGCCAGGGGTCTCAGTCTGGAGTGACACGTCTGCCTCCCTGGTGAGGTGGCCGCTACACAACTACTTTGTTGTTCAGCCGCAGCCACACTGCGGAGTCGCCACCCACGTAGTAAAACCGAGACACACACACATATCCCGTATTCCACTTGTAAGCAATGAAGGTCAGGAGACCACGACGTCTTACATGTTCCGCCCTCACAATCATATTCCGCACATAAAGACACTTCATTCGAACGCAAACTCGATAAGATAAAGCCAATGTTGTATAAATTCATGTAAACGATATGCAATTGACAAGTGAGCGCACCGTGGTTGAAATACTTTAGGCTGGCGTGCACACATAAATGCCAGACACGACGGTCACAGAGGCTTTTAGTTCAGGAGAGAGGCTGCACAGCGGGACGCCGGTCCCTTTAGAGGACGACCCAGCCCATGTCGGCCGGTGACCGCCCGTGTAGCGGACAACGTGGGCCCGAGTGAAAAGGGGGAACGATCCTGTGTTTGGCTTAAAAGCAAATTCCGCTATATTGTGTGGGAGCGGCCAGCCTACGCATTCTTTACACATAGCATGCAGTTTCAGAGATTTTCACAGTGAGACATCAAAAGCCAAACGCCAAAGCTACAGGTTTCCGGATTGGTCGCCTTAAACGAAACGTCATTCTCCCGTTTTAGAAGAGCAATACTGATGGCAGACGATGTTTCTGACGCCTTGAGCTGCAGGAGTAATGGAAGATATACCCCTTCACGTCTGGCGTGGAGAGGCGCCGTTCCATTGTCGCTCTTGGAGCGAGGAACAAGTCTCTCCTCAGTACTTCACTGGAGAGCACCTCTGTCGAGAGCGAATCGGAGCGCGACGCTATATCGAGTCCTAGCGATTAAGCGTTGTTCACTGTGTTGGCTGCCACACTTATTGTGCGGTGTTGTAAGTAGGCTGTTTATGTTTTCTTATTGGCAACGTTACGTAGCGCTCAATATGAAAATCACTGGCTGTGCTGTGTGCAGTCTGTGGCTAGTTTGCATTGTTGTCTGCCATTGTAGTGTTGGGCAGCGGCAGCTGGCTGTGAACAGCGCGTAGCGTTGAGCAGTTGGAGGTGAGCCGCCAGCAGTGGTGGATGTGGGGAGAGAGATGGCGGAGGTTTGTAATTTGTCATGAACTGATATATATATTATGACTTGTGATGATGTCAAGGTAAATACATTGTTCGTTCTCTATTAATATCTTTCATTTGCTAACTATCCCTATCAGTAGTTAGTGCCTTCCATAGTTTGAATCTTTTATTTAGCTGGCAGTAGTGGCGCTCGCTGTATTGCAGTAGCTTGAGCAGCGAAGATTTTTGTGAGGTAAGTGATTTGTGAAAGGTATAGTTTAATGTTAGTCAAGGCCATTCTTTTGTAGGGAATTTTGAAAGTCAGATTGCGTTGCGCTAAAAATATTGTATGTCAGTTTAAGGACAGTCCTGTATAATCGTATTAAGGGGACGTTTCATATGTCGACCCTTAGCCTAGGATACCTCACTGGAATCTTCTGATTTTTTCTTGTAGTTTGTGTATTTAGTGTAGCTTTTGTTTATTGCTAGCGCGTAATTGTAGAGAGAATTTCCTTTGTAGTTGCAGTCTTTCATTGTTGTATAGTAAAACAGTTGTGGCATGCATGTAGATTTGCACCAAGTATTTCGCAGCTGCGCTTGCAATTAACTAGATATTATTTTCAGTGCTATGTTAATGTGTTCTCTTATTTTTGATCTTCAAATTGTGTTTTTCTGTGTTGTCGTGTGAAATACTGTGACAATAATGGCGTGTGAAAAACGTAACACTAGGCTCCAAACTAAACTGAGAAATAATAGTGATGACGAGCGTAGCTTATCAGCGCCGCCGAGTAATGAATTTACTAATGTTCAAAGTAGTAATTTGGTAACTGTGCACAGGGAAATGGAGCGGGCGTCAAACAATGGCGTGGACAGTGAAACAATTAGTGAAGAGGGAAGCATTATCGATCGACCGGTCGGCAATAGCTCGCCTCAGGAAGCCGAAATGACACGACACGATCTCGCAAATACTGTAGATTCAGGTTTTGGATCCTCACCGTTTTCTCAAATAAGTCAAGACACATTTTCAGCTTGTCAAAATGTGAATGTTGCCGGTGCAAATGCACTGCCGAAAAGAGTAGAGGAACAGATTCCAGACACTAATGCATTGTTATTACAATTAATACAACAAATGGGACAGACACAGCAAAAGCTTCAAAAGTTAGACACAGTGGAACAAAATCTTAAAAAGTTAGACACAATGGAACAACACCAGAGACAAACACAGCAACAGTTAGACACAGTGGAACAAAATCTCAAAAAGTTAGACTCATTGGAACAAACTCTCGAACAAACACGTGAGGATTTAACTGCTGAGTTACATAACATTGAATCGAAATGTCAAAAAGTCTGTAATGACGTAAAAACTCAAATTTGTGAGCATTTTCAACCCATTTTTTCGCGTCATGAAAATGCATTACAGAATCACGAAGCAGCCATAAAAGAACTGCAAACTATTGTGCATGAAAATGACAACACATTGCAAGCTAAAATTGACGCAGTTGCATCTACCGATTCGGTTACGCAACTTGCAAAAAGTCAAGAAAACTTAAAAGACACAGTAGATACGATTTCAACACAAATGGACACTCTGAAACTTGGTTCAGAAAAACACACTGAGGAAATAAGTACACTATCGGATAAAGTAGCCGAACTTTCAGATCAGTTCACTAACTTATCTACAAAGGTAGATGATGATCTGAATGACACAACACCTGTAGCCTTCACTGACACAGAAGAGTATGAACAAATTAGGAAATTCAAACAAAATCAGAATCGAATTAATACACAACACCAAAGAGAAATCCGGGAAGTACAAGATCAGCTGACACAGGTAATACAAGAATTACGTATTTCAGAGGACACTCGCGCTCCAACACGGGAAGAGGGACTTAGAAACACGGAAAAGCTGCAAAATAATAACACAGGGCATTTCGGAAGTAATGAAAGAAATTGGGAATGTGCACCGAATTTTGAGATGGAACGGCCGACACGACCTAACAATGACCGATATGCGACTCGCCGACATGATGATTTTGACTATAAGCTGTTCATTACTACACGTAAATTCAAAACATTTAAGAATTCTGGCAACGACATTCATCCACAAGCATGGCTCCATCAATTCTCTCATTGTTTTCCTCCCAACTGGTCGTTGGAACACAGATTAGAATTTATGTGTGGCTACTTAGAGAATGAACCAGCTGTAAGAATGCGATCGGTAATTCACGATTGCCACAGTGAAGGAGAGTTTTACCATGCCTTCCTCTCAGTATATTGGTCTCAAGCTACACAAGACCGTGTAAAACATAGCATCATGATGATGAAACACTTTGAACAATCTGAATTTTCCAGTCTTGTCAAATATTTTGAAGACATGTTGCATAAGAATCAATATCTTTCAAACCCATACAGCCCCTCAGAACTCATCCGCATTTGCTTACTCAAATTGCCTGAACATTTACGACATATTATTTTAGCAGGACGTTGCAAAGATGACATTGAAGCATTTCAGGGTCTGTTACAAGAATTGGAAATTGACACTGACAATCGGGGAACGCGGAAACAGGAGCACAATAATTACAGGTCACATCTGTCACAATTCCACGATGAAAGAAATAATAACTGGACACGACAAGGCTATTCTCACAACACATATCGTGACCAAAACAGACACCACCCGTATGACAACCGTTGGCAGAGTAGTAATAATTACAGGGAAAGATCACCTCTCCGTGGTAATGACTATCACAGAGACAATCAGAGAAACAGACAATATGGGAACCAAAACAATTATTATCATGGGAGACAGAATAACTTTAGACGCAACGGTCCAGCGCGCAGTTACGATTCAGGGAGAAATTCTCCATCACATGACCGACAAACAAGAAACTATGTAAACTACCGACAAAACGACAGACCTGAATTGCATCAGAACTGGCGGGATTTAAACAGGGCAGGGCCCTCTCGAGGAGGTGAATTTGTAGAAGTTAGGTCTCCTAATCCCAGTAACGACGCGCGCCAACAAAGAAACAGACAATGACTCGCACCGCAGGCAGCCACCTGCGCCTGCTGGCGCAGGGAAAAATAACATAGACGCTAACCTTGAGCAAATTTTAGCATTCCTTACCGACGTATACAACTTGATAATTGCGTTGAAGTTGAAACTCTGCGTACTAGGAAGAGTAAAGGTTTACACCACTTTTCACATGTAAAACCATTTATTGAAAGATAATCTGCTTTTTAACTTTGTCTTTGTCATATAACTTTTCACTTCACATTTTTAGTATGCTTTGTCAGACTTAAGAAACTGTTAACATGCAACAATGTTTGAAGTTAAATATCCAGTCTAGAACCTAGGGAACATTTTTAAAACAGAAATTACGAATGCATTGTTATAGTGAACAGACGACACAGTGTTGTATTTGTACATTCTTGCTTGTTAGTTGCACGATTACGTAACGACTATCAGGGTTACATACTTAGGACACATACTGGTACTGCTAATGAGATTTTAATGCAACATTTTGGTTTACTTGAAAATACATTCTGGGTTTAAAGTACTTTCTGTGAGATACCAGACGACACAGTGGTTAGTTTATGTGATAGCTACACGATTTTTATCACGACGCTACTAATGAGTGACAATGTACAATGTTGCTTTTGCAGTGTATCTGTTTTATATCTGCACAGCTTTCTGAATTCTTCTAGGAAGAAAAACATGTTTTAGTAGTAACTTTTGTGGTATAGCTACAATGAGACTGCCTTTTCCGTAGCACGATAATACGTTACTGTACAGTACTTTCTTCATTACAACAATAAGCGTAATAACTACGATATCTATACGCAAAGCATTTCACTTTTGTGTATTATGAGGTAAGTACATTGACTTCTGCAGAACTTAGCTTTCGGAGGACGATAACTACGACACTTCCACACAGATTATGTTGCAACAAGACGCACATTTAGCGCTACAGTACACGTATTTGAGTGATTAATTTTGTACTTGAAACATTTATTTTTAAAGATTTTTTAATTACAAAGAAAGTTTTCCGTGATACATTTCATTCCATTGCTGTAATTTGTAACACCTGAGGGCATAATTACATTTATCCTCAGGGGGGTACACGCTTACTTTGTGTACCATGTGTGTGGCAACCACAAGGAACCCTAGCTAATATGGTATTTGCTTATACAACTTTACACATCGGTACCATATTTCTCTAACACACAAATTACACAGCTATCTGATCATTTAACTGAGAGATAAACATTTTTTTTCTACGTCAGTGACAGATGTTTACTTAATTACACAGCTGGATAACTTCACACTTATGAAACTGTATTTTGTCTGTACTTTGTGAAACTGTTCATATTTTTTCGGAACCATTGTGATACTATGAGAGCTTTGAATGATGTATTTGGTAAAGGGATTATGATTTTTAAAGTACGTTTGAGGCAGATGACACTTTTGACATGAGCAGAGAATTTTTTTAATTATTGGAGGAAGCTACGACGATTTTGAGATTTGACTGAGGTGTTATGATGTTATTTTTACGACGACGATGTGTATTATGCTGCTGAGGTATGTTTACGATTAATAGGCTGAGGCTACTATATGAGTTATTTGATTATGCTTCATATTTATAATGACGAAATATTGACGAGTGTCGATGGATACGTATATGTGTAATAAGGTAAGGAGTAATGAATAGTGGGTAGGGACTCTTGACTTGTGAAAAAGGATGTTGGAAACCAAGAATCGTACTTTAAGAGTTATGACATGTGTGAATCATGTGTGAATGTATCACAATGCCACTGAACATTTTTTGGACACTGTTATATTCATAGGATTTTGTTTCTACAGATTTGCAACGCTAATTCTTGACCTGTGAAGTATTTCTATGTGAGACTGTCACTTTAGCGAAAATTGCTGTCGTAAATATTTCCGTACGAAAGTTAAGTGACCACCTGCACGTAATGCGTCGCGGGCACCCAGCTGTGTCAGACGCCTGGAGAAAAAGTCATTAGCGCGTGCCTTTCAGAGCACAGGAAAAAAAAAAAAAAAAAAAAAGAAAGGGAAGGCCATTATCCTGGCCATTGTCATTCCTTTAGAGAAAGCATCGCAAAAACGACACGGTCGAACTTGAAAACATATGATTACACTAGCTCTTAATTTACGATATTTACTGAAATGCCTAATAAAATGACAAGAAATATTTTTACATCTGCACACCTGATTATGACAAGCGTCTTTCTATGAGAGTTGAGAGAATTTTTACTAACTTACGAAATGTCACATGACTATTGAATGATATTTTTATGCTTTGCTTTTCATAGTTGCTTATTTCATTTGACATCTGTTTTCCAGCTGTGTTGCAGCATTGCTTTTATAAAATAAAATGCATTTGCTAATGTGAACACTTTCTGTCAACAGATCTATTAAATAATTATTTTATGATCCACATTCTTTAAAAAAGGAGCACTTGGACAGGAAAGAACAATAAGAAGGAACTAGTAACTGCATTCATAATTTTCTTTTCAAGTAATTGGTAACTTTTTGGTAGAATAACTTCTTGTGGTGCACCACTTTAATTACATAGACATTAAGATGTGAATATACATTTCCCTTATCTGCATTGTTGTTTAGTGTGATATTTTTTCTGCTTGCGCTATGTCATGTTTAGGTATAAGTTGCTGCTGTTTGCCAGGCATAGTGCTACTGAACTTTAATTTGTGTTACTCTGCTAAGCCAGATTTATTTTTTTTGTTGCTGCACATTGGCTCATATTAGTTGTAATTTTGCATTTTATCTGTTAATTTAGATTTGCTGCTGCTTGCTTTGCAAATTGGCATTTTTTTGTCATTGCTGTTTGTGTTGATTTGTTATGTGATGCTGCATTGCCTCGTCCCTTAGTTTAGCATCTGAGCTCAGTAGATTTAAGTTAGCTTAAGAGGGGGTAGACTATATAAGAGAATGAGTTGCGATGAATTGGAAGAAATGCATTGAGAAAACAGGTTTAGGTAGGATTTTCTTGGAAATAAATGTTGAGGTAAGAAATGTGTGAACATATAAATACAGAAAGCATGCTTAGATAGAATTTTTTTTGGTGGAAACAAAGGATGAAATAAGAGGAAAGATATATGAAGTTTTGGGTTGGACTGCAGTACCAAATGTTACACTGAAAACGAACCCTGTCCTTTCCTATTGGTGTTATCCCACTATGTGTTTGTGTACCCTTGAGTATTTGTTTTCTTCCTGTCTCTGTGTACTGTTTCATAGAATTTTTTTCTCTTCTAATACTAAGCTATATTCACTATGAGGAGGAATACTGTTATCCTCAAATATAAGTTTCATTAATAATATGTTATTTTCTTTGTAAAGTTGTTTACAATTCTGTTCTGTTTCAATGTTCATGTGTGAAATTAATGTTTCGAAAACTATTCTCATTATTTTATGTATGTACTTATGTCACTATTTTTGTAACACTGATGTATATGTTTATTTCTATTCTTTTGTAAAGCCTGTACTACAAATGTTATCTGTATTATTATGTTTTTAATGATGTATTTTGTACCTTTGTAATTGTATTCTTATGTTATAAAATTGTAATTGTCACCAGTTCATGACATTATTAACTTGTTAGTTACATTTCACTGCACACGTTTCTGTTGGTCATAGTATGTGGACAATATGTGAGAAGTAGGGACTGTTAGTGTTTGCACGTGTGTTAATAACTCAGCAAGGGACTGGATAACAGCATTGCTGGTTCTAAGGACAATTTCAAAAACTTTGTGAGTGCACAAGTGGTGGTTTATGGACTTGCTATATTATCCGCAAGACTCTTCAATGGTGATTGTGCACCTGCACAGTCACAACAGATGGCTGCTGGCCATCTCTTCAAGGACTACAGTGGGTCTACATCTTTGATGATCCATCAATACCATTATTTCTACAAGGACTGCAGTGGGTCTGCACCTCTGGTGGCCCACCAATACCGTAATCTCTACCAGGAGTACAGTGGGTCTGCTCTGTGATGACTTACCTACCAATACTCTTCAAAACTTCGAATGACTCTGCTGTGGGTTTGCTCCATTGTGGCCCATTACCTGTCAGCATGTCAAGAGCCAGCACTGTCTTTCCGTTGGAAGGACAACACTACTTCTTCAAGACTGCATGGAAATCCACTACTTCTGTGTGCAATTTCTTTTACTAATGAGACTTTGTGAAAAAAAACCTGTGATTACCGTAATGAATGATCAGGACTGTCTTTATAAACTGTGAGAAAATTTTAGCTTTTGACCAACATTGTATCAATAAGTGTGTGCATTTGATTTCTTTGTTATTGTAATTATGAAAAATTTTATCAAATCATTATTGGCCACTGCCCAAAAAAAAATTTTGTAAAATTTTTTGTGAGGAGCATGGGGGCTATGTAAGTAGGCTGTTTATGTTTTCTTATTGGCAACGTTACGTAGCGCTCAATATGAAAATCACTGGCTGTGCTGTGTGCAGTCTGTGGCTAGTTTGCATTGTTGTCTGCCATTGTAGTGTTGGGCAGCGGCAGCTGGCTGTGAACAGCGCGTAGCGTTGAGCAGTTGGAGGTGAGCCGCCAGCAGTGGTGGATGTGGGGAGAGAGATGGCGGAGGTTTGTAATTTGTCATGAACTGATATATATATTATGACTTGTGATGATGTCAAGGTAAATACATTGTTCGTTCTCTATTAATATCTTTCATTTGCTAACTATCCCTATCAGTAGTTAGTGCCTTCCATAGTTTGAATCTTTTATTTAGCTGGCAGTAGTGGCGCTCGCTGTATTGCAGTAGCTTGAGCAGCGAAGATTTTTGTGAGGTAAGTGATTTGTGAAAGGTATAGTTTAATGTTAGTCAAGGCCATTCTTTTGTAGGGAATTTTGAAAGTCAGATTGCGTTGCGCTAAAAATATTGTATGTCAGTTTAAGGACAGTCCTGTATAATCGTATTAAGGGGACGTTTCAGTGTGAACGGACAGAGTTATAGTTAAACACCTGCGAGCGAAGTTTGAGTGGCATCGTGATGGACTGGTTATCTGATCGGTGTATCAACCCAATAGTTGGACTAGGGGCGAATTGGAACCCTTGACTTCATCAAGGCATAGGGAGAGTTTGATTGGCGAAGGTCAATCCAGATAGAACGAGAGTTATCTTATTTGTCAGCAGCGAGCGGCGCAGACAGCAGTCATCGCAGCTTACGGTATTGTGCGCTACAGCTCTGGCGAGCCCCATATTTCCTGCACAACAGTACACTTCACTGCATTTCACACGCGACAGCCTCGACCGTACCTAGCGACATTCTAACGGATAATTATTCAAGTTAACTAGGCGTGCCTCTCAGCCATTCTGCCAAGTTAAGTACCATCTTAAACTTTGTGTAGAAATTTCATTAGCGAATCCTATCCTTGAGGGGTAACTTCACATTCCGAAAAGAACCAGGATATAACTTGTTCAATTCATAACTAAAAGTATCATTGTGATTTCTCAGAATTTTTGTAAAATAAATAATAACTTACGTTAGTTCCATGTTTTTCTTACACTAACTAGCACTACTCCAGTACCCAAGTATCCCACTAGTTACGTAAGAAATTTTGTGAATTTTTGTGTCACTTCCTTACAGTGGACGACTCCAGAAGATATTTATTGCTGAAAGTTTTTCAGGCATTTCTCTTTAGAACGTTAGGAGCGTCTGTCTGACTTCTGTAGTAGTGTGGGAGTGGAAATTGCATCTTGCAGGAGCCACAGGGTAAAGGGTACATCTCAGATTAATCCGTTGCGGAGAATGACAGAATAGAAACCCCGCACACCTCAGACACTCTGAAGCAGCACCTAGAAGCGGTCGGTTGATTACGGTACGTTGGAAGGTAGGTTTGCAAGGCAGCCGCCATCTTAGCTGAAACACGTTCTGGACTTCATGATTTTGAAGCCAGACGGTACAGTATATAAGCGAAAAAGCACAGTTTTCAGTTACAGCATTAGCAGTGCCCCGCTTGAGACAGTCACGTTGTTTAAACATCTGGACGTAACGTTGTAAAGCGATATCAGATGGAACGAGCATGTGTGGATTGTGGTGAGAAAGACGAATGGTCGACTTCCGTTTGTTAGGAGAGTTTTAGGAAAGTGCGATTCATGTATAAAGGAGACAGCATTTAGGACGCTGGTGCGACCTGTTCTTGACTACCGCTCGAGTGTTTGGGATCGGTACCAGGTCGGATTGAAGGAAGACATCGAAGCAGTTCAGAGGCGGGCTGCTAGATTTGTTACCGGTAGATTGGAACATTATGCGAGTGCTACTGAGATGCTTCGTGAACTCAAATGGGAGTCACTGGATGTAAGGCGAAGTTCTTTTCGAGAAACACTGTTGAGAAACTGTAGAGATTCGGCATTTTAGGCTGACTGCGGAAAGATTCTGCTCCCGCCAACGTACGTCCATTTCGTGTAAGCACCACGGAGATAAAATTAGAGAAATTAGGGAGCGTACGGAGGCATATAGACGGTCGTTTTACCCTCGCTCTGCTTGCGGGTGGAGCAGGAAAAGAAATGACTACTAGTGGTACAGAGTACCCTCCGCCACGCACCATGTTTTGCGGAGTATTATGGAAATGTAGACCAGACTCTGGCCGCATTTTAAGAAGATGCACGTTATGGCAGCGATCGCAACAATGACTGGCGATTCTACACATTTAACGTCAGCACTCGTTAATTGGGATTTCATTATTTTACTTGAAATCAATGTGGAAGACAATTTCGTGTTGCGAACTATTTTTGTATTAAATGGAAAAAAATGGCGGCAACGTTAAAAGAAACTGGGACCTCTCTCATTAAGTGACTGACTTAATTCTGCACTTTTACGAGACCTAATGCAATTAATCCTAAAAGTAGCAACGACCCCACAGTTTTGGCGTGGAGAGTAATTCGTATGCTAAAATTTGTTACTGGCCATGAATTTACATATGTTTCTTTGCGGAAATTAGTATTAAACTGATTGTCGGACTTCGTAATATTGAAATGGTTGTAGGTTTTATCGTGTCCCACGAACAAAAAACCATGGCGCATGAAATAGCGCACGTAAATTACAGTAAGTAAAACAAATGCTTTCGTATTTAAGAAAACATACAAAATTATAAATCTGTAACGGAAGGACCGGTTTGTAAATAAAACATGGTTAAACTTTAACAGTATATTTTAGAGAAATAAAAGTCGACGCCGCGCGGGATTAGCCGAGCGGCCTAAGGCGCTGCAGTCATGCACTGTGCGGCTAATCCCGGAGGAGGTTCGAGTTCTCCCTCGGGCATGGGTGTGTGTGTGTTTGTCCGTAGGATAATTTAGGTTAGGTAGTGTGTAAGCTTAGGGAGTGATGACCCAAGCAGTTAAGTCCCACATGATTTCACACACATTTGAACATTTTAAAAGTCGAGTTACACTAGTCCACTTAGCACACATTTCATGCCTGATACTCGAAACAAAAGATCCTCTACATGAAACTCGCGATATTCATATGCACGCCGTTGGTATTCTGATTTCTAATAACAGTTGCAGTTAAAAGTACTATTAAAGACCTGAATAGCTATTTCATCGAATTCGGAGAATTAATTGCGTACCATGAATCAAGCTAACCGAGAGAGGCAAGCACAAAGGCAAAACGAAAAGAGCAAAAGAGGAGAGCAAAAAAGAGAAGGATCTTTGTATGATTACCGATATATTATCCACAGGTGTCTCGCATAGTTATATTACTTTGCGTGAATTTCGTGTAAAAGTTGGTGACGTTATACACGCCGTCTTTCGGCTCTACAAAGTGCTGCAAAACGTACTTCACAACGTCAATAACGTTTATTTCAGTAATGGGATAGGTAGAAAAGAAAGGTGCTGTTGGGTCATAATGTTCACAAACACATAGAGTTTTATTTGACACTTTACTTACTGACGTAAATGCCCCCCTCCCCTCCCCCCCCCCCCCCCCCCCTGCCCTTCCGGCCCCCAGTTAGATGGCATAGTTTGTTGGGGATGGTTGATACACACCAACTTTGACGCTCATGTCCAGGGCAACTTCCGGACACGTTACAGAAGCACACCACCACCACGTCCGACCAGCACACAGTTGTACACGAGGTTCAAGAAATCCGGAAGCGTCATGAAGAGGGCGAGATCTGCGTGTCCGAGCACAAGTGATACAACAGGCATTTTTCCGGAGCCCAACCAAACCAATCAGTCAAGCGTCTCAATAGCTGCACCTACCATCAACCACGGTGCGTCAGGGAGCTGCGAGAGAGACTGAAGCTTCATGCTCTGTAACGACCTAAAAGTCTTTCGCTCTCTTTCAGACTGACGCTACCGAGGCCGATCTCACGGCCACTGAATCATCCGATGCCACTTTTGGTCGATACTTGCGTAACTCTTGGCTTTTACTGTGAAACTGTTTCTTTATTATACACTGACGGGAAAAAATATCGCAACGCCAAGAAGGAGCTGTGGGGCATAAACGGAAGATGATAGACCCGTTTCAACATCTGAAAGATGATCACAAAATTTTGCGCCACTAGTACCAGAGCAGCTCTAATAGCGGCACTGTGAGGATCCAAATAAGATTGCTTTAGCCGGCCGGAGTGGCCGAGCGGTTCTAGGCGCTACAGTCTGGAACCGCGCGACCGCTACGGTCGCAGCTTCGAATGCTGCCTCGGGCATGGCTGTGTGTGATGTCCTTAGGTTAGTTAGGTTTAAGTAGTTCTAAGTTCTAGGGGACTGATGACCTCAGAAGTTAAGTCCCATAGTGCTCAGAGCCATTTTCTGATAGGTGACCCGTACGTAAGCATCCTCTCTGATCACCTGCATCTATGCATGCTTTAAATACACGCTACGACGACGTTGAGCGTTATTTACCTTTGAGATTGGACGTGGTGAGTTGATATTACTCAAAAATACCTGCTAAGCGACAAAGGCGCGTGTTATCAACATCTCACCGAGTTTAAACGAGGTCGTGTATTAGGGCAACGAGAAGCTGGATATTCCTTGTGCGATACTGCAGAAAGACTCGGCACGGATGCAGCCACTGTACAAGACTGCTGGCACTGATGATCACGAGGATGTACGAAGAGAAGACAGGGCACCGGATGGCCACTTTGCATTACCGAGGGGGAAGACCATCGTGTTCGGCGTACGGCTCTGACGCATCTTACTGCGCCTGCAGCAGCAAACTGAGCAGCAGTTGACACCGCAGTCACACGAGGACCTGTTACAAATCAGTTACTACAAGGACGGCTCCGAGCCAGACGCCCTGTAGCGCGTATTACCTTGACCCCAAACCACCATCATTTGCAACTCCAGCGGCGTCAAGCGACAGCTCACTGGAGGGCAGCCTGCAGGTCTGTTTTCTTTTCTGATGAAAGCCCGTCCTGCCACGGAGCCACAGATGGCCGTGTGTTGGTCAGAAGGGGGCCAGTTGAGTGTCTGCAACCGACCTGCCTACGTGCTGGACACACTGGACAGGCACCTGGAGCTACGGCCCGGGGTTGCCATTTCGTACGACAGCACGAGCACTCTCTTGTCTATCCCACGCACCATGACTGGAAATTTGTATGTTGCATGGGGACTTAATTAAATTAATGTAATAATTTTAGTAACTGTGTGGCCGGTTACGAGGTCTCGTAACCGGTTGGCCCTGACTAGTATTAGCACGCAATCTGACTGCATAAAATAAAAATAAAGAATGACAAGGAATTTCCATTAACGCAATTGATTAATTAAGTCCCCTGCAACTATAAAAACTACGAAACAACAAAGCACAAGTTTAACTGTTCTGTGTGTGGTAGTGTGACTCAACGTACATGTATCTGGCACGGTTCTTCCTCAATACGACAAGATGCTTTAAACGCCATTTACAATGAAGTAATTGAAAAACCAGAAACACTATGATTGCACATAATGCCAGAATTACAAATCTAATACATGAACACGAACCAGACGCTTTGATGACTGTACCTGTGGCCAATAGGCATTGTCCTTAAAGAAATCTGTAATACTTATTTTTCCTCAATACATATTGGCGAAAAATACACTGTGATAATTGCAACATCTTCCATCTATACATTACACCAACCGAACAGCATCTACTCTCTCCCCTAACAGAACAATAACTGCCCACGACACCCTCTGAACTACTACTGCACCAGTGGAGGCGGCGGAATAATAATCTTTGGCGCAATCTCTGGCGCTGTGACTCAGTGTAGCCACCTTTCAATGTTACTCTGGTGATTCGACCTGTTGTGCTGCTGCTCACGAACAGCATTCTAAGGGCTGTTTTCCAACGTGATAACACTCGCCCACTTACCGCTTTTCTAACCCAACACGCTCTATAGAGTGTTGACACGTTGACTTGGCCTGCTCGATCACCAGATCTGTCTCCAGTGGAACACATATGCGACATCGTAGGATGGCAACTCCAGCGTCGTCCACAAACAGCATTAACCTTCCAAGTGCAACACGCGTGGAACTCCATCCCACAAACTGACATCCGTCACCTGTACAACAAAATGCATGCCCTTTTGTACTTTTGCGTTCAATATTCTGGTGGTCATGTCGGTTATCAATGTACCAGCATTTCACATCTGCAATGACTTACCTCGGACATACATTAACCTGTGATGCTGCCATGTTACTCACTGAATTATGCTATCGAGACAAACGTATTTCGAAATTTCATTACCCTACGTTAAATATTTTTTGGTGCTGTGATTATTCTCGCCGGCGAATTTTAAAATAATGCTCGGATCTATATTTCTGTAATGTACAAAATTGTCGCAGTATACATCAACTTAAATTCTTTTAAAACGTTTTTTGCTGCATTATTGTCTTTGGCCGTCAGTGAATTCTACGTGAGGCAGTCTGTGTTACGTTGCTGTTGTGGTTACGGCTCCGCTTGTTTAAATATTATTTCATCTCTCTTTTGCGAAGTTATATCGTGTGATAAAGATAAGAATCTAATTTGAAGAACTTTGCGAATGAAAGAATTGCTACGTTATAAAAGGTGTGACGAGGATTTCGTTTGTATTCGAGAAAAATGGCGAAATGAATCAGCAACAGCAAACAATTAGTGTTCAGCCATTTTCAAACGAAAACTCGAACCTCCATATTTCGAAGTTAGCTAAATGAATTTTAGCACCTGGAACATTGAAGCCAACAAAAGATAAGTAGAAGTCGATGTTCTTTTTTACTTTTTTCAACGGACCATTTTTATTTTTCAACCATACGATGGTTGGGGCAACGGCCTTGCCGCAGTGGATACACCGGCTCCCGTGAGATCACCGAAGTTCAGCGCTGTCGGACCTGGCCGGCACTTGGATTGGTGACCATCCAGCCGCCATGCGCTGTTTCCATTTTTCGGGGTGCACTCAGCCTCGTGATGCCAATTGAGGAGCTACTCGACCGAATAGTAGCGGCTCCGGTCAACGGAAACCATCGTAACGACCGGGAGAGCGGTGTGCTGACCCCACGCGTCTTCTATCCGCATCCTCACTGAGGATGACACGGTGGTCCGATGGTCTCGATGGGCCACTTGTGGCCTGAAGGCGCAGTTATATATATTATATATATGATGATTCGTTAAAGTGCAACATTCACAGTGTTTTATTATTGTCAGTAAGGCCGTTAGTTGAGGTAGTTTATGTTGCTCACGAGGAGTAGTTGCTGCATGCTGTTCAACATGATAAAAGTCCAAAGGCCAAAGCATTCACCATTGAAATTCTGACTTGCATCGACGGCGACGCAGGTTATGCGAAGAAGATGACGGTCGCGGGCGAAGCTTGCTTTCGTGTGTCCGTGAAGAACCCCCACTTCAGCACTGAACTTGCGCGGGACAGTCCAAAAGTAGACGTGTGGTGTCGTCTGCTTCATGACCATGTGGTGGGACCGTTTTTCTTTTGCAGAGGTGTCTGTATCCTCGACGATTTGCATTTCCGCAGATCGAAAAACTGGATGCTGACATCATGCCACTGCACTGTACTAACCTAAGGACATCACACACATCCATGCCCGAGGTAGGATTCGAACCTGCGACCGTAGCGGTCGCGCGGTTCTAGACTGAAGCGCCTAGAACCGCTCGGCCACACCGGCCGGCCTTCCTCACTGGACCTCGATCGTTAGGGACTCTGTGAGGATCCACTTCCTGGCCCCCAAGAATTCCTGACATAACGCTGTTACATTTTTTCTTTTGGTGGAGTAGGGGGAGGGGAGGAGGAGACGCTGTCTGCCAGATCGTTCACGTAACATGCACGTTACAGATGACGCACATATTAAGCTCTGTTACACGGCTACTAATATTATAAGTGCGTATGAAAACCATGCCCCAAACCGCACTGTTCTATCCCCATTGCTGAAATATACGTGGTCAAATTATGAAGATGGTTTTGGAACACCGGGTCCTTCAGAGCGTGTGTGCAATCAACATACTGACGCCCCGCGTCCTCTTTCCCCGTCTTAAACACTTTTGTACCTCATTAATTTTTTGTACATTTCGCTTTGACTGGTTCCCTCTCAGTACCTCGTGTATTTTTCCCTAACGACTAGACGAACTCTCATTATTATTCGCTGCTGTAATTTATGCACCCTTTCTCCTGGGATTGCTTGCCTGCGCCAGTAGTATTCCAGAAGAGTGGTTTCATGGCTTTCCCCGCACCTTGAAGGCTGTCTCGCTTTTCCACTTGATCTTAACGGCGACATACTGATTTTAATTCAATTGAGGCACCTCCTTTACTTCCGCAGCCCTTCCCCCTCTCCATAACTAAATCACGCCGCGACTGAAACACTTGTTTTCGTTTGCAATCTCCGATGCTGAACGGTCAAGGGGCAGTTATCTGTAAAACTGCGCGATGCAGCGACAAAGCTGCCGGTACGTTTCTGATCTTTTCGTTTGATTAATTTCGTCACGAAATTCCTCTTAATTATTAAATTACACAGCAGCTACGTTCTTATAGTTCCCAACTTTGGTGTCGGAAGCGTCGTTATTCCTAATTCCACTACTCTTCATAGTCTTCGTGTCCCTTTTGATTATTCTTAAGTCGCAGTCAAAAATTGTGCCTTCCTATTTCCTGTCCACTGCCGCCAAAATATCTTTATTCTCCCTCATATCCGGCTAGAAGTCTATGTCGTCTGCGAACTCTACAATTGCCATCTATTAGCCTCTCACATTTATTCCTTTTCCGAAATTTTCCGTCACTCGATCGCTTCTTCGATGTACAAGTCGAACAACAATATTGATAATATTCAATCTACACTGAAGAGCCAAAGAAACAGGTACACCTGCCTAATATCGTATAGGGGCCCTGCGAGCAAGCGGAAGTACCGCAACACGACGTGGCCTGGACTCGACTAATGTCTGAAGTAGTACTGGAGGGAACTGACACCATGAATCCTGCAGGGTTTTCCATAAATCCGTAAGTTTCTGAAGTCCGTCGCAATGCACAATGGACACGAATGGATACAGCTGGTTAGACAGGATGGTTTCGTACGTGTCCCCTGTTAGAGTCGTATCTAGACATATCAGGGCTCCCGTATCTTATCTTAGAACCTCAAAACTTTCGTAAAATATAACTCTGTCCATAGATAAACCGCTTGTATGTGAACAAAAACTGTCAGTCGACAACATGGCGGATAACGCAGTGCGCCTGTGTAAAATACGTGACAAAAAGTGTTTGTGTTGTTGCAAAAAAGAAGAAAAGCCAAGAAAAAACAATGACAGGAGAATGTAAGTAAAATGAGCAACTGATAGTGCGTAACTTTAAACTCGCGAAATTGAAGTAAATGATGGGAATCGTTGCTTTTGCACAGGCCAGCTGCGGCATCCAAACTGCTGTCGAGGTTGTACCACTGTAGAAACTGAAGATACATGTAATTTGCCAGCTGAAGGTGGGTGTAAACCCGAAATGCATATTCGCATAAATAAAACGCATTACAAAAAGTGGCTGGTCGCTGTATTTTTATAGTGAGATAACATATGTCTATATTTGAACCTGCATGCCTACACCAGTTTGTTTGGCGCTTGAGTTTGCAACAGCTAGCCATTATTTGGTGAAGGCTAATACTCTTCCGTATGTTCACTGGAGTCCCAGAGAGTAATTCTTCATACCTCTCTCTCTCTCTCTCTCTCTCTCTCTCTCTCTCTCTCTCTGTCTGTGTGTGTGTGTGTGTGTGTGTGTGTGTGTGTGTGTGTGTTTTAGGCATATGTAAGCTCTGGAAATGGGAGCCTTGTTGGGGTGCGAGGACGCGTTTACAAGCGACCTTTTGTCCTCCAACTTGCTTCCTCATTAAACAGGCTGTGCCCCTAATTTCTGTTAATTCTGCCCCTGACAGGGTACAGGAAATTGTGCTTTTTCGCCAATAAATTCGGTAGGGACGAACGTGTGTAAAATGTAGCTACCGGTACCAAAATACATTGAGGTCAGAAGAGTCATGGGGTACCGACACACACGTGTACAGGTGGCGGTAGTATCGTGCATACAAGGTGTAAAAGGCCAGTGCATCGGCGGAGCTGTCGTAGCTAAATCGAGAGGAAGAAAGGAAAGGAAAAGGGGGGGGGGGGAATAACTGGTGTCAGCTGCATCGGGACGTTAAGCGGAATCAGCGGCGACGATCGAAAATGCGTGCCGGACCAGGATTCGAACCCGGGATCTCGTGCACACTAGGCAGGTGCGTTGACCACTGCTCTTTCCGGGCTACAGCGTCATCGCTGCTGCTCAGACTACCTCGGCACGCCTCACGGCAGCCCACCACTCCCGCCGACCGCCGCCTATCCCGAGTCCCTGTCCGCGTTTCCTCCGTGCTGGCTACTCTGAGGTTCCCACAGGAGGCTGGACGTACTTGTGCATCCGCTCTGAAGAAGGTGGATCCGCTACCCAGCTAGGCTAGTCAGATTACACACTGAAGCGCCAAAGAGACTAGTATAGGAGTGCGCTTTCAAATACACAGATATGTAAACGGGCAGAATACGGCGCTGCGGTCGGCAACGCCTATGTAAGACAACAAGTGTCTGGCGCAGTTATTCGATTGGCTACTGTTGCTACAATGGCAGGTCATCAAAATTTAAGTGAGTTTGAACGTGATGTTATAGTAGGCGCACGACCGATGGGACACAGCATCTCCGAGGTTGCGGTAGAGTGGGGATTTTCCCGTGCGACCATTCCACGAGTGTATCGTATAAGCAATCCGGTAAAACATCAAACCTCTCACATCGCTGATGCCGGAAGAAGATCTTGCAAGAACGTGACCAACGACGACTGAAGAGAATCGTTCAATGTCACAGAAGTGCAAGCCTTCCGCAAATTCTTGCAGATTTCAGTGCCGGGCGATGAACAAGTGTCAGCGTGCGAACCATTCAACGAAACACCATCGATATGGGCTTTCGGAGCCGAAGGCCCACTCGAGTACCCTTGATGACTGCACGACACAAAGCTTTACGCCTCGCCTGGACCTGTCCTGACATAGGAATGTTGATGATTGGAAACATGTTGCCTGGTTGGACGAGTCTCGTTTCAAATTGTATTAAGAGAATGGACGTGTACAGATCCATGGACCTTGTAAGTCAGCAAGGAACTGTTCAAGCTGGCGGAGGCTCTGAGATGACGTGGGGCGCGTGCAGTTGGAGTGATATGGGACCCCTGATACGTCTAGATACGACACTGACAGGCGAGACGTACGTAAGCATCGTGTCTGATCACCTGCATCCATTCGTGTCCATTGTGCATTCCGACCGACTGGGACAATTCCAGCAGGACAATCCGACACCCCATACGACCAGAATTAGTACAGAGTGGCTCCAGGAACACTCTTCCGAGTTTAAGCATTTCCGCAGGCCACCAAACATGAACATTATTAAGGATATCTGGGACGCCTTGCAACGTGGTGTTCAGAAGAGATCTCCACGCCCTCGTACTCTTACGGATTTGTGGACAGCCCTGCAGGTTTTGTAGTGTCAGTTCCCTCCAGCACCACTTCAGACATTGGTCGAGTCCATGCCACATAGTATTGCGACAGTTCTGCCTGCTCGCGGGGGTCCTGCACGATGTAACGCAGGTGTAACAGTTTCTCTGGTTCTTCAGTGTATGAATGCTTGGTGTCTGTTCCTTTCGAGGGCTTCGTTCGTAATCTTGCACTGTTATTGTTCCCTCTTGGCTTTTGTACGTATTGTGTGTCACCAGTCTTTCCCCTATAGCTTGCTATTGTTTCGAACATCTTGCACAAACTATCATAATTAAAAGTTGGCAAGTGAAACGGGATGGGGGACTAGCTACAGACAGTATCTTCCAGTTAACAGTCAGGACTCTCCAGACAAAGCTATTGCGACAGGAGGCGGGAAGTTTGTTGCTGCGAACGTTCCCAACAGTTCTCTGGCGTTACCACGGACTGGCTGATTGTCTAGTTACCGCAGCCGTCGCCCTGTGGCGGCCACCACAAAGGACGTGTACCCCCTCCCTCCCGCCATCACGTTTCGACCCTGACAAGGCGAGGCGTCCTCAGGTGGCTGACACGCCTCGGCTCGCCTTGTTTCCCGTGACTGAGGAGCGTCGTTAGGCAAGCTGAGGCCCCCCGCCCCCGGCGCCGGTGTAGAGGGATCAATTACGGCCGCCTCCCGCCCCTCATCAAAGTGACAGCTGACGTGCGCTGTGACGCGGCGACCACAGCGTCCGCCCTCTCATTAGGGAAGGCGCTGCTATACACGGCTAACGGGTCCCGGCCCACACTTCCTTTGACACCAAAACCAGCGGGCGCGTTGTAAACCTCCCACACGCTTCGGTGGTCTTTGAAATCGACCGTGATTACGTGTACCTAAGGTATCGGAAAGGCATATATTCCGCAATTATGTGTGAAAGTGTACAACTAATCGTTAATACCTTCATCTACATCAATACTCCACAATGCACCGTACGGTGCTTGGCAGAGAGCACCATGTACCACTAATAGTCGTTCCCTCCCCTGTTCCACTTGCAAATATAACGAGGGAAGAACGGCTGTCAATGTGCCTCCGTATCTGCCCTAATTTTTGCTACCTTCGGGGTCCTTGGAACAGAAACGTTCTGCAGTCTGCTTCATAAGCCGATTCTCTAAATTTTCTCAATAGCGTTCCTCGAAAAGAATGTCGTCTAGCCTACAAGGATTCCCATTTGAGGTCCCGTAGCATCTCCGGAACACTTGCGTATTGTTCGAAATACGCTGTCTAGCTGCCCACCTCTGAGCTGCTTCGATGTCTTCCTTAAACACTTGAGCAGCACTCAAAAACAGGTCATTCTGCCGTCCTCCCTTTAGAGGTGAACGACTCTTTCCTGGAATTCCTCCAGTAAACCAAAGTTAACCATTCGCCTTTCCTATCATAAACATCACATGCTCGTTCCATTTGATATCGCTTTGCAACATTCCGTCCAGATATTTAAACGACGTGACTGTATCCGAATATTACGGCTATGTTTTTCCTACTTATCGGCAGTAACTTGCATTTTTTCTACATTTAGAGCTGGCTGTCATTCGCCACACCAACTGGAAATTTTGTTTAACTCGCTTGGCACCTTCCTACACTCACTCAACTTCGACACCTTGCCCTTCACCACAGCATCGTCAGCAAACAACTGCAGATTGCTGCCCACCCTTTCCTGTATACAGAGAACAACAGTGGTACTATCACACTTTCCTGGGCCACTCCTGACGATATCCTGATCTCTGATGAACACTCGCCATCAATATACTGGGTTCTATTATTTAAGAAGTCGAGCTACTCACATACCTGTGAACTTATTCCATGTGATCGTATCTTCTTTAATAGTCTGCAATGCGGCACTGTGTGAAACAGGAATCCAGAAATCCTGAAATATAGATTCTGCCTGTTGCCCTTCGTCCATTGTTCGCGGTACATCATATGAGAAAAGGGCAAGTTGAATTTCGCACGAGCGATGTTATCTAAAACCATGCTCATTCGTCGACATAAACTTCTCGGTCTCAAAAATATAACAGATGGATACTCTATTGCAATACGGAAAGCGTGCAAACGTGCATAATTACAGAGATTAATTTTTATTCGTTAGTTGAATTGCTTATTAATTAAAGAAATTCCAATTGAATGAAAATTTAATTAAATAAAGAAATAAGGCCACCACCAGTCCTACAGTGGACAATTCATATCTGAAACCAGTTGAATCTGGTTTAATTTTACCCTCGCAATACCAACGGGAGGGACGTGGGAGGGTGGGGGGGGGGGGGCGGGTTACTTCATGTTCACATTTTGAAAATTTTGTGATCTGCTCATGTACTTCATGTTTTATAATTTTGAAAGGAATATTTGGTTTTAATCATTTCTTATACCAGATAAAACTCAGCGAAATGTGTATTTTTTAAAAAAATTTATGATAGTTGTAAAGTACCCTTTCTGTCTACGCAGACATTATGGAAAATGCGTTGGTACCGCTAAGATTGTGCTAAAAGATATTTTCAGCTTCAGGGCCCTAATTACACAGCAGTACCTATTTAAAAAAATTGTTAGTAAAAGTTAACAATAACTCAATAAATTTGCTTATTTTATAATTTTTTGTGGTAGTATGCGTAATGAAAATTGCCTTTGTACTGCTAGTGTTTAACTCACATAAGAATTAGCAATACGTGTATGGATGACAACGGCCATTACTCACGCACGAGCTCATCTGTGCAGGCAAGTGAGCACAAAAAGTATATAATCGAAGCCCAATACATATCGAGAACCTCAGAATTCTTTAAAATAATAACTGCATTACGTGACAGGGTAATAATTACGTAGCGTAACTTCATGATAATCTTTACTGTTACTGCTTTCGACCAACCAGCCCTTCCAAATACTAATAACTCATAATCAAAATTTAATACTTAAATATGAGACCACAACGACAACAAAATACCAAGGCAGGCCTGACATACGACAGCCAAGAAACTGAAACATAAACTTATCGCCGGCCGTGTGGCCTAGCGGTTCTAGGCGCTTCAGTCTGGAACCGCGCGACCGCTACGGTCGCAGGTTCGCATCCTGCCTCGGGCATGGATGTGTGTGATGTCCTTATGTTAGTTAGGTTTAAGTAGTTCTAAGTTCTAGGGGACTGACGACCTCAGATGTTAAATTCCATAGTGCTCAGAGCCATTTGAACCATAAACTTATCAAAACACATAAAAAAGACTACTAAGTCGATAAGAGTTAATATCTACTATCCCTTGCGCTCTTACTTCCTGCGATGTTGCAGGTGCGAAGTATTAGTTCGGTGGTTTCACTAGTACCAACATGGCTCGTGTAATAGTTGCAGAGAATTTTATGCGTGCTGTGGCGTAACAGTACGCACTTCCTTTACAATTCTCTTTAAGCCTGTTCGTAAATTAACATTGTAATGTGGCCTTCAGGTATTGCATTCCCCTCAAAGCTGCAAAACATCGCTAAACGCACAACCGTCTTGCCGTATAAATTCTTGCACCCTCTTTTAGTCTCTGTTTTCCGCTCGGACGCCAACGATATTAATGTACCAGTCAAACAGTATCTCAGTTTCATACACAGGAACATTGTTGACGTTACACGTGTATGTACTGTACAAACCGCAGCAAAGAAACTGTTAGCAATAGTTTTTACGATGTTAATATCTCAATATTGAAATTAATCGTATACAGTAATGAAACAACGATAACATTTACATTAGTGGAACAGACTAACACTGAATAATACAAAATCAATATTGTACCGTAGGGTGACATACAGTGTTGTAGCGTTAGAGCGTCATCTTACGGAGAACTTTTTACACGGTAGTTAATGTGTCCCCCGGTAATCAGTGTGATGGGCTTTTTCTTTTTCTTTTTTTTTTAAAAAAAAAAAGAGAAAGAGAAAAGCACCAGTCAGGGATATTAATTGTCTTGCTGATGTACTCATATATTCTCCAGTTTGAAAAGCTAATCTGAATGAATGATAATAAATTAGAAACAACGGCTTTTTTTAAAGTGCGACTATGTGCTAGCTGTGTGCTCACCACGTGCAGTTTTTGGGTACTGAATTGTTCGCTCAGAAGACGATGCGTCTCTAACCCTCCTAAATGGTTGGCGGTCGGAGCCGACTAGGCGAGTAATTCCCCCCTGGCGGAAAATTTTTCGTTCGGTACCTGAAACGATTCACGAAATATTCTGGGAGTCAGGTTACGTGGATCGCCCTGCCCGCTTTACCAGTGGGAAGTTTGAGTTAACAAGAGAAACGGTGCAGCCTCTGTTTCGCATACCCGATGATGCGGAACCAACCAGAGGCGCGAAACTTGCGGCCTGAAGCAGGCTGTGTTTTATGGACGTCATTACTCTGGAGCACGCCACTCGTCGCGGCGGTGTGTGGCAGTGAGTGCTTCGTCTCTGCGCTTCGCGGCACGCGACGCCAGATAAGGGAGAACTTAGCGCCTCCTCTCCCACAAAGGAGGAACAGCCACGCCGCAGGGCCTCTTCTCGGCTTTTTATTTATCGCCGCGGTTTCGCTGTGTTTGCCAACTGCGCTGTTCGCCATTCCTTTGCATTTTAAACAGCTGGGTCTCTCTCTCTCTCTCTCTCTCTCTCTCTCCCCCTTTCTATTGTGTGGCGCGTGAAGAGTCGCAAATGTTCTCCATAAATACCGACAAGTAGCGTCACTTTTCTCTCACTATCTCTTCCTACCCTCCTCCCCAGTCTTCCGC
The DNA here is from genome assembly GCF_021461385.2 of Schistocerca piceifrons. NCBI lineage: Eukaryota > Metazoa > Arthropoda > Insecta > Orthoptera > Acrididae > Schistocerca > Schistocerca piceifrons. The sequence continues at coordinate 223,553,810 of NC_060146.1, forward strand.
TATCTTTTGCCCCATGTACAGTTGTGTTGGCAAAGTTGGGTGTGAAAGGAACGTGTGTGTGTGTGTGTGTGTGTGTGTGTGTGTGTGTGTGTGTGTGAGTGAGAGAGAGAGAGAGAGAGAGAGAGAGAGAGAGAGAGAGAGAGAGAGAGACAGACAGACAGAGAGAGAGAGAGAGCGAAGGAGTGGAAGGGTAGTAAGAGGAAGTGAAACAGATTTCAAATGGGTCTGAGCACTATGGGACTTAACAGCTGTGGTCATCAGTCCCCTAGAACTTAGAACTTCTTGAACCTAACTAACCTAAGGACATCACACACATCCATGCCCGAGGCAGGATTTGAACCTGCGACCATAGCGAAGTGAAACAGAAGCCAAACATGTAAGTGAAGGAGACTAACAGAGCAATATCGCCTTTCGTTTATTTGGCAATAAGTTGTGTCCGTTAATAATCTTAAAATAAATCCTATGAACAAAAGACTCTTAGTTGTGAGGATTTCCGTTTTTTACTTATCTATAAGTATTTCCGATCGAAAGCTCGACATTCACGTACTAGTTTCAGTCGAGACTTTTCGTGCTCTGTTGAAGAGGGACGGGCTGTTGACCCTGAACATAACTAAATCTACTGTACTGCCTGTTGCTTATGTATTACACTTCTGTCGAGCGTTTTAAAAAGTGTCTTGCAGTCAATATTTATGAAACGCTTTCTCCATATCTACGAAAGCTACAAACGTAGGCTTGCCAAGCCTATCTTGTAACATGAGTCGTAGGGTCAGTATTGCACCGAATGTGCCAACATTTTCCCAGAACCCAAACTGATATTCCCCAAGAACGCCTTCTGTAAGTTTTTCCATTTTTCTATAGGCAAGTCTTGACAGTATTTTGCAACTGATGATTCTGTATAGTGCACACTTGTCAGTACCTGCTTTCTGTGCAACTGGAGTTATTAAGGTTGTTCTTGAAGTCTGAGAATGTTCTGCCTGTTTCATATAATTCGTATATCAGGTGGAGTAGATTTTTCGAGGCTGGCTGTTCCAAGGACCTTAATGATGATTCTGGAGAACTTGCACTCCAGTTATCTAGTTTCCACTTTGGTCTTTCAGTGTTCTGTCAAATTCTTAACACAGTATCTTATCTCCCACCTCATCTACTCCTTCTTGCCTTCCCATTCTATTGTCTTCGAGTTTATTGTTGTTGTATAGCTCTTCTACATGGCGACAGTTATTGAAGTATATGAAAAAAAAACGTAAATTAGTTACAAACTACGCCGTGCACAAACTTTATTCAACACGTAAATGTCACTACAGATATTCGGATTTAGGTTATGACATGTTCGATATGCTATGATTTGACGCAGACGAATTGCAAAATTCTGCATGATCGGCTGCAGTGTCGGAAAATCTGTGCTGTGGATGACCACCTGAGTGACTGTCTCCAGCTCAGAAATGGTTTTCGGGTTATTGCTGTATACTTCGTCTTTCATATAGCCCCACAAAAAGGAGTCGCATGTGCACAGATCCGGAGAATATGCCCGCCAATCGAGCCTCCTGCCAGTGGCCTCTGGGTACCCCAGAGCAGATTGCGGTCTCGAAAGTGTTCCTCCAGGGCGTCAAAGACTCTCCTCCTTTGATGAGGTCGAGCTCCATCTAGCATAAACCACATCTTGTGGAAATCAGGGTCACTTTGGATAATAGGGATGAAATCATCTTCTAGAACCTTCACGTACCATTCGGCAGCCACCGTGCCATCAAGGAATATCGCACCGATTATTCTGTGACTGGACACTGCAGACCACACAGTGACCTGCTGAGTGTGAAGAGACTTCTTGATCACGTAATGCGAGTTTCTCAGTCCCCCAAATGTGCCAATTTTGCTTATTGACGAACCCATCCAAATGGAAGTGGGATTGGGAACCACAGGGAAAATCGAAAAAATCAAAAACCACCTTCCCGCTACTTCCCAACATAGTCGCCGATCCGACTTAGACACTTGGCGTAGTGTGGTGCGTCCGGCCGGAGTGGCCGAGCGGTTCTAGGCGCTACAGTCTGAAACTGCGCGACCGCTGCCGTCGCAGGTTCGAATCCTGCCTCGGGCATGGATGTGTGTGATGTCCTTAGGTTAGTTAGGTTTAAGTAGTTCTAAGATCTAGGGGACTGATGACCTCAGATGTTAAGTCCCATAGTGCTCAGAGCCATTTTGCAGTGCGGTGCCAACTTTCCAATTCCCCCGTTATAGAAGGCAGGCGCCTGTGCTTTCCGCGTGTTCTCTACGCTGGTCTGCATCTCGTTGTCTCTGCTAAAATCCGGTCCTCATAGTCAGCACTTCATGCAAACAAAGAGATGGAAATCAGAAGGAGCCAAGTCCGGTGTGTACGGTGGGCCATCAAACACTCCCATCGGAAAGGATGTAGGGGATGTAGGAGCGTGTTCCTACAACACTCCACACTTTGCTGTCGCACACCACAGTTACGTGACGTGGGCTGCGTGAAATCAGGCGGAAACCCTCAGCCACTGACAACGAACACTTCACTATAGCTCTCGTATTCTTACACCTTTCAGCTTTCCCTTCTTTGCTTAACAGACGTAATTGATTGACAGTTCATTCAGTGCAACAGGCTTAAAAATATAGAAATATAAAACAGAAAGAAAAATGCCATAGTCTGCTACAGCTGTATTTATTTCAGTCGATTAGACAGACAGTTTCAAAGCTTTTAAATTGCATCTTCTGGTTTATGTAAATGCTGTATCATATGGTGTTGGGAGTTACAGAATCCCGTAGCAGATGAAGTGTTACATGCCATTTAGGCAAACGACATTTCACACTCCTCGTGTGGTACAAGGAAGGATGATTGTGACAGAATAATGTTAAGTAGTAAGTCGCGGAACATATACTGTGCGCAGGCGTTTGTTTTCGTATGTGTAGACATTAAGCGGGAGGTGTGGAATACGAGAAAACAGCAAGGTATGGCGACAAGTGAACGGCTTAGCACTCTGTGGGCAGCGCCTTTCACGTTTTGGCGTCGCAGCTTGGCGGTGGTTCGATCGTCAAAGAACAACTACACTCTCCAGGAATGGAAACAGAAGACAAGATGGCTTTGTGACCAATAAAGTATATTGCAATCTTGCTTCTCGAGTCTTAGAGGCGTATGTAGTATGAAAAGTTTTCTACTCTAATTCACGAGTCACTCTAATGATTTGTACATCCATTGAAGGAAATATATGTTTGTAAAAGGAAAGTAGTGGACGTGCTTTGTCGTGATACGAGTAGAAGTTGTCTTCTTTTGCTCCAATAACTGCTCCAGAGCGTGAAGTAGTCAAACTTTCCCTCGGCTGCAGACCAGATTTCAGAGCCACTGATTCCCAGGCCCTCTACCTCAAGATAATCAACTACGGCGACTGTGTTGAAAGAAAATGTTTAATACCTCAGATACTACTTCAGGTGACAGGTTCGTGTTCTGACTCTGCTTCACCTACAAGAAGCGAACCAGCAGCTACGTATAAAACCCTAAAGCAACAAGAAAATCACTGCAAGCTGAGAACACAGGCTACGGGGGGTTCATGGGTGTTGTCGTAGCGTTTGCGGTGGCTCCCGTCTGTTTATTGGAACGGTTAACGAAATCATCCAACGAGGGCAACACGGAAGATAAGGCAAGTGCGATGCCAGCGCTCTGCTGCGGAACTGCGGCCACCACGCGAAATGTAGAGTCTCAGTAGCCGAACGGCAAGCCACCGCCCACGCTCCGACCACACGCACGACGCACCGCAGCTTGCGTTGCCTGCTGCTACGACTGTGATTACGTTGGTGACAAACGCACATAAGCGTGTCGGCTTTCGGACACAATTCTTTCCTGGAAAACATTGACGAGGGGCATCGTCTGTTGCTTGAAATTGGCCGACAGGAACATATTTTAACCGATAAATTGATGACAGTTCGTAATTTTAACACAGACTGCACATTCAGTTGGTTTTTATCAGTTAAGGAGGCCTGAGAACTTTGCCTAGCCACGCCAGCTGTTACTGGGCGGTGTTCTGTAACGAGTCCCCATACAATATGACATAGCATTTATACGGTTATACACTGAAGCACTAAAGAAACTGGTGTAGGCATGTATATTGAAATACAGAGAATACCGCGCCGCGGTCCGCTGCGCCCATATATGACGACAAGCGTCTGGCGCAGTTGTTGCATCGGTTACTGCTGCTACAATGCCAACTTATCGAGGTTTTAAGTGAGTCTGAACGTGGTGTCATAGTCGGCGCACGAGCGGTGGTACACACAATCTCCGAGGTAGCAATGAAGTGGGGATTTTCCCGTACACCATTTCACAAATATACCGCGAATATCAGGAATCCGGTAAAAAATCAAATCTCCGGCATCGCTGCGGCCGGAAATAGATCTTGCAAAAACGGGACTAACGACGACTGAAGAGAGTCGTTCAACGTGATAGAAATGCAACCCTTCCGCAAATTGCTGCAGATTTCAGTTCTGGGCCATCAACCAGTGTGATCGTGCGAACCATTCAACGAAACATGATCGATATGGGCTTTCTGAGCCGAAGGCCCACTCGTGTACCTGTGATGACTGCACGACACTAACAAGGGAACCCTCCATACTGCTAATCACGGAGTGTGATGCGCTTCCAACATGTTGCAGAAGAACTTACCCTGACTACCTGGCTATCCATTTTTTTAGCGACGGGCCTTGATTTTGAGAAAATCGATTTTGAAGTTCATTGCGTGGTTTGTATATCAGTAACATTACATATATTCCGAGCAAGTCAGCGTAGCGCAGCGGTAAAGGTTCACGGCTACGGCGCTGAACGAACCGTGTGTTCGAATCCTGCTCGCGGAGTAGATTTTCGGCATATTTAATGGCATTTCTGATTTCGCCTTATCATTCTTCGTTCAACTCCTCTACTTGTGGATCTTCTTCTGGCTGCACTGCTGCGGAAACACTTGGTTCTTCCACTTCACAGAATTTTTCAAACACGCGGCACTAGAGACGCTTTGCGAGCAACTGACGCTGTAGTTAGATGCGAACGTAAAGGAATGCAACTCGCATCCTCATTGGCCGCAACTAGGAGCTGGCGTTCCCGCTACGGCTAACGGTATTCACGGGAGAGGGGACGATAATGGGCGGAGATCGATTTCAGGTCATACAAGAAGCGAACGTTGTACGAACATTTGAAACTCCAACTGCGAACCACAAACGAAGTGAATATTTGAAAAAAATTAATAACTGAATATATCTTTACTATTTCGCACACCTTACACTGTTTGTTAATATTCTTTGAAATAAAATTGAAGAATTCGGTCGATTTTGAAAAAAAGTACACGAGCAAGATTCGAAGAAGGTACCTCCAGCGCGGTAACCGTTCACCTTAACAGCTGCGCTACGCTGACTTACTCGAAGTACATGAGATGTTACGGGTATACAAAGCACGCAATGAACTTCGAAATCGATTTTCAAAAAAATGGTTCAAATGGCTCTGAACACTATGGGACTTAACTTCTGAGGTCCTCAGCCCCCCTAGAACTTACAACTACTTAAACCTAACTAACCTAAGGACATCACACACACCCATGCCCGAGGCAGGATTCGAACCTGCGACCGTAGTGGTCGCGCTGTTCCACACTGTAGCGCCTAGAACCGCTCGGCCACCCCGGCCGGCTAAATTGATTTTCTCATATACCAAGGCCTTAGCAACAGGCCAGGTACTCCGGGTAAGTGCCTCTACAACATATCTGAAGCGCATCAAAATCCGTTATTTACAGTATGGAGGGTCCCCTTCTAAGCTTTACTCCTCGCCTGGGCCTGACAACACAGACATTGGACTGTTGATGACTGGAAACATGTTGCCTGGTCGGACGAGTCTCGTTTCAAATTGTCTCGAGCGGATGGACGTGTACGGGTATGGAGACAGCCTCATGAGTCCATAGTAGACCCTGCGTGACAGCAGGCGACTGTCCAAGCTGGTGGAGGCTCTGTAATGGTGTGGGCGTGTGCAATTGGAGTGATATCGGCCCCTTACACGTCAAGATACGACTTTGACAGGTGACACGTACGTAAGCATTCTGTGTGATCACCTGCATCCATTCATGTCCATTGTGCATTCCGACGGGCTCAGGCAATTCCAGCACCACAATGCGACTACCCACAGGACCAGGATTGCTGCAAAATGACTCCAGGAAAACTCTTCTGAATTTAAACACTTCCGATGGCGATCAAACTCCCCAGACATCAACACTACTGAGCATATCTGGAATGCCCTGCAGCGTGCTGTTCAGAAGAGATCTCCACCCCGTCGTACTTTAACGAATTATGGAAGTCTCTGCAGGATTCGTGATGTCAGCTCCCTTCAGCACAACTTCCGACGTTAGTCGAGTCCATGTCACGTGACGCTGCGGCACTTCTGCGTGCTCGCGGGGATCCTATACAGTATTTGGCAGGTGTACCAGTTTCTTTAGCTCTTTAGTGTATGTACACCAGAAGATGCAACTTGAACGTTGCGAAACCAGTTGTGTGGGCCTCTCATCGACTTAAGCAAATATGCAGTGCAGTACTGGACTTTGAGTTTTATATTGTACCGTATGTACAGCCGATATACCTATGTTCACCTGTGAAACTGGACTCGATATGCAAGCTGATCTATCAGTAAACGGAATCTAACCTGCATAACACTGTGTGCGTGTTGTATGAGTGTCAGTTTCACTGTCCTTCAAGCCTTCAACAGATCGTTACACGAAGAACTTAAAACTAACATTTTGGTAAGCTATCTGACTGCGTATTTGAATTTTAATTTACAAGTGATACAGAACCTGACTTGTGCAACGGAATTTAGTGGATTGGAGTACATGACATGTTGTGGTGTGTCATTGTCTCTGATTTGGCCCTAAGTTTTGCACTCACCTCTTTGGATGACTCCCTATTTCCATGTGGTTTACAGCAATACACAGCAGCATGCAGCAGCGGCGCCTAAAGCTTATTGTTACCAAGAATGAAATTAATAAAGAGGAGTTTGCTTGGTTCCTGTCAAGTACTAAATAGCTTTTGAGAAGGGATTTCATTAATTAAGTCCATTTAAAACTTCTGAATCATCATGAACAACTATTAATAATGACAATAACAAATGGCATATGTGCCAATAATGGCTGAGTGCCAGATTAACAAATTATTTCAGTTTCAAAATTGCATTAACATTTAGTAACCACAGCATATTATTTAGATGTGGAGAATAATTATTATTATTTGAAGGATAAGGAGGCTTCTTTCACTGACAAGCAAAACATGGAATTATTGCAAACTCGGACTAACAGTTACGAGACTAACACTGCAATTGCTTTTGCGCTATGCTTGCGAATTTTACCTTTAATTCCGTCTTCAAGCGTAGTAAGCCATCTAGATCTCTCCTGGCTATAGAAATGAAATCAGGCCTTGAGTGTGGTGAGATCTTGCATCACCGGAAATTTTGGAAATTAGGGAATATGTGGTAAGGTCTTATGGGACCAAACTGCTGAGCTCATCGGTCCCTAAGCTTACGCACTACTTAATCTAACTTAAAATAACACGCTGTGGACAACACGCACACCCATGCCCGAGGGAGGACTCGAACCTCCGATGGGGGGAGCTGCACGGACCGTGACAAGGCGCCTCAGACCGCTCGGCTACCCCGACGTGAGTGCAGCGTGACACGTCTCCTGACTCCGGGCTCTCCACCGGACACTACTTTTCCACTCTCGCAGACAGATGTCGTCTCCCAACAATGCTTAGAATCGCGCTCCCATGTTTCGCCCTCAGATTGTTACTATCGATATCTGGGTGCTTACACAATGTAAAGAACAGCGTTAAGTTGACTGTATTTTTCTATGTAATGGAGAGCTCTGACTCGCCGGCCGGTGTGGCCGAGCGATTCTAGGCTCTTGAGTCTGGAACCGCGCGAACGCTACGGTCGCAGGTTCGAATCCTGCCTCGGGCATGGATGTGCGTGATGTCCTTAGGTTAGTTAGGTTTACGTACTTCGAAGTTCTAGGGGACTGATGACCTCAGATGTTAAGTTCCATAGTGTTCAGAGCCATTTGAACCAAGTTCTGTCGCACTCCTTACAATATTTTAATAGTTTTAAGACCTCTATTTAAATACTTGTTATACCATATGAATTGTCAGTTAATTATGTGTAACTACTTTAGCTGTGGGGCCTCCAGTTTTAAAATAATCTTTGCCTAATACTAGCTTTCCTTCTGACGATATTTTTACTGGTGCATCTCGCTAGCTTTCGTACAAATGGTGTCTGTTTTTCCCACTGTTCTCTTTCTGAAGCCTTGCAGTTCTCGTCCCCCCATTCCTGGTTGGCCACTTTGCACCTCTTGTCAATAGAATTTTTCGACATCCGCATTCCCCTTTCCCTGCTTCATCTGCTGCATTTCTAAATTCTAATAAATACCGCGTGTGAATGAGTACCTGACGAAGTCGAGACGTTTCCGGAACTAGAGAGCGCCCTGGCAGCGCCGCCCTGGCGGTCGTTTCCTGTGTCTAGCCTAGGGGATTCCCCCTCGCGCTCGCACGGCTAATGAAGTCCCGCATATGCGCCGCGTCCTGGGTTTCCCCCACCCCCACCACCACCCCCGCGCCTGAGACGCAGCAGGCAGGCAGGCAGGCACTCACGCGCAGATAATGGGAGGCGGAGGCATAAATTCTGCCATTGCCGCCCCTGGAAACACGCCCGACGCAGTAACTTCTTCCTTAGCGCGCGCCTGGGGGAGGGTCACCCCCCTTAGCCGAGATTTCTCGCTGCGAGTGGGTAGCGGAAATGGGGTGGGTAGCGGGAGGGAGGAAAAAACGGAGGCGTCTGCGACGTACACTGCTCCGGCCGCCGCTGGAGCGAGGGAGGGAGAGGGGGAGGGGGAGACATTAGCGCTTCAAGCAGGGGAGCCGCGTGGTGGCGGCACTGCATACGTCATAATAATGAGGGCTGCACGAGGGTTGCTGCAGCGAGCTGGGGCTTTTCGAGGCTGCTGTATTGTGCTGCTGTTGCCCGCCTGAAATTTACCTGCAAACTGATAGAGCTACTTCTGTGAAAGGCAAAAGTACGGTTTCGGAAAGATAATGATAACATATAGCCTAGTCATACACTTGGGAAAGAAATGGAACACTATGGACAGCAGATGAGTCACGTTACTTGGGCAGCAAAATCACTTACGATGGACGCAGTACAGAGGATATAAAATGCAGACTGGCAGTAGCAAGAAGATCAAAGAGAAATTTGTTAACAGCAAAAATAAAATTAGGCACTCGAAAGCCTTTCCTGAAGATTGTTGCCTAGAGTGTAGTCTTGTACGGAACTGAAATGTGGACGATAAGCAGTTGAGACAAAAAGAGAAGCTATTGAGATGGTGCTAACGAAGAATGCTGAAAATTACGCGGGCAACTTGGACAGCTCATGAGCACTGGCTGGCTGGAGTGGCCGTGCGATTCTAGGCGCTACAGTCTGGAGCCGAGCGACCGCTACGGTCGCAGGTTCGAATCCTGCGTCGGGCATGGATGTGTGTGATGTCCTTAGGTTAGTTAGGTTTAAGTAGTTCTACATTCTAGGCGACTGATGGGCTCAGCAGTTAAGTCCCATAGTGCTCAGAGCCATTTCATGAGCGCTACTGAATCTAACAGGGGAAAAAAATTATGGCACAAGTTAAGTAAAAGAAGGGATCAGTTGATGAGACACATCCCGATGTATCAATAAGAAGTCAAATGGGTCTTAAAGAGACTTGTGGGGTGGTAAAAACTGTAGAAGGAGACCAAGAGATGAATACAGTAAGCAGATTCAAAAGGATGCAGATTGCAGTAGCTATTCGGAAATTAAGAGGCTTGTACGGGACAAAGTAGCGTAGAGAGCTGCATGAAACTATCGACAACAACCACAACAACAAGTGAAAACTAGGCCATCAACCACCTGATGGTCATCCTGAAGCGTCTGGAAGATATTAACACACCTCAACTGACGACCGTCGTAAGAAAACTCAACAAACGCCATTTTTTCAGAATGTGTTTTTTAACGGATTGTGTTACTTTAACACGAACCTAACACAATGTCTAAAAGAAAATACAGCAAATCTGAATACTTGCCGTTGCAAAAGACACCTGAATATAGCAAATTTTCACGAAACTCGACTTCTCCATTTTTCAAGACTCCACAAAATTCAACTAATCCTTCTTTTTAGAACATAAAATTTAAAAGTTAAAGTTAATAGACTTTATATTCACATGTGTTTATTGTCAGGCAACTGCACAACATCCAACAAGTAGAACCCACTGTCTGCTAATCGTTTGTTGGAAACAATGCATATTGTTCCGCTTAATTCTCTTTCATGCCCAGCCACTTTTTTACCATAAGATTCGCAGCTGTTGTCGTACGCTCTTGGAACATTATTATCAAGATGTTTGATTCAGAATATCCTCAAACAGTTAAGGGGGTGATCAGTGGAAGGTAAGGCAATGTCAAAAGAGTTAGAAGTGCATGTCTGAAACCTCAGATGAAGATGTGAATATATACTGTAGCCACATTGTTCTATATATATATATAAAAGGAAAGATGAACCGGTTAATTTCTCACTATGATTATTGTAGGCAAAGTAGACTTTTGCTGGCCAATGCATAGGCAAAACCTAAGATAATTTTAATCGACGCGAGGCATCCCAAATAAAAGTTTGCGACGAGTTGTAGCATATGCTAAAATATTTAGGAGCAAAAAGACACGAAATTTTTGAAATGTTTCAGTTTTACGCTTATAACTCGTAAACGATACATTTTACAGAGAATTTCCAGAACACCAGAGTCGAAGAGCATACAATTTCGCGTAAAATAAAAGGGACAAAAGCAGTTCAGCCGTTTAGCCACAATCGATCGTCAAAGATCGGCAGTTTTTACCGGTCTGACGGAAAAGTGAGTTATGCTCATTTTCCAGTACTTGTAGCTCAAAAACGCATACTCGAAATGAAAAGTGTCACACATGAAAGTAGTGGTTGTAAAGCATCAATTTCTGCATTTTGAAAAGAACGAATGTTGTTGAAAACTTGGGTATGTTGAGTTTTGTAAAGAATTGTTATTTCTAATTTTTTTCGCAATAAAGGATATTGTTGATGAATTAGTCCTTCATCAATCCCTATTTACGAAGATCACCAGTGTAATATTTTTTTTTAATTAACTATACCGAGTACAATGCAAAATTCTGTAAATGTTATTTGTCGAGTCTTGTTAAATCGGTCCTCAATTTATGTTGAAATTGAGAAAAATTGCTTCAGTCTGGACCGCTACGGTCGCTGGTTCGAATCCTGCCTCGGGCATGGATGTGTGTGATGTCCTTAGGTTAGTTACGTTTAAGTTGTTCGAAGTTCTAGGGGACTGATGACCTCAGATGTTAAGTGCCATAGTGCTCAGAGCCATTTGAACCTTTTTTTATGTTTTCACAAAATTTGTATCAGTATCGTTCTGCTCCGAATGCGAAAATATTTTGCTTACACTCATCTACGTAGGGAAAAATGATCATCGTAATAAAATAAAGAGAAATCAGAGCTCGCACGGAAAATTTAGGTGCTCAGTTCTCTAACGTGCTGTTCCAGCGGGGAAATAGTATGAAACGGGTTGTATGAACAATCTGTCAAGCACTTAGGTTTGAATTGCAGAGTAGTAATATGGATGTAGATACTACTTGTTTCAGAGTGTTACCAACTGTTCGTCACTAGTACGACACATTTCAAAAAGTTCTAACTTGTTTGACTGTTATGAATTTAATTTACATTTTTATTTCGTAATGGAAGAAGTAATGAAAAAAGAGATCTACAGGAAGCACGGGGAAAGGAAATGCAGGGTAGGGGTGGAGAACTGTGTGTAGGAGTGAAAATTAGGGTGAGTGGGAAGGAGGGAGGGGCGAGCAAGGGCCGCGGTGTGTGCGGTTTCGTAACTATCTCTCCCCCGCTTCCAGCGGAACTTGGCGCTGCCCCTAACAACATTTACATTTTGCATCGCGGCCAAGTCAAATTAGTGGCCGCAAACGCGTCTTGTTAGACACCGCGGCTTTCGCCTGAAATGAATACGAGTGGCTCCCCGTTGCAGCCACCGTGACGTCACGTCAGAGAGGCAGGCAGCCAGGCGTGCCGTCCCCCCCCCCCCCCCCCTTCCTCTACCCTTCCTAACGCTGCTGCCGCACAACTTTTAATGGCGCTACTCCGCGTGTGTAACGGCACCGCTGTCAAACCCAGCTCCACCGATCAACAACGCCAAAACCCTCCACACGCAGTACCCTAACAGAGTTAGCGTTCTTCTCGCTGCGGCGACCCCGTCTGTTTGTGTGTTGGTGCGGCACTCCACCCCGTTTCGACGTAGCGCAATGTGTCCACACTCCGATTTACACTGAGGTGGCGGAAGTCATAGAATACATCGTACTATCCTATCGGACCTCATTTTACCCAACCAAGTTCAGCAGTTCGATGTGTCACGGGGCTCAAGGAGTCGTTGGAAGTCCCCTGCAGAAATGTTGCCTCTATAGCCGTCAGTACTTGCGAAAGATCGTACAGAATTCTGTGCACGAACTGACCTCTCGATATGTCCCATAAATGGTCGACAGGTTTCATGTCGGGCGATTTGAGTGGCCAAATCATTCTCTCGGACTGTCCAGAATGGTCATCAAACCAATCACGAACAACTGTGGCCGGATGACATGGTGCATTTCATCCATAAAAAGTGCCTGGCAGAGGGTTCATCGAACCATTTTCATACTACTTCTCTACCATTCCACTCTCGAATGGCGCGTGGGAAAAAGAAGACTTAAGTCTTTCCGTTCGAGCACTGATTTCTCTTATTTTATTACGATAATCATTTCTCCCTACGTAGGTGAGCGTCAACAAAATATTTACGCATTCGGAAGAGAAAGTTGGTGACTGAAATTTCGTAAACAGATCTCGCCGCAAAGAAAATCGCCTTTGTTTCAATGACTGCCACCGCAACTCACGTACCATATCAGTGACACTCTCACCCCTATTACACGATAACACGAAACGAGCTGCCTTTCTTTGCACTTTTTCGATGTCCTCCGTCAATCCTACCTGTTAAGGATCCCATACCGCGCAGCAATTTTCCAGCAGAGGACGGACAAGTGTAATATAGGCTGTCTCTTTAGTGGGTTTGTCGCATCATCCAAGTATTCTGCCAACAAAGCGCAGTCTTTATTTCACTTTCCGCACGGTCTTTCCAGTTTAACTTGCTCCTAATTGTAACTGCTAGGTATTTAGTCGAACTGACAGCCCCTAGATTTGTACGATTTATCGTATACCCAACATTTATCGAATTTCTTTCAGTACCCATGTGGATGACCTCGAACTTTTCTTTGTTTAGTGCTAATTGCTACTTTTCTCACCATTCAGAAATTCTCTCTAGATCATTTTGTAAATGGAATTGATCATCTGATGATTTTACTAGACGGTAAATTACAGTGTCATCTGCAAACAATGTAAGGGGGCTGCTCAGATTATCACCTAGATCATTTATGTAAATCAGGAACAGCAGAGGGCCTATGACACTACCTTGCGGAATGCCAGATATCACTTCTGTTCTACTCGACGATCACTATGAACTCTGACCTCTCTGAGAGGAAATCACGAATCCAGTCACACAACTGAGACGATACTACATATGAACGTAATTTGATTAATAGTCGCTTGTGAGGCACGGCTTCAAAACGGTATCAAAAGCCGAACATGAACATTTTCAGTCAGTGGTCAGTTTTAGTTGGACCAGACGACGCAGTCCATTTCATGTAAACAGAGCCCACACTATTATGGAGCCACCGCCAGCTTGCACAGTACCTTGTTGACAACTTGGATCCGTGGCTGGTGCGGTCTGCGCCACAGTCGAACCGTACCGTCAGCTCTTATCGACAGAAATCGGGACATATCTTACCACGTTACGGTTTGCCAACCGTCTAGGCATACATGGAAGAACCCTGGAGATACTAAAAGGTATCAGATAGATTATATAATGGTAAGACAGAGATTTAGGAACCAGGTTTTAAATTGTAAGACATTTCCAGGGGCAGATGTGGACTCTGACCACAATCTATTGGTTATGACCTGTAGATTAAAACTGAAGAAACTGCAAAAAGGTGGGAATTTAAGGAGATGGGACCTGGATAAACTGAAAGAACCAGAGGTTGTACAGAGTTTCAGGGAGAGCATAAGGGAACAATTGAAAGGAATGGGGGAAAGAAATACAGTAGAAGAAGAATGGGTAGCTCTGAGGGATGAAGTAGTGAAGGCAGCAGACGATCAAGTAGGTAAAAAGAAGAGGGTTAGTAGAAATCCTTGGGTAACAGAAGAAATATTGAATTTAATTGATGAAAGGAGAAAATATAAAAATGCAGTAAATGAAGCAGGCAAAAAGGAATACAAACGTCTCAAAAATGAGATCGACAGGAAGTGCAAAATGGCTAAGCAGGGATTGCTAGAGGACAAATGTAAGGATGTAGAGGCTTATCTCACTAGGGGTAAGATAGATACTGCCTACAGGAAAATTAAAGAGACCTTTGGAGATATGAACATCAAGAGCTCAGATGGAAACCCAGTTCTAAGCAAAGAAGGGAAAGCAGAAAGGTGGAAGGAGTATATAGAGGGTCTATCCAAGGGCGATGCACTTGAGGACAATATTATGGAAATGGAAGAGGATGTAGATGAAGATGAAATGGGAGATACGATACTGCGTGAAGAGTTTGACAGAGCACTGAAGGACCTGAGTCGAAACAAGGCCCCTGGAGTAGACAAAATTCCATTGGAACTACTGACGGCCTTGGGAGAGCCAGTCTTGACAAAACTCTACCATCTGGTGAGCAAGATATATGAAACAGGCGAAATACTCTCGGACTTCAAGAAGAATATAATAATTCCAATCCCAAAGAAAGCAGGTGTTGACAGATGTGAAAATTACCGAACCATCAGTTTAATAAGCCACAGCTGCAAAGTACTAACACGAATTCTTTACAGACGAATGGAAAAACTAGTAGAAGCCGACCTCGGGGAAGATCAGTTTGGATTCCGTAGAAATACTGGAACACGTGAGGCAATACTGACCTTACGACTTATCTTAGAAGAAAGATTAAGGAAAGGCAAACCTACGTTTCTAGCATTTGTAGACTTAGAGAAAGCTTTTGACAATGTTGACTGGAATACTCTCTTCCAAATTCTAAAGGTGGCAGGGGTAAAATACAGGGAGCGAAAGGCTATTTACAACTTGTACAGAAACCAGATGGCAGTTATAAGAGTTGAGGGACATGAAAGGGAAGCAGTGGTTGGGAAGGGAGTAAGACAGGGTTGTAGCCTCTCCCCGATGTTATTCAATCTCTATATTGAGCAACCAGTAAAGGAAACATAAGAAAAATTTGGAGTAGGTATTAAAATCCATGGAGAAGAAATAAAAACTTTGAGGTTCGCCGATGACATTGTAATTCTGTCAGAGACAGCAAAGGACTTGGAAGAGCAGTTGAACGGAATGGATGGTGTCTTGAAGGGAGGATATAAGATGAACATCAACAAAAGCAAAACGAGGATAATGGAATGTAGTCGAGTTAAGTCGGGTGATGCTGAGGGTATTAGATTAGGAAATGAGACACTTAAAGTAGTAAAGGAGTTTTGCTGTTTGGGGAGCAAAATAACTGATGATGGACGAAGTAGAGAGGATATAAAATGTAGACTGGCAATGGCAAGGAAAGCGTTTCTGAAGAAGAGAAATTTGTTAACATCGAGTATAGATTTAAGTGTCAGGAAGTTATTTCTGAAAGTATTTGTATGGAGTGTAGCCATGTATGGAAGTGAAACATGGACGGTAAATAGTTTGGAGAAGAAGAGAATAGAAGCTTTGGAAATGTGGTGCTACAGAAGAATGCTGAAGATTAGATGGGTAGATTACATAACTAATGATGAAGTATTGAATAGGATTGGGGAGAAGTTTGTGGCACAACTTGACCAGAAGAAGGGATCGGTTGGTAGGACATGTTCTGAGGCATCAAGGGATCACCAATTTAGTATTGGAGGGCAGAGTGGAGGGTAAAAATCATAGGGGGAGACCAAGAGATGAATACACTAAGCAGATTCAGAAGGATGTAGGTTGCAGTAGGTACTGGGAGATGAAAAAGCTTGCACAGGATAGAGTAGCATGGAGAGCTGCATCAAACCAGTCTCAGGACTGAAGACCACAACAACAACAACAACAACAACAACAACCGTCTAGGGTCCAACGGATATGATCTAGAGCCCAGCAGAAACGCTGTAGATGAGTTCGTGCTGTTACCAAAGGCACCCCCGTCGGTCGTCTGCTCCCATAGCTCATTAACGCCAAATTTCGTTGCACTGTCCTAAGGGGTACGTTCGTTGTACCCCCCACATTGACTACTGCGGTTATTTCACGCAGTGTTCTCTGTTAGCACTGACAGCTCTACTCAAACCCAGCTGCTGTCGGTCGTTAAGTGAAGGCCGATAGGCAGTGCGTTGTCCGTGGTGAGAGGTAATGCCTCAACTATGGTATTCTCGGCACACTCTTGACACTGTGCATCTCGGAATATCGGATTCCCTAAGCCTATCCGAAAAGAAATGTCCTATGCGTCTACAACTATAATTCCGCGTGTAACGTCTGTTAATTCCGGCCACAATCAGTACGATGCGCCAGAGCCACCTGCCGAACACGACGGTCTGTCCGTCGCGTCTTTGTCGCCTGAAATGCATTCTTGACTAACATCAGCTGACCACGTCCAGTCTGAAAGCTGACTAACGCTCACGACCCTGACAGCGTGTATTTAAAGCAAACCTGATTTGCATCCTCGTAGTGATGCTACTGGTGCCAGTATTACGCGATCGGCGCCAGATAGAAATAGACAGCTTCTTTCAGATGAATACTAATGGCCATTAAAATTACTACACCAAGAAGAAATGCAGATGACAAACGAGTATTCATTGGACAAATATATTATACTAGAACTGACATGTGACTACATTTTCATGCAATTCGGGTGCATAGATCCTGAGAAATCAGTACCCAGAACAACCACCTCTGGCCGTAATGACGCCCTCGATACGTCTAGGCATTGAGTCAAACAGAGATTGGATGGCGTGTACGGGTACAGCTGCCCATGCAGCTTCAACACGATACCACAGTTCATCAAGAGTAGTGACTGGCGTACTGTGACGAGCCAATTGCTCGGCCACCATTGACCACACGTTTTCAGTTGGTGAGAGATCTGGAGAATGTGCTGGCCAGGGCAGCAGTCGAACATTTTCTGTATCCAGAGAGGCGCGTACAGGTCCTGCAACATACGATCGTGCATTATCCTGCTGAAATGTAGGGTTTTGCAGGGATCGAATGAAGGGTAGAGCCACAGATCGTAACACATCTGAAATGTAACGTCAAAGTGCCGTCAATGCGAACAAGAGGTGGTCGAGACGTGTAACCGATGGCACCCCATACAATCACGCCGGGTGACACGCCCATATGTCGATGACGAATACACGCTTCCAATGTACGTTCACCGCGACGTCGCGAAACACGGATGCGGTCATCATGATGCTGTAAACAGAACCTGGATTCATCCGAAAAAATGATGTTTTGCCATTTGTCCACCCAAGTTCGTGGTTGAGTATACCATCACAGGTGCTCCTGTCTGTGATGCAGCGTCAAAGGTAACCGCAGCCGTGGTCTTCTAGCTGATAGTCCATGCTGCTGCAAACGTCGTCGAAGTGTTCGTGCAGATGGTTATTGTCTTGCAAACGTCCCCGTCTGTTGGCTCAGGGATCGAGACGTGGCTGCACGATCCGTTACAGCCATGCGGACAAGATGCCTGTCATCTCGACTGCTAGTGATACGAGGTCGTTGGGATCCAGCACGGCGTTCCGTATTACCCTCCTGAACCCACTGCTAACAGTCATTGGATCTCGACCAACGTGAGCAGCAATTTCGCGATACGATAAACCGCAATCGCGATAGGCTACAATCCGACCTTTATCAAAGTCGGAAACGTGATGGTACGCATTTCTCCTCCATACACGAGGCACCACAACAACGTTTCACCAGGCAACGCCGGTCAACTGCTGTTTGTGTATGAGAAATCGGTTGGAAATTTTCCTCATACCACAGCATCTTCTCCCTGTCGGTTAAATTTCGCGTCTGTAGCACGTCATCTTCGTGGTGTAGCAATTTTAATGGCCAGTGGTGTAGTAACACGCCTACCAACTTTCATTTATGTCTCACAACGCCTTCTGGTGTTGCGATTTTTTTTCCGTCAGTATACTAGCTGACAAAAAAAGTTGAGCACACAGAAAAGACGGTCGGATGTCAGTGTAATTTCGCACACGCACACACCATCAGCAGGTATGCAAATAATTAGACCTGTGACAGGTAGAACGGCCACTACAGTGCATTATTGTTTGTATTTAGCGTTGCTGCCAGGCCTGGTATGGTAAATGAGAGGCGTGATTAGTGTCAGACGTTGAGTGATCACTGTGAAGGAGACGTACTCGTGTGAGGCAAGAGTTATCATCACCTGACAAAGGTGGCATCATTTCCTGTCGAAACGTGTGGGACGTCCCCCTGTGACAGTGGCCAAATGTCGGGTCTCAGGGGGAAGCAGAGGGCACGCACACCCGCCGCGAACGTTCTCGCCGCCATTTTGCCCACAAAGCGCATCGAAACCCTCTCACACCTGCGCCTCAAATACTAGAACAAGCTATTGACTCCCTACAACATTCTGTGTAATGCCGCACCATTGGTAGGAAACTAGCAGGTCGGACTAGCGAATTATCGTCCCGGTGTGTAGGCCGCCGTTAGCACCAGACCACTAACGGCTGCGTCTGTTGTAGCGCCTTGACCGTGGAGCACCGACTGCTGACGTATGGCGTCGCGCTGCCTTCAGCGCTGGGTCTCTCTTCTCCAAACTTTGCCGGACAACCATCGGCCTTGATTATGGCGGCGAACTGCGGAGATGTCCCAACCTTCCAGCGTTTTGCAGAGGCATCCCGGTGATACCACTTGGCGTGATGGTGTGGGCAGCCATCGGGTTTGACTTCGGGTCACGTCTGGCGGTGACTGAGGAAACTGACGGCAGAATGACAATGATGATGATGATGATGATGATGATGATGATGATGAAGATGGTGGTTGGTTTGTGGGGCGCTCAATGACGCGGTTATCAGCACCTGTACAAATTCCCAGTCTTTTTCACAGTCCAGTCACGCCATTTTCCTGAATGATGAGGACGACACGAACACCCAGTCCTCGGGTGGAGGAAATCCCCGACCCGTCCGGGCATCGAACCCGCGACCCCGTGATCCCGAGGCAGCGAAGCTAACCTTTGGATGTCATGGACGTCAGTGTCCCCATTATTAGCGCTCATGCGACGGTATCTTCGTGCCATTTTTGAACAGGACAATGCTCGCCCACACATGGCACGTGTGTCTCTACGAACAAGTGTGACAAAACTCACATGGGGCGACACATGCTGCACGCCAAGAGACTACTGTTCACTCAGACGGAGAAGATACCTTCGTGTGGAGAATGCGTAGTTGGATGAAACTGACTTCCACATGCCATGCGTCGAGGTCTACTCCATTTAGCTAATGCACAGTTTGCGTGGTAAGCAGAGTCAATGTAAGTTTTCGTTTGAATGAATAAAACACCTGTGTAATGGAAGAGGATAGTTTGGGTTTCGAAAATAGTAAAAATATGTTGGAGAAGTCAACAGACAAAAGCAACCTATGCCTGGATAACATTATGAGATATCCTTATGAACTGCACCGGGAGACCTACAGTAAACTTTGGGACATCTCATCTCAAGAATGGAGTTGTGGAAGAAAAAACACAGCTATTTTCTCTCAAATTTAATTTTGTTATTCTCTGGTAAAAAAAATTAAATGAACGTGGGAAATGGTTTTCGTTGACTACAGTTCCACTAGTTGAAACATCACTGCTGCATTTCTGTACTTCTTTTATCACAAATAAAACGCAGAGCACTTGAAACAAACACTTCCTTAGTGGCATTTAGTTCTTTGGTATAACACCTAGTACGCACCAGATTTAATTTCTGATTTGTCCCATTTTTTACAGTGATCAGGTGAGCAGCATTATTCTCTTCTGTACTTTTATCAGAATACCTGTCAGGTTTTTGGTTACAAATAAGTTATGTAAAGAAACGGATAGGTGGTTATTTTGATTCAGCTCACAAATGTGGATGTTTGACACTTATGGCGTTAGACATTTCGACTCTTCACATGCAAAAACAATGCGAGCATTTAAGACTGTTTTTGTTAATGAAACAGCTTATAAAGTGTCACTAAATACAAAAATATTGTTGTGCAATGCAGGAGCAGACGTCATGCTGTTGATCAAAACATCTTTCTAACTGAAAATATTAGCCATCTGAAGACGGAAATGGTAGCCCGGAACTGCCACTAATATAATAATAATAAGAAGAAGAATAATAATAAATGCATGGTAGACGCGTATAATATGAGAGATTCAAAGCTTCCGTAAACTGAATACTGTCCTCGCATCAATGGAAATGTATGTTACAAAAAGAAACAACATGCTCGCTGTGGATAATGATCACAGCGACAAATGTTTAATTTTTTTATGCCACGGTGGGTACCTTGATTGCTTCATCTTTTAGCTGTTTTCGAGTGCAACACAACGTACATTTCGTGCCACAATTTTGAAGCTCACGATAGTAGTGACAACATGTAGCCCTTTCCAAGTAGCGCACATGGGAAATTTCGTGTTTAGCACACGGGTCCCACCGGAAAATGCCTTTAAGCCGAAATTGCAATATCGGATTTTAAAAATAGTTTCAGCAGTCGAAGGCGACCATGAATGTGCTTCAAAAAGTTCCATTCGATTGCGAATCTCCCACAAGGGAAAATAAATATGCATGCGACAGCTTGCTTACCTAATATATTTCAAAACGGCGCGCATAAAAACGGGATTCTTTGGTGCTGAAACCTCGAGTTATATTGGTGATAAAAAGGAAGGGTCAAGTGTTTTGGATAGCCCTTGCGCCAGGGACCATTTGTGTGCCCAGCAGAAGGATCGTCTTAGTGCCACTATTCTACAGAAAAGGGTCAAAGCATGAATATTACACACTTTCTCCATCTTACGCAAATGGAGCAATGGTTCTTTTTTAATTTGATGTCGACTACGGTGGACTTGATGGCACTTAGGGAGGCAAGATCAGTTCATGGGCGGTTTCTCGGAAAACAACACAAAAAAGTTTTTCTGACTAAATTTTCGCCGTCTCCAGCGGACCAAAACCCAGACGATGATTTCAAGACGGTAATGTATAGCAATTTGCCGGAAATTGTACGATATATTCCTAATATCCTTATCTCGAACAGTCTTAAAAATTTTCTTGATATCTTTATCGGTTTCCAAGATACAGAGCTTCAAATTTACCCTACTTCTACGTCTAAAATACGGTATGAGGCGAAATCTAAATAGTAAATCAGCCCAGCGAAATACTCAAATTTGAACGGCGATTTCTCTAGACAAATACCTAGAAGACTCATCTCCCACTTTTCAAAAATCTATACTAATTACCGAGAAACACACCAAAAACTTGTTTTTTTGGGTACCACAACCAAGCTGCGGATTCCGCGACGGCTAAGCACAGCAGATGGCTGTAATTTTTACTACGTATTCCTAAGATCCAGATTTCAAACAATTTTTTAAACTTTTTACGGGTGCAGAGGAAGGTACAATGAGACAGCTGGTACCCTACTTTTCAGTCAGTCTTTTAAATAAACAGGAACATATTCACGAACTTCCAGCATGCTGGAGTAGCTTGGGTCAGCAGCTGCTGTTAATCATTAAAACGAAAAACCAATCCAAGTTGCAAATTTTTGCTTTTTATTCATTCGATGACTAGTTTCGGGCAGACACCCATTTTCAAATCATCAAAACATAGTCGATAGTGGCATTTCCGAATATGTCAAAAACATACAATTCATTTTAAATGTTCATTGCACATTTTTGACATTTTCGTGAATGCCATTTTCGACTATGTTATATTGATTTTAAAATGGGTCTCTGCCAGAAACTAGTCATCGAATGAATAAAAAGTAAAAACTTGCAACATGGGCTGGGTTTTCGCTCTACTGAGAAATATATTCGCATTTTTTGTGTTCCGATACGAGCGTTTTTCTGTTGGGAAAATAATTACACAACTAACTGGTCCACATCTTCAGATTTTGATCGATACATTACAGCAGTTGCTACGGCCACACTATAAACACTCAATGTGTTTGCCTTACTTTGATATCGCTGTCCAGAGTCCTCAAAGCGAGCTGTTGGCCTCCTGCATAGCAAACGCCCCTTCCTCCACAAACCGTCTTCCACCAAGACCGCCGCCATCGCTGCTATATCGAGGCACCAGGGCGCTCTACCCACCGCGACACACCACTGGCGGACGAACGTGTGTACTCGCGTATGCACCGATCCCAACTGAATAACAGACCTCCTTGTGCAGACCCCAAATCTTCGTCCAAAGATTATCAATCACCTCCAGACCAGCGATATCTGCCTGCACTCATAGAGTAATCTACGAATATCTAGGGAGTGAACATTCTGAAAAAAATATTTGCTGTAATCTCTTGTTGCACGTCATTAAATTAATTTTGTTTGTTGGTCTTCTATAGAAAGACTAAATCAATATTTTTCTGATTGTGTGGATCGCTCTTCTACGTATTATGGTGCGCAGAATAGAATATTTGTCGCGGCAATACATCGCTTCCAAAGTCAAGTGACTGCATATAGTACAGCGTATGTGCTCTGCAGATTCTGAACGTCGTTATAAAACTAGTACCCACACATCCCATTAGCTTTAGTACACGTGTTTCGTAAGGATCGTCGTCTTAATAATTTGCATTCGATATATGAGTCTGTGTTATTTTGAAAATCCGCATTACGCAAAGACATTTATTTCTTGTCATTCACCCAGACATACTTCGACACCTATGTAACATGTGGGTCAAATTTTCTTTCTATAAAGTATAATATGAAGTTTATAATCATTTATCTGTTCGAGGCCTAAAAATTACAACGTGTGCATTTTGTTTAGTTTCTTTCGACTGCTCACGTGAAAAGTACATTCCTAGTGAAACTGTGTAATTATAGATAGATTTTTATGCCTTTTTGTCGTTTTTAACAGCATGTCATCTGTAAAACAGTCATGAAGAAAATTCTTTGTGCATTTCTGAAGGACTTTTTGTCGGTTGTGTTTAGATACTGACAGTACTTACATTTTCCGTTATGTTGCGTGTGTCTTGGGGATATCTCTTTCTACTGCTATTGAATACTCTGTTTACACTTCTCTGTTTATAAAATTTCGCTCACAGCTTTGCTTCACACGTATTTTCCGCAAAACGTGACAGAACGTGATTTGTGCAGGCACTTCTGTCTCCACACTCTTTGATAGGCGTTATATTGTTGTCGCTGTTCACTTGTTCATCGTTTGCCTTAGGTTCAATGTGGTGCTAATCTTCAATGTTTCGTATTTAGCACCACATCAAACTATGTTCAATGTAACGCTACTAATCTTGAATGTTTCGTGACATTAGCATCACATAAACATAAGGCAAACGATGAACAAGTGAGCAGCGACAACAAAATAGCGCCTATCAAAGAGTTTAAGAGATAGAAGTGCCTGCTCAAATCAGATTTTGCGGAAAACACATGTGAAGCAAAGCTACGAGCGAAATTTTTATTAAAAAAAGAGTGGAAACAGAGCATTCAGTAGCAGTAGAAGGAGACATGCATCAAAGATGCGCAACAGGACTGAAAATGTAAGAACAGCAACTACATAGCCACTATCCACGAAAAAGTACTTCAGAAATGCACAAAGAATTTTCTTCGTGACTACTTTGCAGATGACATGCTGTCAAAAACGACACAAAAGGGCACGAAAACCCACCTTCAATAACACATATTCACTACCAATCTAAATTTTCAGGCGAGCAATCGAGACAAACCAAACAAATTGCATTTGTTATAACTTTTTGGCCTAGAGTAGGTAGATGCTTATTAACTTTATATTATACTCTACATAAATAAAATTTGACCCAAAGAAGATGACGTATAGATGTCGAAACATGCCTGGGTGAATAAAAAGAAATAGTGTTTGCATAAGGCGAATTTTCAAAACAGCCCAAATTTTAAATCGCGAACACGGATAAACGTCAGAAGGAGCTTCAAACCTTAGTAAGACGATACGGAAAGAGCGCTGCGTAAAGTTTTGAACAGAGAAAGTTGAGGGAATTTATGGGAAATAAAATGATACGAACTGCTGTTTTTTAGATTCCATACTGCACTCCACTGTGTGGTAGAGATGTTGTTTTAATTAATTATGCTGTGATGGTTTTGCGAAATGTCCTCCTGGTCCGCCAAAGTGGAAGAGTGCCCCAAAATGTTGAATCTGGAGCAACGACATGCCGCAAGTTAACGACTTACCGCACACTGAGATATTTTTTGGAAGTAAATTCTTCTGTTTTTAATATCTAGTAGCATATGTCGCAGGCAAGTGTCAGAACCAGGGAACTTACAGACCGTGGGGAAATTACTAATCGCACACATTCATTGTTCACGTCATAGCTGTTAGTACTACATTTTTTTAGTGTGACTATTTTAAAATGAGCACAACGGTTTGGAGATCTGTACAGTCTGGAGCCAGTGTCTCAGACAGTCATATATATATATATAATCTGCAACTGAAAATTGTTCGAAATATGTATTATATTCAACGGTAGAAAACAGCCACGCTACCAGAATTTACCTACCACTAGTCTAGTAATAAATAATACGACTTCACAGTGACTGAAATTATCCGCACAGTATTAGCTCACTGCACCTTAATATTAATCGGCACGTAAAACGCTTCTTATTAGTGCGATAAGCATAATTAGACGTTTGTGGTAACTTTTTCTTCTCTGACGAATTTAGATTTCCTTCCGTAGCAGCAACAATTCAGCACCATTCCTGAGAAGTTGTCTGCTTCATTCTTAATGGCTCTATCCCACAATGCCTTTCTTTTTTTTCGGTTTTCCTCTTCGTATTACACTATCATTCTCACATTGCGCTCCGAAGTCACATACGTCTGTTCCTACTTGACTGCTCTGCACTGCACACTTATGTCTTTGGCTCAGGATTCATAGAACGACTTTCGGAATGTTTTTCAACCATTCCACTCTCAAATAGCACGTTTGAAAAATTGACACCGTAAGGTTTCCGTGTGAGCTGTGATTTATCATATTGATTACGATCAGCATTCCTTCCTGTTTAGATGGAGTCGTCAAAATATTTTGACGCTCGGAGCAGTAAATTGGTGGTTGAAATTTCTGAGACCTCGCCACAAGGAAAAACACCTTTGTTTTAAGGACTGCCACGCTAACTCACATTATCATATACGTGACATTCTCTCTTCTGTTTCGTCACATTACGAAACGAGCTGCCCTTCTTTGAACATTTAAGAGCAGCGGCAGCAGTATCTGGTAAAGACCCCATACTATGCAGCAATACTCCAGAAGAGGACAGACCAGTGTCGTGTAGGAAGTTTCTTTAGTGGATTTGTTGCATCTTCTAATTGTTGCTCCAATAAATCGCGTCGTCCTGAAAGAACATACCGATCCTTGTCGCCAGAGGAACCTCTCCCAACAATGCTGGAAACACGTGTGCAGGAAAGTCCACATAACGAAGCCTTGTTCAATCAACTGTCTATTATACCATGCCACACATTTATAGAGAAGAGGTCTTGAAAATGTGTCTCCACGAAGACTTGTGGGTTTTCATCGGACTGCCGGTGTGAGTTATGGATGTTACTGACCTCGTCGGAAGTGAACAATATTGATATTATCACTCGCCGATTTGAAATCAGCCAACGATAAAATTCGAATCGTCCACCTTCATTTACTTCTCAACACTAACATGCATGGCTTAGTCTTCCACTTTTATTAGCATTTTCTTCTTTGGTTTCGGACAGCTGTGGTCCAGAATATTTCATATTTAATTCATCTTTACGCTGCACCCAGTATTCTCTTATATGTTACCTATGAACCACTTTCATTCTTCTGTCCACGCCTTGCTAGTTTTCAATTTTGACTTTTCCTAGAACCGCTGGTGTGTTCTAACGTAGACATATACACTGAAGAGCCAAAGAAACTGATACACCTGCCTAATATCGTGTAGGCCCCCTGCGAGTATGCAGAGGTGCCGCAACACGATGTGGCAAGGACTCGACTAATGTCTGAAGTAGTGCTGGAGGGAACTGTCACCATGAATCCTGCAGGGCTGTCCGTAAATCCGTAAGAGAACGAGGAGACACAGATCGATACAGCACGTTGCAAGGCGTCCCAGATATGCTTACTAATGTCCATGTCTGGGGAGTTTGGTGGCCAGCGGAAGCGTTTAAACTCAGAAGGGTGTTGGTGGAGACACTCTACAGAAATTCTGTACGTGTGAGGTGTCGCATTGTCGTGCTGGAATTGACCAAGTCCATCGGAATGTACAGTGAACATGAACAGATGCAGGTGATCAGACAGGATGCTTATGTACGTACGTATCACCTGTCGGAGTCGTATCTAGATATATCAGTGATCACATATGACTCCAACTGCACACGCCCCACACCGTTACAGAGCCTCCACCAGCTTGAACAGTCCCTTGTTCACGTACAGGGTCCATGGATTCATGAGATTGTCTCCATAGCGGAATACGTCCATCCGCTGGATACAGTCTGAAGCGAGACTCGTCCGACGGGGCAACATGTTTCCAATCATCAACAGTCCAGTGTCGGAGTTGACAGGACCAGGCGAGGCGTAAAGCTTTGTGTCGTGCAGTCTTCGAGGGTACACGAGTGGGCATTCGGCTCCGAAACCCCATATCGATGAAGTTTCGTTGAATGGTGTGCGCGCTGACACTTGTTGATGACCCAGCATGCACTTTTGCTACGTTGCACGATTCTCTTCAGTCACCGCTGGTCCCGTTCTTGCAGGATCTTTTCCCGGCCGCAGCGAAGTCGGAGATTTGATGTTTTACGGTACACTCGTACACTCGTGAAATGGTCTAAGGGCAAAATCCGCACTTCATCGTTTCCTCGGGGATGCTACGCCCCATCGCTCGTCCGCCTACTATAACACCACCTTCAAACTCACTTAACTCTTGATATCCTGCCATTGTGACAGCAGTAACCGATCTAACAACTGTGCCAGACACTTGTTGTCTTATATAGGCATTGCCGACCGCAGCGCCGTGTTCTGCCTGTTTACATATCTCTGTATTTGAATACGCATGCCCCTACCAGTTTCTTTGGCGCTTCAGTGTACTTCGAACTGCTCGAACTGGGTGCAAAATCTCGCCTGTGAGCGACCACTTCGAATGAACGAAATGTTCTCGCCAGTAACTGCAAACACACATTGCCTCCCTTGACCTCTAATTATACACACTATCCATCGCGGAAGAAGTGTATCTCAGATAGTCCTCGGGCGTGCTCTTTAAACCGCTAGCGTGCTGATTGGCTGCGAGCGCTCGGAAGCAAGGCAATAACGCTTTCTTCGCTACACCTCAGTTAGACACAAAGGATCTACTCTGGGTACATCGATAATGGTAACAGAACATATTTGCAAAGTATCAGCAGATAGGTCAGTTAGCGAGTTGCAAAAAGCAAACTACTAAACTATTCCAGATCCCCTGTCCAGTTTTTCCGAGGCAATAGGTTACTGTTTCAAATGATTGTTAGGTTACCTGTTTACTGTGAGTTTAATTATGAACATGTGTAATAAGCTGAATTGATTGAGATCCTTGTCTTACGTCATAGTCAAATGTATTTCATTTTCATTGTTTTGGCACTGATGATAATTTACTTATGTTAGATGTACCGGACCAGTTTAAAATATTTAATTAAATATTCCATCTGACGGCTGAACCCATAAGCCACAGACGGTAGAGGTAATCTTACACCACCCTTGCATTATTTCAGCAATAACTTGTTTGCGAAATAAAGCAACATTACAACTGAAAACTTAAAGTGGCGATTTTACAGGTAGGGTTCAAAACACAGTACCAACGTTCCTGCGAGACCAGCAGCAGCAGGCTAGCAGACTGACGCTCGCCACCTACTGTTTCAGACGGAGCTGGGATGGAGATGAGCTCAGCGTGGTCGGAGAGTCCTCCAGAGCTGACGATGGCGCTGGTCTCCGGCCTCCAGCAGGACGGCGACGCCGCACTGGGCGACGACTCGGCAGGGTCTGTCAACGCGACGCTGGCGCCGCCCAGGTGAGTTCCAGCAGTGGCCTGTCTGCTGAACTTCTCAGAAATCGCTTGCAGCAGACTTACTGACCCAAAGAACGCGCCTTGCCCAGAAAACAATGCATCGGGAGGACGCCCCAACTGGAGGGGACTACAATGTCTGTTCCAAATGAGATTTCGTTTCGATTCGTCCCCTTTCCTTGCATTTCAATATTCAGCTCAACTTCACGAGTACGAGGCACCAACATAGCACAAATAGCCACCTCTCTATTCATATCTGGTGGGAGGAAGGCAATGATGTACCACCTCTCTGGGACCCTGCAAATTGTGTACAGTTCCTGACATGCACCGAATTGTCACATCCGCTTATGTGGACGTCATTCATGGGACAAATTCATCGAAAGTACCCAAAGGGAATGTTATAGGACCGTTAGTATCAGAATATACATTAATGAGCTAATTGACAACGACGAGAGCTCCATTAGGCTGAAAGCGAATGATGCTGTTGTATGAAGAGAAGGAGCAACGCCAAACACTGTGGAGAAACACAGAAGATCGTTGCTTGGTGCAGCGATTGGCCCGTGACGTTCAACACAAACAAACGTGACGTAGTGCGAACACATAGACGGAGTGCCAGTACACAGGCGGATAGACTCAGTTATCTCTGACTGCACGAATACCAAACGATGACTGGAAGCAGTCACACACTAATTTCTGAGAGTATACATATCGAGTGATTTGAAATGGAGCGACCACATAAAACTAATAGTAGGAAAGTCAGATGCCAGACTCAGATTCATTTCTGAGAACAGTCAGGAAGCGTAGTACAACGAAGGAGGAAACGGACAAAACCCTCTTTCGACCCATACTGTAGTATTGCTCGTCACTCTGGAATCCGTACGACGTCTGACTGATAGAGAAAACAGAGATGCGAAGAAGAGCAGCGTGTCTCGTGACAGATTCGTTTATGAAGCACGAAAGCGCCACGGAGATGCTCCCAGCTTCGTCGGGAGAGGCGGCAAGTCAGGCTCTGTGGTTTACTGTTAAGATACCGAGAGCGTACGTCCCTAGAAAAAGACAACCTTCCTAGGTGTATCTCGCGGAAAGACAAGATAAAACTACAGAGATTCAGCCCACAAGGAGGCTTGCCAGGAATTCTCCTTCCATGTGGCACTGGAACAGGGAAAGGGGGTAAGTGACAGTGATACACGAAACACTCTCCGCCACACACCTTAAGGCGAATTGCTGAGTATAAATGTAGACGACGATCTTTTGGCGTTCCTATGGCACGGAAAACTTTAATACTGAAATTTCCCTATTTAACATAATTATGCACAGATTTATTTAGCTCGAACAAGTCAAGGCATTTAGTCATTCATCTCCGATGGACCAAAATCCACACATCTTTTTAATGGAACAAAGATCCTCATAGTATGAAATCATGATCTTGAGGCGTTATGTGTGTATATAATTTCGCTTTATCTCCCTCAAGGTCAAGATATCGGGGGACATGAACTTTCCAAAAAGAAACAGAACTCATGACTGGTTCCTGGAAAAGTCAAAGATGAAAAGTAGCAAGACGTGGACAGAAGAATGAAAGGAGGCTCAGAGGAAAGATATCAGAATACTGGGTGCAACTTAATATCCTGGACCACAGCTATCCGAAACGAAAGAAGAAGATACTAATAAAAGTGGGAGACACAGAAAGACAATTACTGTTTACAAGGAGATCAAGGCAGACGACTGGAATTTTGTCGTTGGCTAATTTCAAACTGACGAGTGATCCTATCACTACTCCTTACTGCTGAGGCCGCTTGTGAGGATTTCAGTAACTCACACTGGCAATCAGATGGAAACCTATATCCCTTTGTGTAGACATTTACAAGCCCGCTTCTCTGTAAATGTGTGGCGTGCTATGATAAACCAGTTGACTGGACTCGTTGTGTTGCCGCATCGTCTTACGGGGCCCCATTTTCGGTGACGAGTTTCAAGCATTATTGGAAGAGGTTCCTTTGGCTACAAGGATGGATATGTTCTTGTAGCAAAAGGGTGGCCCCTGGACATTCTAGTTGTTAGCTGACACATCGTCTAATCCTGACATTGCCCATAAGATGGATGGGCAGAAATTATCAAATTTCTGGCCACCAACTTCCCCGGACCTCACCACTTAAGATTCTGCCTGTGGCGCGGTTGAGAGGCGAAGTCTGCCAGGAAAAAGTAAACACAAGACACGAAATGGTCGTCCGGCCTGTGGATACTGCCGCCCTAACAGCAACATCAAAAGAGCTACGCGAGGTGACGTCAAGAGAATTCGGTGGTGCGCTGAAATCGAATGGGGAATTTATGAAACTGATAACTTCACCATCATCCACATCTATACACCGCAAGTCACCTTACAGTGTGCGGCAGAGGGTACTTCGTGTACCAGTGTTAACTCCCAATTCTTCCTTTCCAGTTGACTATGGTTCGTGGGAAAATCGATGGCTGGCAAACTTAAATAAGGGCTCGAATCTCTCTAATTTCATCTTGGTGGTCTCTTCACGAGGTATACTTAGGATGCAGCAATATATTGTTTGATGCCCCTACGAACGTAAGCTCTCGAAACTTGAGAAGCAGATAATATCGTGATGCAGAATGCCTCTCTTGCGGCGCCTGCCACTGGAGATAGCTGAGCATTTCTATGACGCTTTGCGTTTACTAAATGAACCTGCAACGAAACGTGCTGCTCTTCTTTGGCTCTTATTTCCTGTCTCAGTCCTCCCTCGTACAGATCTCATAATGACGAAAAATATTCAAGCATTTGTCGAACGTGTGTTTCGTAAGCTACTTTCTCTGTTGATGGACTGGGGCTCTTCCAAAGAATCTCAGTCTGACGTCTGCCTAACTTCCACTTCAAATCGCTCCGCATGCGCATTCCCAGGTATCTTACGCAAGTAACTGTCTGCATCGATTGTTCTGCAATTTTTTAATCATGCAATACAGAGTTTTTCTATCTGTGTGTTCGTAATACGTTACATTTGTTTACGATGAGGGTCAGTTGCCACGACCTGCACCAAGCGTCGATGCCCTGCGGTTCACATTTCCATTTAAAGGGAACTAAACTCTAAGCGTGGAAGAAAACTGTCATCCTCCGTCTTGCGAAGAACGAAATAATAGAACTTCACACGTTGTTGTTGTCACCTTCACGAACAGCTTTCAAAAGCTGAATTTTGTATGATTTGATGTGTAAACGTCGACGCAACACACACCAGACGGACATCGGGGGCATGATGAACTGTCGAGCTGCTCGGCGAACGGATTTCTGCGGACTCCTTCTGAAACTGTGGTGGATGCGTTGGACGCCTATGTCAGGCACTCGGGACGGCCCGGCGATTTGCTTTTAGACAAACAACCTGTTCCTCGAAATTGGCTCTGAGCACTATGGGACTTAACTTCTGAGGTCATCAGTCCCCTACAACTTAGAACTATTTAAACCTAACTAACCTAAGCACATCACACACATCCATGCCCGAGGCAGGATTCGAACCTGTGACCGTAGCGGTCGCGCCGTTCCAGACTGTAGCGCCTCGAACCGCTCGGCTACTCCGGCCGGCTCCTCGAAATTGTTCATGCCATCGTCTAATGCTCTAGTGTTTTAGGAGGATCCACACTATAGCTAGTAAGATAATCACGTGAACACTTATTACTGACCCGCACTGCTCAAAACGTAGAACACAGAACGGTTTCTGTTGTCTCGACACCATTTTAACTAGAACTGAAGTGGGAACACAGTGCTGCTACCTAGCGGGAATCAGATAAAATTCGACAATTTGCTCTTTCCAACAGTACGTTGTCACGCACACATCTCGAATAACATAATAGTGATAATTGTTTTAAATCGGATGATTCTTTTTGATACACCCGGTATTTGAAATCCGCTAAACAGAGGAAAGAAACAAAAACAGTTCATTTCCGGACATTTCTGTGTGTCCCCCAACAGTTAGGGGATGCAGGAGTATCTTGCACATAATGACTCATGCGTATACCAAATTTGCTGGAAAGTGCTCAACGCGTCGCTGAGCTATGCTTTCTAAGTCAGCCCTCTTCATCCCCAACCTCAGCCATAGTATTGCTTGATGTGTCTCGATGTCACAATAATTTTTCCAGCGACACATACATCAAGTTCAGTAGAAATTTCTTTAGTCGTCACAGAGACACGGTGATATGTCACTGCCTTTGCACCGTCCACCCCTACCCCACACATATGGGGGTGCAAATTTATCGCGGCTGCTACCAATGAGCCTACCGACTCCCAAAACTACGGGTTATATGCTGATATCGGACGCTGCCGAATAATTCTACGTGCCTCGACTTCTATCCCTCCCACACATACCCCTAGGAGAGGTATGGGTGTACTACCCTCACAGTAGTTTTACACCAATAGTCATACAAATAATGAGTCACGTTTGTACAAGTTTTGATTCGAATTGCTCCGACATTCCTTAGTTTCGCTGCTGCGTCACTCCCCTTTCACCCGCACCCCTGTGGCAGGTATGTGGTTCTTACCCCCTCAGGAACGTTCGCAGCAGTCGCAGCACAGTTTTACTGCACAGTTTCATCGCCATCGCATAAATGGTGTGGGAGCACGTAGAAGACGAACAAACAAATACAGTATTATAATTCAATCAATTGCGGGTTCTTGGTGAAACGCTGTAAATTAGGTAAACAAACATTGTTTTTTGCCTTGTTTCACAAATTTTACTATCGTTACTGCACAATCTAGGTTTCGGGCTATAACCCTACTTGAAAATGGGCTTATAACCCAAAACCTAGGTTGTGCAGTAACCATAATGAAATATGTGAAACGAAGCGTAAAAATAGTTTATTTTAGTTAACTACAGTATTCATTTTTATATAAGGCGCGTCCGGAAAGTTCGCTAAATGCTCTCAGAAAACAAAGGAAACGAAATTTACAAATACAGTAACTGGCCTTCAAAGTAATTACCGTTGGCTACAAGCCTACAACACGCTTCTGACATCGCTTGCAGAGCTGCTGGAAGTGTCGGCAAACACGCCTCGTAGAACGACTCGAAGCACGGTGTCCACACGTTGTTTGGTATCCTCAACGTCTGTCGACATTCGTGAACAATAGTGTTTACACTGTCCTCGTTTATCTACAGTTCTTCTGCTCTGATTCTCAATGTTCAAATGTGTTTGAAATCTTATGGGACTTCACTGCTAAGGTCATCAGTCCCTAAGCTTACACACTACTTAATCTAAATTATCCTAAGGCCAAACACACACACCCATGCCCGAGGGAGGACTCGAACCTCCGCCGGGACCAGCCGCACAGCCCATGACTGCAGCGCGTCAGACCGCACGGCTAATCCCGCGCGGCGATTCTCAAGGACAGCAACCCGTCAACCACAAGCATCCCTCACACTCACGTCATTGCAAAATGGAGCGCAAAATGGCGCAACAAGTTAACGTAAATTTTTGCTTCAAATTAGGAGACACGGCGATGGAGACTCACGTAACGTTAGTTTAAGTGTACGGTGTTGACGCAGCCAGTTAACTGTGTGTGAGTGGTTTAAACACTTTAAGGACTGAAACGACCATGTGAAGAACGAACTGCACTTGAATCAATCGGCACAATCCCAGACAACGTCGAACGAGTGCGACGGGTGCTAGGAGATGAGCGACAGTTGTCTTTGAGAATGACAGCAGTCAAGTTGAAGATAAGAGAGGCCAGTCTAAGCAGCGTTGTTCACCAACATTCGCAACGTTACGGGTACCCAACAACGCGTGGTCACGGTCCTTCGAGGATACCACAGTTTCCTTCACAATTACTACCCATGTCAGAGGTGCGTTGTAGCTAATAGTGATTATTCTGGAGCCAGTGAAGGTGTGGGATCCGTACCAGATAGGGCTGATAGAAGAGATAGAGAAGATCCAACGGAGAGCAGCGCGCTTCGTTACAGGATCATTTAGTAATCGCGAAAGCGTTACGGAGATGATAGACAAACTCCAGTGGAAGATTCTGCAGGAGAGACGCTCAGTAGCTCGGTACAGGCTTTAGTTGAAGTTTCGAGAACATACCTTCACCGAGGAGTCAATCAGTATATTGCTCCCTCCTACGTATATCTCGCGAAGAGACCGCGAGGATAAAATCAGAGAGATTAGAGCCCACACAGAGGCATACCGACAATCCTTCTTTCCACGAACAATACGAGACTGGAACAGAAGGGAGAACCGATAGTGGTACTCAAGGTACCCTCCACCACACACCGTCAGGTGGCTTGTGGAGTATGGATGCAGATGTATATGTAGATGTTTTGTTTGTAACCTTCGTTTCCTTTATTTTCTGACACCACGCGCCGAGCTTTCCAGATGCGCCTAGTATATTAGACTCTCCCTGACACCCCTCGTGTATGTATGTGTACACGTAGATCATACGGCTGTATTTGTGTCTCTGCAATATTTCCTTTCCTGTCCAAGTTGAACGGCTCCCTCGCTTCTGCCAAGCAGGCGCTGCGTTGAAAGGCGTCGCTCGTAATTCTGGAACGAATGTCTGTCGATCGGCGTGCGTCGCGCCTCGCCTACACACACACACACACACACACACACACACACACACACACACACACACACACCTCCAATGGAAATGAAAGAGCGCAGACGTGTTTATGCCTGCGCGCGTGGGCAGGCGTATGACGCTCCCTACAGTCGGATCCATCCATCTCGCAGACTCATAAAAATGCGTCCAGTGTGCGGCGGCGTTAAGGGCGTTCTATCGTAAACATTCGCCTGCTTTCACTCTGATTCACTGTACGACAGCAGCACTAGTCAATCATTCGCGATAGTAATTTCCCTTCACACACGAAGAAAGCGCCTGCAAGTAAATCTACACCACCTTTCTCTGACGCACTTTGCAGCCTGCAGTAGAACGACGAATAAATGCCACCCCTTTTCGAAAATGAAAAACACTCTTCGGTCTTACACCGAAACGGGGACTTTTGATTCGCGTACCGTTTGTAGCACTGTGAAACTGTCACCGTGAGCTACCGAAAAAATCGTCGTTTTGCAATAGTGAAGCAACGAACGCACTGCACAATGTTTTCCGCACAAAGTTGTTTGCAAAAGCAATGCTAGTTTGCAAGAACTTTTTTTGCTTCAGTCCCTTCATCAGTTCTTGATGCACTAAAAATGTATAAGCATGAAACGTGAAATTCGCTAGTTGCAAACTCTTCGTAATAGTACAGTAGAATAATTCCTTTTACTTATTTAGCACTGAGCTTCACCCAGCTTTCGATCTGCATATGACATTAATTGTTTTGCTTCGGATCCAAACGAACTTCAGCAAAGGATTGACGAAATTGACGAACTGAAAATGGCAAGTATTCCGCGGAAGCCACCCAATGGTGGATGGCGGAGGGTACTTCACTTGCTTCCCTCTCCCACCACTCACCCCCACCTCCCCCCTCCTATAAAATGACTGCTCGCAAACTCTAATCTCTGTAGTTTTATCTTCATGTCATTTTCGCGGGACGTAATTAGGAGGGGGAAAACACTGGTTGACTCTTCCACGAACGCACGCTCTCGTAACTTTAACAGCAAAACCACGCCGTGATGCGCAACGCCTGTGTTGTAGCTTCTGTCACTGGAGTTTGATTATCATCTTCATGGCGCTTTCGCACTTAGTAAACGAACCTGTCACGAAACGCGCTCTTCTTCTTTGTATCTTCTGTATTTCCCCTATCATTCTTACATCTACATCTACATCGATATTCTGCAAATCACATTTAAGTGCCTGGCAGAGGGTTCATCGAACCACCTTCACTGTTCTCTATTATTCCAGTCTCGTATAGCGCGCGCAAAGAACGAACACCTACTTTCCGTACGAGCTCTGATTTCCCTTCTTTTATTATGGTGATCGTTTCTCGCTACGTAGGTCGGTTTCAAAAATATATTTTTGCATTCGGAGGCGAAAATTGGTGATTGGATTCTTGTGAGAAGATTCCGCCGCTATGAAAAACACCTTTGTTTTAATTATGTCCACCCAAATCCTGTATCATTTCAGTGACACTCTCTCCCCTATTTCGCGATAACGGTTTTATTCTTAGACAGACGATCAGTATTCAAATTTAGATAGACTGAGGATTTTTTAAGCTCCTTGCTTCATAGGTAGACTATGATTTCTGATGATTCTGCCAGCAAATAATACTGGCACCTGCCTATCATGCGACTGGTTTCATCTTATAATTCTATTTTAATCTCTGCGCATGTTGAGTCCCAGGTAATTAATGGATGTGACAGACTGCAGTGACCGTTAGAGAACCGTGCAGTCCATCGACAACGGCTCCTTCCGCTTGTCGATGTCCAGAACATTACGTGCGTTTAAGTTAAGAGCCAAGTGCGAATCCCTGCACCAGCAATCGATTCTCTGCAGGTGTTGGGGCGTTCTGCCGTAGTTACCTGGCGTTACGACTCTTCTGTACGTTGATCGCACATTCGCGATCAGCATCGTGGGGTATTCGACGTACACGGTGAATCATTTAAGCTGCATAGCTCAAACATTTTCCGAACAGTTTAAGATACGGAATTCTCTATTCACCTACATGAAATGTGATAAATTCCTGACTAAATGGAGTACAGTCTGTGTTGAAAGTTACTTTAATTACCGACATATGAGTATCAACTTCCTTTTTTGAAATGAAATTGTAGTCATTTCTACAGCTCGTGTCGTGGGTCTAAGAGAGGACAATTCGACGACGTTGGACGTTTCAATCTTCAAAATCCGATCAGTAGTTTCCGAGAAATTACAGTGTTTTGATTTTAAGATTTATCTGTTTTGAACATGAAGCGAGTTACTGTCTTGCGCAGACGTTTGCGATTTCATGCCCAAATAAGGAAATACTTTAGGTCAGTGCAGCTGCTCCCAGCCACGTTTGGTGCGGCTCGGTATGGTTAAACAGAAAAGAAAGAAAACAGAAAGCACACCTCTGACACATGCCCTGATTTCCTTCTCTCCCCTGCCTCTGCCCATCTCCCCCCCCTCCCCCTCTTCTCCCCCACTTCGTCCTCCTTCCCCCTTTCTTTCTCCATCTTCTTCTTTCCACTTTCTATGTCAGTTTCCTTCCACCCCTGTGTACGTCTTCTGTTCCCCTTCTCCCTGACCCTGAACCTTCTTATTGTTATTACAGATTCTGATTCCGTAGTAGTTCTAGTAGTAAGCCCATAGTCCATAAACACAACTTTCCTGTTTGGTATGTTTAGGACCGCAACAAGTAAAAATTTGATGTAAATCCGTCGAGTACTCTTTGAGGTTTTTGGTGGCAATGTCTCCTGCTTGATACGTATTAATATATTAAAAATATATAGCTCATATCAGTCCAAATGTTCATCAGCGTATTGTGTAAAACTTTGAAGTAAATCAACATTTAGACATTTCCGGTAATGACGTCTCCCTCTTATATATTACATATTAATTTATGTATTATACATATTAAAAATAGGTCTACATCTACATCTACATTGATAATCCGCAAGCCACCGTACGGAGCCTGGCGGAGGTTACTGTACGCTGTACCACTACTTGTCATTTTCCCTCCTGTTCCAATCGCAAAGAGACGGAGTGAGTCCTAATTTCTCGTATCTTATCGTCGTGGTCCTTACGCGTGATGTAAGTTGGCGGCAGTAGAATCGTTCGGCAGTCAGCTTCAAATGCCGGTTCTCTAAATTTTCTCAATAGTGATTCTCGAAATTAACGTCGCCTTCCCTCCAGGTATTCCCGTTTGACTCACCGAAGCATCTCTGTAACACGTGTTGTTCCAAACTACCGGTAACAAATCTAGCAGCCCGCCTCTGAATTGTTTCGACGTCTTCCTTCAATCCGATCTGGTACGCATCCCAAACACTCGATCAGTACTCAAGAATAGGTCGCACCAGCATTCTGTATACGGTATCCTTTCCAGGTGACCCACTCTTCCCTAAAACCCTCCCAAAAAAAAAAAAAAAAAAAAAAAAAAAAAAAAAAAAAAAAAAAACCGATGTCGATCATTCGCGTTGACTTGAGATTTCTGTTTTTGCATTCGGAGAATTTTAGGAAAGACTGCATATAGAATGCTGGTGCGATGCATTCTTGAGTACTGCTCGAGTTTTTGGGATCCGTACCATTTGCTACCGGTGGGTTCGAACAACGTGCAAAAGGTACTTCCAACAGACTTTGCACTTAACCTCCAACCTTTTCGAAACTCTTGCTTGCTGACATCTCTCACAAAATAACGAGGTGAAAAACGCCGATCGCTTACTGCATAATCGCTGTTTATGCAGTAAAACTTCAGCTTTATGCACGAAATTTTCATTTACGAGGGCCGATAAGTAAGTAACGCAACACACTTTTTTTCTCGATCAATTTCGGCTGAAAAAATGTGGAACTTACTGTCGAACATCGTCGTCGAATATTCCCGCTTCAGCCCCTATAGTTCCATGAACTTCCGATAAGTTTCGGAGCTATACGTATCCTTCAAAACGGGAGGTGCGTCGCAAGCAGAGAGCTGTCATCGAGTTTCTTTTGGCGGAAAATCAGAGAGCGCACATACTCATAGGCGCTTCCAGAATGTCAACGGGGACCTAGCAGTAATTAGCGCGATGACCGAACAAGTAACAGTGTCTGTACAGAAAGATACAGGAGTTCTTTTTTCTCTTACTCCATTCGCTAGTCGAGCAAACGACGGTACGCAGTAGGCGCAGTAGGACTGCGTGCGGAGTGTGCGAGCGGATAATATGTAGATGTAGATGCAGATGTAGACGAATGGGTTGTACCTTGCCAAGGAGTAATTAGCTCTCTCAGCCAGACAGCCGGCTGGCTACGCATCGATGCAAATGGAGCCTACACTGTCGCCCGCACGCGCCCACGGAGAACTGAACTGCGCGGTGTGCAGTAGACGCGGCCCCTGTTCTGTACATATGTATGAGGCGCGCGCTAATGAACGCCTCCGCCTTACATATATGCAGCCACCGCCGCTGGCTCCTTTATCTGTGACTCCTCCCACGCGTTACCGTCTCCGCTCTCCTATAGCACGGACAATGGCTTCGGCGGTGTCATTATTGTCTTCTCACAGCCTCCTTACACTGCTAGCGTACCTAGCCGTTCAGAGCTGCTCCGAGTAAACTGCCAGTACGTCGACACTACGTCTAGTGCAGAGAAACTGCCGTCCGAGCGGTGACATTCTATTCCGTTGGGGTCTTTTGTAAGTCGATGTCTGTACGTGTCACGATCGCCAATCTTCCCCATAAATAAATTAGTGCCTGACAAGAAATAGGTCGTTAGTTTTTAGCATCTCAGCCCACTATCATTTGCTGCAGATTTCATATATCCATTTATAGACTACATCAACACTGCACGAGGCGTATTCCAAAACTAAGGTCTGTTTGGTCAAAAAAAAAAAGCTAACCTCATGATAAAAGGTTTTTGCTGACAGTAATAGTTTACTACATATCTACTGTGCTTTTCCACATAATCACCGTTAACATCTACACACTTGTGCACATTGCACCAGCTTCTTTAACCCCTCTGCACAGAAGTCTTGCGTCTGGAAACTGAACCAGTTGGTAGCGCCTGTCTTCAGTTCATCATCGTTTTGAAATCGTTGTCCACTCAGCCACTTTTTCAAATACGATAAGAGGAAATAGCCACTTGGTGGTTGGTCGGGATTCTACAGAAGGTGCTCAAAAAGTACCAAACGAAAATCTTGAATCTTCTCTCCTTGGTTTTGGCAACGATGTGAGGGCGTGTGTTGTAGTGATGGGGGATTGTGCCAGATGACAGTTTCCTGCGGCGTCGCTTTTGGCTCGCACGGCACACTCAAGTTAGTGTTTCACCATGTATGTAACTTATAACTGGTGACCCATGCTCCATAAAATCAATCAAAAGGACGCTCTTTTCGCCCTGAAAAATGATCTCTACCATTATTTTTCGGTTCGGGAACGGAGACGGCCTAAACTTTCTTGGTTTGGGCGAACCAGCATGGTGCCAGTGGATTGAGTGTTGTATCGACTCTGCATTGGTGTGCGATATCCACTTCTGGTCGCCCGTAACAATGTAGAAAAACAAATCATCTCCATCTTGCCTACAGCGCTCCAAAATTTGTCGCACACTACGTTTTCTTTGCTCTCTGTGCCTTCAGTGAACAATTTTTGGAATCCACCTGCCACACTGTTAGTGATATGCAAGCTGTTCAGTGACAGTCCTGTAAATTGAAGTTCGAGCAACAGTTTGGAATTCATTTTTCAGACCACTGATCGTCAATTGCCGATCACTTCGAAGTTTTTTTGTTCACTTGATTAAAGATGTCTTCGGTCCGAATACTGGACCTGCCACTCCGCTGTTCACGGTGAACTTTCGTGCGGCCATTCTGATATTCTCGACACCATTTTCGAACTTGTCTGTTACTCATTACTTCAGGTCCCTACACTAGGCATAGCTCACGATGGATTTCAGCAGATGAAGATATTTTTGCCAACAAAAAATCTACTCTCACCGCGAACTTCACAATGGGCAGGACCTACGATTGTCTCTGCCATTGTGATCCGCTCTCAGCGACTGCCAAGCGACTACTAAAGAGTCGGTAGACAGCGTTGCATGTGTGAAACTTCATTCACGCCTATCATCAGTTAAATATTGGTCACCAGACCTTAGTTCTGGAATACACATAGTATGTTAGCTACGTTATTAGAACTGATGCTCTCATTTACCGTCTAGTAAATTCATCAGAATACCAATCTCAATTGCAAAATGACTTAGACACGATATATAATTGGTGCGAAAAATGGCAGTTGTCTGTCAGTAAGGAAAAGTGTGAGCTCTTTCACACGATTCCAAAAAGATATTCGTTCCATTTCCATCACACAAGTCTGAAGGCTGCCAATTCAACTAAATTCCTAGGAATTAGAATTACGAGTAACTTAAATTGGAACGGTCACATAGATAACGTTGCGGATAAGGCAAACGAAAATTCAAATGTTCAAATGTGTTTGAAATCTTATGGGACTTAACTGCTAAGGTCATCAGTCCCTAAGCTTACACACTACTTAATCTAAATTATCCTAAGGACAAACACACACACCCATGCCCGAGGGAGGACTCGAACCTCCGCCGGGACCAGCCGCACAGTCCATGACTGCAGCGCCGCAGAGGCAAACCAAAGACTAGGTTTTATTGGTGTACGCTTAGAAGATGCAGCAGGTCTACTGAAGAGACTAGCTACACTACGCTTGTTAGCCTGAGTAGTGCTGTCCGGATAGGAGACGGAGGACATCGAAAAAGTTCAGAGAAGGGCAGCTCGTTTTGTGTTATCGCGAAATAGGGGAGAGAGTGTCACGGGTATGATACGCGAACAGATGGGGCAGTCAGTAAAATAGAGGCGTTTTTCACTGCGGCGATATCTTTTCACGAAATTTTAATCACGAACTGTCTCCTTTGAATGTGAAAATATTTTAACGTCGCCAACCTAAATAGAGAGAAATGCTCATCATAATGAAATAAGAGAAACCAGAGCTCGCAGAGAAAGATTTGAGTGTTCATTTTTCCCACGCGCTGATAGAGAGATAAACAGTAGAGAAATAGCCTGAAGGTGGTTCGAAGAACGCTCTACCAGGCACTTTAGTGTGTACTGCTAAGAAGTCATATTGATGTCGCTGTAGATGAAACTGCTGATTAAGTGGAATCGTCAAGTCTTGGTCTTGTGAAACTACGCCCATATATAGATAAATTCATGCCCCAAATAATCACAGTAACGCTATGTAACTTTGAAAACAAAAGCGGAATTTGAGAAAGTAGCTCACAATTACATTAAATCGCGCAACTAATGAATGGCAGACACAGTAAGTGTGATTACACATCAATGAATGTGAAAAGCACCCAACAGATCCTATCAAGAATTAAGGCGAAATGTAGGCGGCTACTGCACAGTGGGGACCGGTAACCCTTTCTGTAATCACAGCACCCAAACATGAAAGTGACTGACTGATCGTAATACTTCTCCAACTTGTCTGAATGACGATGCGCTTCGAAAGTTTTTAATATGCATGAAGTGCTACGTAATGCTGAAAACATCGATACAATTGTCTTTGCAAGTTGGATTCGCGAAACTTGAAAACTAAGACTGCATAGATTCTGCGACAGCAACTCTTCGCTCTGCCGGCAACTCTGCCTTCGGAAATGAAAAATATGAATGCAGATAACGGAGTCTTTCTTACTAGAAACGGGAGAAACCATCCGAGTAGAGAATGACTTCGTCATCTTCTTCATGTGCCACAGTTAGGTGGACGAAGTTGGCGCTTGGCAACACGTGGGTACCCAAGGGTGGCAGACAGAGCACGCATGAAAATATACGTGGTGACAATTATTGAACTACATGAGGAAAAAAAATTGTTTCAAACTACGGCGTGCACACACTATTCAACATGTAAATGTCACTACAGATATTCAGATTTAGGTTATGACATGTTCGATACGCCTGCCAGCATTGGGGGTGATGTGACGCAGGCAAATAGCGAAATTGTGCAGGACTGGCTGAAGTGTCGGAACATCGGTGCTGTCGATGACCTCCTGAATGGCTGTTTTCAGCTCAGCAGTGGTTTTGTGGTTGTTGCTGTACTCCTTGTCTTTAACATAGCCCCACAAAAAGCAGTTGCAGGTACTGAGATCCGGAGAATATGGCGGCAATCGAGCCCCATCCCAACAGCCACTGGGTACCCCAGAGCCAGGATGCGGTCCCCAAAGTGTTTATCCAGGACATCAAACACACTCCTGCTTGGTTAGAGTCGAGCTCCGTCTTGTGTGAACCATATCTTGTCGAAATCGGAGTCTCTTTGGATAATGGGGATGAAATCGTCTTCCAAAACCTTCACGTACTGTTCGGT
This sequence comes from Schistocerca piceifrons, assembly GCF_021461385.2. Taxonomy (NCBI): domain Eukaryota; kingdom Metazoa; phylum Arthropoda; class Insecta; order Orthoptera; family Acrididae; genus Schistocerca; species Schistocerca piceifrons. The sequence continues at coordinate 223,597,013 of NC_060146.1, forward strand.
AGTCACCGTGCCATCGAGGAATATCGCCTCAATTCTTCTGTGACTGGACACTGCACACCACACAGCCACCCGTTGAGGGTGAAGAGAATGGTCGATCGGGAAATGCGGATTCCGAGTCCCCCAGATGCACCAATTTTGCTTATTGACGAATCCATCCAAGTTAAAGCGGGCTTCGTCACTAAACCACACCACACTAATTCCCATTATGCCCCGCAGACAACCGTGCAGTTTGAACGTCCTAGCGCAAATTTTCCAGAAGCTGTGATCATTTTATTTCATATAGTTCAATAACTGTCACTCTTTACGCAAATATTCAATAAATGACTTGGTGAAGTGGAAATGAGGAAACCCAAACGCAGGTAAACAGTATATTGACTTCAGATCAAGTACACAGAGGACACAAGCCTCATAGCATTAAACAAACTCACGTAATGTAAGTCGGAAGTTCCAGCTATCACAAGGATACAAACATGACTTCAGTAAGAGCAACCGAGCGAGGTGGCGCAATGGTCAGCTCCGTGGACTCGCCTTCGGGAGCACGACGGTTCAAACCAACTGCCGGCCAACTAAATTTAGGTTTTCAGTGATTTCCATAAATCGCTCAAGGCAAATTCCAGGACGGTTCGTTTGAAAGGGCAAGGCCGATTTCCTTCCCCATCTTCGACACAATCCGAGATTGTGCTCCGTCCCGAATGACCTCGATGTCGGCGGGACTTTAAACCCAATCTTCCTTCCCTTCTTTCAAGAAAAGCATTGAACAGCCTAAATTCAAGAAGACAGTGATGAAACTGATCGCTTAATGCTACGGACTGAATGGTCAGACCACGATTCTGTGGCCAGCTACAAGCTCACTGAAAGCACACAGGCTCGGAAATGCGATAATGCCAAGCGCCTGAATATGAGCTCGTCTTCGCAATTCGTAACTAGTTTAATACACAAGATTAGAGAAAATGGGATACAAGCAACATACGAATGAACTGACTAAAATCTCGACTATGAACAGTCACTTCGAATAAACGAAATGTTCTCGCGATAACTGCAAACACACTGTCCCGCATCTGACCTCCGACCGTACGAAGCTCTCGTGGAACAAGTGTGCCTCCAACATGTCCGCCAGCGTGCCCTTTAAACCGCTACCGTGTTGACTGGCTTTAAGTCTGAAAGTTTTCAAAGGTAACTATGCCTCCTTAGCAACATTTCAGAGAAAGACGAAAAAATCTGCACGTGTGTGTATCGATACTAATTACAGAGCATCTTTGCAAAGCATCAGCGAGGACTATTTCGCGAGTTAGAGAAAGAAAACTGAAAGTGCCCTTTACCACGCAATATTCAAGAGGTATGGGATTTCTGGGATGAAGCTATGTTACTGACAGCAACAAAAATAGATACTAGCGAAATAAAAGAAACTATAAAAAAGGTGGAACAACGAAGGAACCCAACGTGGAAGATCAATAATTTTTATCTCGCTCGTTTCAGTGGCCCTTTGCAACCGGTGTGATTCAGAGCCTAAGCCATTCATCGTAACTCAATCATGCTATTTGTTAACACCACGCTTTGTCATCTTGGACGTTCCTAATATCGTAGTCGAAAATCCCTCCCACAGACATTCTCTGTTATACTCGTCCCTCTTTAAAAGCCATACCACCAGAAACTTTGTATGTGGTTTGTTCACTATACCTGCTATATTTTAGTCATTTCATTCTGGTGTTAATGTGAACTCCGGCTTTAGGGCCCTGAACTAGGTACGGTACTTGACTGTGTTTTCTCGGTATTAATACAGGTGGATGAGTTGCCAAGTTGCATGAAGATATAAATACATGGACAGTGGATAGTCACTCTATGAGAGGCTGAGAGGGTAAACATGAGACCCCTGGGGTCACAAAAAGAAGCTCGCCAATTGAACAAAAATTCCATGTAGCACATTTCTGAATCAGAGTGCTGAAAACGTAATGTGCCAGTAAGGCAGAGGTGCCACCAAGCCAATGGTTAGTTTATATACCACACCGCTGTACTGGACTCGGTCCTATTGGAGATGGCATATCTTCGTCCTCTTTCGACCCCTGAATTAATTTTCCCACCAAGTTAGAGCGGAATTTGCAGTTTAATGAGTATTCTGAGCCATGGTCGACTACAGGTATTTCACGTTAGCCAACACTACCAGAGATGAAATAAGTCGTAAATGACAGTCTAAAACCCTAGGACTGACTGCGTATCCAACCCCAAGCCAATTGATCCATAGTATCACACCTAACTCAAGAGTGGTCTCAGATTGGAGTGGAAACAATTTAATTTACACATCACAATTCAGATTTGAGTAGGGCTGCTCGGCTGAGATGGCTATTTATTTATTCACTCACTGACAAGCCTTAAATAATAAAATTTCGTCAGTTGATATCTTTTGTTATTTTCTTAGAACCTACAGTTTTATAGAATTGGAGGCTTCTGTATGTCAATGACATTTCACTCAACATTCAGCAAGGAGAATTGTTCCTTTTTGCATATGAGACTAGTGCTATGATAAATTCCGTTAGAGAGAAAGCAATAGAAGAAACGTTTAATGGTATTTTACAAAGAATTATTAAGTGCTTCTCTGAAAATTGACTCTCCCTAAACTTTGAAAGAACACCGTATATTCAGTTCTGTACAACATATTGTCTTACCAGCAATTGATGTAGCACATGTACAAGAGTCAGTAAAGGGAGTAGACTGCTACAAATTCTTGAGTGTACATACTGATGAACACTTGAACTAGGAGAAACATATTACCTAGCTACTCAAAAAATAAGATCTGATGGTTTTGCTCTTCTTATAATTCCTAGTCTTGGAAACAAACGAGTCAGCCTCCTGACATATTTGGCATATTTTCACACCATAATGTCTTATGGAACGATTTTGTGGTGTAACTCATCACATAGAACTAAAGTACTCGTTGCACAAAAGCAAGCAGTAAGAATAAAACGCAGTGTTCACCCACAATAGTCACGTAGGTATCTCTTCAACGAGTTAGGAATTTTAACTGCACTGTTACAATACATATATTGACTAATTCGTCGTAAATAATCCAATACAAATTAAGAAAAATAGTGATATTCAAACGTATAATGCTATCTATTCCTCTAGAGGAAAAAATGACCTTTATTACCCGTTATTAAAACAGTTAGTGGCTGAGAAACGAGTCAATACGTAGCAAAAAAAAAAAATTATTATTTGTCAAACTGCATAATATGTCTGACAGGCAGTAAAGCAAGTATTAAATCTAACGTAAAATCTTTTCACCCTGACAACTCCTTCTACTTAATGTACGATATTTTATTTAATAACTGGTAGACTGTAATAAAGCTGGTTTTTTAAGTGTTGTTGCGCAAGTAAAAGATAATATGATCGTGAATGTTAACGCTAATCATGTATACATACGAGGGCTTCCCAGAAAGTAATGCACAGCATTTTTTTCCCAGTCTAAAACAATGCCTCGAATTCCAAACGTTACGTGTGTATTATCTGAAGTCTCCTGAGTCACTTCCGACAGACAGCGTAGCTGTGCGACAGTTTCAGAATGACGTCTGTAGGTTACAAGCAACATACCGTCATTGAATTTGTCACTGCAGGGAAAGAAACTGCTGGGAATATTGACAAACGCTTGTCCAAAGTCTATGGAGCATCTGTTGTCGACAGAAGCACAGTTAGATGCTGGTCACGGAAAGTGGGGTCACCAGAAGGCGGTTCGGAGTAGCTCCACGATTTGCAGCGGTCGGGGAGACCATCCACGGCTGTCACACCTCACATGTTGCAGGCCCCTCGGACTTCCACTTGTTTGGGCCATTAAAGTATTCCATTCGTGGAAGACATTTTGAGGACGATGAGGACGTGATTCACACAGTGAAGCACTGTCTCCGCCACCAGAAAAAGAATTGGTACCGACAGGGCACACACGCCCTTGTTTCGCGCTGGAGGAAGGCCATGGAACGGGATGGAGATTACGTGGAAAAATAGGGTGTGCAGATAAAACATCGTTCTTTCGTATGTGCAATTCTCATTATGTTTAAAAAGAACTGTTGAAGAAAAAATGTGATGCATTACTTTCTGGGCAACCCTCGTATCTTGTAAATTGACTCGGTCCAAATTATTTTGATAAAAGAATCTTTCGAACGATGAATAGACCATGTAACTAACTAACCACTGAGCCACCAAGTGCAGTAGGCACATCTAAATAGAGATGCTGATGATGACTCAGGACTTGTACGTAGCAAGCAGGAACTGAATATGGACGTCTGTTCATAGTAAAGCGTATAGCACACACCTCGCACCCTGAAATGGTGCTCTCCAGTTAGGGCAGTGCAGTGCAGTCCTCGGAGACTGTACAGATTTACGCGGTTGGCGGGTTTGGAATCATAAGTAGCGGTCCCCGGTGTCACATGGAGGGAGGAGGGTGGGTGTAGAGGGCAGGGAGAGGGGAGAAGAGGGGGTGCAGACTCAGCAGCTAAATTATTCATCGCTGGCCACAGCTGTGGTTGGAACGCCTGGTATGAGGCAAACCTCATTCCCTGAGTCAACATCTCTTCCTCCATCCCGCCCCCATATGGCGAAACCTGCTGACGTCAATATCAGCCCCACTCCTAACATCCAGAACTTCCATTACCAAGAGGCACGTAGATCCCTATCCGGGAACAGCGATCCAGTTTGGAGTTTGAGATGGAGGAAACTTTTCGTGATACAACCACCCACTCTTTCCCTTCACCCTTCCTGTTCCAAAATTGTTTGTGTTCATACAGTATGATGTATCCGTATGTGGCAGGAAGAAACACATTGCCTGATTCTCCTGGGAATGTATGCCCTCTCTGCGACGCACAGTGCCTCTCCTGAAGCAGCTGTCACTTGCGTTTGTCGAGCAGCTCGGTAGTGAACTTGTGTGCTAGCAGAATAAACACGTGATGGCTTTGCATTCTCTGTCTTCTACAGTCATACTATCTGGTAAGGATGCAACAGCTATAGCAGTACTGAAGAATTGGTCAAACGAGTATTAGTAAGTCACTTATTGTATGGATGAAGCAGATTTCCTTAAGATTCGTCGAAAAGAATCTCAGGAAGTTCCTGCAACTATAGTCTGATCCACGAACAATGGCGGTTCGTGCAGTTCTCGACATGGACAGGGATTACATTATTGTCAGTTCCAAGCGACGGTTTCGGTACGCCCATGCTCGTGTTCTGCGCTTGAAGAAAGCGTATATACTGAAAATTATGTCGCCCGCAGAGCGCTCAGAACACTACTGGACGCTCATTGGCTGTCAGAGAGTGCGTGACGTAGGTGCTCAGAACAAGCCTAAGCTCGACCGCCATCGTTTGTGACTCCAACTGCATTACTACGTTATCGGTTCCTTTTAGGTCGCTCTGGGGGTCACTCCCAGGTATTTTACGGTCATTTCTCTCTCGATTTATCACCAGTAGTGGAAATTATCACAAACACACTGCATGACAAAAAATAGTGAAGCACCCAGAATAAATCGTTGGATGTCAATGTAACTTCTACACATAACCATCATCAGTGGATATGTAGGTGGTTCGATTTGTACTCTCAGTTCTCTGTGAGCATGTTTGTTTTGCAGACGCAAAAACATTGCTGAGATGGTCAACAAAGCCCATTAGAGTTGTCCATGTTTAGCGGTGTTACCAGGCCTGGTAGTTATGTAAAGGATGTGAAGAGCATCAGATGTTGAGTCATCACTGTGAAGGGCGTGGAGATGCCGTGTACTCCTGTGAGACAGCATTATCAGCACCGGTCAGTTCGAAATGGGCCTCACGTTGTGGCCAGCTGGTCGAATCGTGCCGTGACCAGATTTGTGGGGCGTTCAGGTGTGAGAGCGTCCTGATGCGGGTCTCCACGGAAATGTGAGAGCAGTGTAATCTCCCCCCTCCTTCCTAATTCCAGTAATTGTCCACAATAAGCAAAGTCTTTTATGAAAAGTTTGAGAGGAGCGAAGATTACAATAAACTTTCTAGTTTATTTTGCTTTTCGTGTAGGTTGGCTCCAGTTCTTCTTGTCTGAGGGTGTGATTCTTGAAGCTGATATTCTCACATTTTAGGTCCCCATGGTTGAGCAGATCTAAATAAATCTGACGATTGTTGTTGCAGAATTTCTGTTGCTAACTTACACTACTGAGCATTAAAATTGCTACACCATGAAAATGACGTGCTACAGACGATAAATTTAACCGACAGGAAGAAGATGCTGTGATATGCAAATGATTAGCTTTTCAGAGCATTCACACAAGGTTGGCGCCGGTGGCGACACCTTCAACGTACTGACATGAGGAAACTTTCCAACCGATTTCTCATATACAAACAGCAGTTGACCAACGTTGCCTGGTGAAACGTTGCTGTGATGCCTCGTGTAACGAGGAGAAATGCGTACCATCACGTTTCCGACTTTGATAAAGGTCAGATTGTAACCTAGCGCGATTGTGGTTTATCGTATCGCGACATTACTGCTCGCGTTGCCAAGATCCAATGGCTGTTAGCAGAATATGGAATCGGTGGGTTCAGGAGGGTAATACGGGACGCCGCGCTGGATCCCAACGGCCTCGTATCGCTAGCAGTCGAGATGACAGGCATCTTATCTGCAAGGCTGTAACGGATCGTGCAGCCACGTCTCCATCCCTGAGTCAACAGATGGGCACGTTTGCAAGACAACAACCATCTGCACGAACAGTTCGACGACGTTTGCAGCAGCATGGACTATCAGCTCGGAGACCGTGGCTGCGGTTCCCGTTGACGCTGCATCACAGACAGGAGCGCCTGCGATGGTGTACTCAACGACGAACTTGGGTGCACCAATGGCAGAACGTCATTTTTTCGGATGAATCCAGGTTCTGTTTACAGCATCATCATGGTCGCATCCGTGTTTGGCGACATCGCGGTGAACGCACATTGGAAGCGTGTATTCGTCATCGTCATACTGGCGTATCACCCGGCGTGATGCTATGAGGTGCCACTGGTTACACGTCTCGGTCACCTCTTGTTCGCATTGACGGCACTTTGAACAGTGGACGTTACATTTCAGATGTGTTACGACCCGTGGCTCTATGCTTCACTCGATCCCTGCGAAACCCTACATTTCAGCAGGATATGGACGAGCGCATGTTGCAGGTCCTGTACGGGCCTTTCTGGATACAGAAAATGATCGACTGCTGCCCTGGCCTGAACATTCTTCAGATCTCTCACAAATTGAAAACGTCTGGTCAATGGTGGCCGAGCAACTGGCTCGTCACAATACGCCAGTCACTACTCTAGATGAACTGTGGTATCGTGTTGAAGGTGCATGGGCAGCTGTACATGTACACGCCATCCAAGCTCTGTTCGACTCAATGCCCAGGCGTATCATGGCCGTCATTACAGTCAGAGGTGGCTGTTCTGGGTACTGATTTCTCAGGATCTATGCACTCAAATTGCGTGAAAATGTAATCACATGTCAGTTCTAGTCTAATATATTTGTCCAATGAATACCCGTTTATCATCTGCATTTCTTCTTGGTGTAACAATTTTAATGGCCTGTAGTCTAATTTATTTTGTCACATTTTAGTATATCATACAGTCTTTTGAATTTTCACGTTAACAAAGTCAACACTACATTGTTCGCACAAAATAAAAAATACGTTCGATAACATTAGAGGCATGGTTACTACTCTCTCACTCAGAGAAAAATAACCACAATTCAAAGGGTTTACAATATTTCTTGACAAATGAATTTCTATTAATTTCGATTATTATTTCATAAATGAATGCGGAAATAAGCATAGTAAACAGTACTAGATTGCGTAATGACTAATAGAAATTTGAAATATGCCAAATAATCTGTAATTTCAAACGTTTCTAAAAAAAAAAATAGCCTTAGTTGTGCAGTCAGCGGTAGTACTTATCGATTGTAACATCGAAATTAAAGTAATTCTTTTTCATAAATTTTAGCTTGAAATATAATATATTGTATACAAAAATAAATGAAAGTTTTCAGAAAAGCAGCTGAGGTAATATTGATCTGTCCGAAATTCGAAAACCAATACTGGTATCGACAACTACTATTGATGAAAAGTAATGCTAGAGGAGGATGTCCCTTCACAGCAGGCATACTCTTCGCCAAAGTTCTAGTTGATTACGACTGAACCCGATGAGGGCGGGTCTCCGTGTTGTGCTCTAAGCGCATCCTAATGCCTTCACACCTCCTCCTGCCAACCGAGAACAAGTTAAGGACTGCCCGCAGCATTCTGTTCACCCCGCACCAAAGGTCGCAGACAGACAGCAGCCAGAGTAAGAAATTAACGTCTACAACGAAAATGGCGCGTCTGTAATGGTACCGTGACTCGTAAGCGTGGTCTGCTGGTGCATAGCGCTGCATTGTGTTCAGCTATGAATCAAGATTCTGCACTGCCACGGACGACCATCGTCGTAGAGTATGGTGACGAACTGGGGAGGGTGGGGTCCCATTCTTGCAATGTTTTGGGGAAGCACAGTGGTGTTAACACATGGGGCGTCACGGCGTGGCGAGCTATCAGGTCACAGGTGGTAGTGACTGTGGGAACTTTGACAGCACGACGGTATGTCACAGGCATCCTGCGTTCTGAGGTGTTATCTCTGATGTGACAGTGCGTGGTGCCCCTTTTCAACAGGACAATGCTCGTACACACACAGCACGTGTGTGTGCTACGAATTTGACTCGACACTGTAATCGGCGAAGTAAATTCACGCACCATCTCAACCCTTGAAGTTTAATTCAGTTTCCTCTTCCACCTCTGAGTGCTTGACTTAAAAAAAATTGAAATAGAATAAGATAAATAGGAAAGGGAATTGAAAGTGGCAGATATTAGAGGTTAATCCATAATTTCATTATGATTGGCCCTGCAGTGAAATATATGTCTTGAAAGGACGTTGTAAGTATGGTTCCAGTATCACTTCCTAAAACATTTATTGGTTATTACGACAGCTCTTTCGGAAGATTTCCATTTTCAAGTGTATCTACATAGTACTGACGTATATACAACATCTGGTGTGATTGTATCTGGTGACTGTTCTCGCTATATTTCACGTGAAATTCTAAAACATCGATTTCACGTCTGTGGCGTGATATTTTGATATAATATAGTAAATATCTCCTGCAATTTTTTGACACTTCGCACCATCAAATATCTATGGTGCGAACTGTCAAATAGTAACTGGAGATATTTACAGTATTATATCAAAATAATACGCGACACTGTATAAAACAGATGTGAGATCGATATTTTAGAATTTCACGTGAAATGTAACGAGAACAGTCACCAGATACAGTCACAGCAGATGTTGTATATACGTCAGGACAACGTAGACGTACTTGAAAATGGAAATCTGTTGACGAAACAGCTATCGTCATAATCAAATGTTTTCAGCAGTGATATTGGAATCTTACATACTAATCTATAGCCTTCGGGTTCAAAAGGCTGATTGTTTGTACGGTTTCTGGTTTTTTTCTGTATTCCAGCAAAGTGATCTAACCTCTTTTTCCCTACGTTGTGCCATATTTCACCTTTGTATACTGGATAGTTTACCAACAGTAGTTTTCGACAGTCGATATGTTACGCCACAGAGGTTCTGTGATCTTTGGCTGCTAGTAGCATTGTCATTGAAATGAGATTTCTGAGGGCAGCTAGCGAGAGAGTGTGGTATTGGCTACGCTATTAAGTGGATGGAAATGGGTTTCAGAGCACAGCGGTAAAGACACAGAGAAGGACGTATTATGAATTTTCGATTTTGTAAAGATTCGTTGGACAAGTGAAGATTTTTGAGAGAAGGTATACTGCAGTGCTTGCTCCCGCGTAATTATTATTTTGCGTGTGTGTGTGTGTGTGTGTGTGTGTGTGTGTGTGTGTGTGTGAATAATGGAAGCTTTTGGTGACATCTCACTTTATTGGTTTGTGTTAGTTGGTCCCATTGCTCAGAACACAGTAACGTTATCCACTCACACGACTTGCACTCAGAACCTATAGAGTTTACCGCTCCTGTACCATTTTTAGAAATTAACCTTGGCGGAGTAAAACTTGTTAGAAAATATAATTTTTTGTAATAATGATTTTTATAATCAGACAACGAGTCTGTTTTTTTGCAGCCGCAGTTTTTTTAAAGGTCAGTTTTCGCTCAATCACTTAACGAGTTCTGTTTCTAGCACCGTCTCCTCACGAAAGATTTTTTTTTCTGATTACGTGTGCTGCCGCATTGCACGGAATGGAATGCAACTGCACAAAGTCATGATCTGCTTAGAAGAGCTGCCATGTCCTCGCATTGCACTTGCGCAAAACTTTCTTTCCCATTTAGCTAACTTGCCGCTGCTGCATATTTTATGTTCATCACTTCGAGCAGTACCAAATTTCTGTGGCCACAGGTCAGCTATACACAATTTGTTAGGGCCTCTTACATTACAGTCAAGATAATACAATCATTAACAGTTAGGTTTGTTCTTTTCTTTCAAAATTCGTTATTCGAGTCAGTTCGCGTAAAGTTTATTTCACTATCTATTACATATGCATATTGCAATGTAATTCTATCAGAGACAGTAAAAGACAAGGAAGAGCAATTGAATGGAAGGGACAAGATCTTGAAAAGAGGATATAAAATGAACATCTACAAAAGAAAAACAAGGATAATGGAATAATGTCGAATTAAAACAGCTGATGCAGAGGGAATTAGATTAGAAAATGAGACACTGAATGTAGTAAAAGAATTTTGCGTTTGGGAAGCATAATAATTGATGATGGTCGAACTAGGGAGGATATAAAATGTAGACTGGCTATGGCAAGGAAAGCGTTTCTGAAGAAGAGAAATTCTTTAACATCGGGTAGATTTAAGTGTCAGGAAGTCCTTTCTGAAAGTATTTGTGTGAATTTTAGACAGGTATGGAAGTGAAACGTGGACGATGAACAATTTAGACAAAAAGAGAATAGAAGCTTTTGAAATGTGGTGCTACAGAAGATTAGATGGGCAAATCACGTAACTAATGAGGAGATACTGAACAGAGTTGGGGAGAAGAGAAATTTGTGGTACAACCTGACTAGAAGAAGGAATCGGTTGGTATGACTCATTTTGACGAATCAAGAGATCACCAATTTAATAGTGGAAGGAAGCGCGGAGGGTAAAATCGTAGAGGGAGACCAAGAGATGAATACACTAAGCAGATTCAGAAGGATGTAGGCTGCAGCAGGTAGTGGGAAAGCTTGCACAGGATAGAGTAGCATGGAGAGTGGCATCAAAACAGTCTCAGGACTGAAGACCACAATGGTAACAGTACATACACAGACGGTTTTACTTTAACAGTGCTGAGCTACATTTGCATGTGCGTTATTCAGTGTTTAAAAACTTGTTAGTCAGTTTTCAATACGTAAATTTTCAGGGTATCTCTGTAGAACCATTTTTGCTCGTCGTTCTTTCAAAAGTTGGATGTGTATTTTTATACAGCGTTTTCATTTTGCTCGCCTTGTTTTCTGGAATTCCAGTCACTTATTGTCAGGCATTGTATCACTGCTCATTCCCGCGCAATATACAGTTTCACTGGGTAACATAAATTATTCAATTTACTGTTTTGATTTTCTAATTACTTTGTTAATTAAAAATACAGTTGTACATTATCAGTTTTGGCGACTCATTTATCAGATACAGCTTCTGTAATTCTATTGTTCAGGAGGACAACACAGAAATACGAGTGTAGTGTAACTTCGCTACCGTTTATTTTCGTAAACTGTAAGTAAATTGAACAGCTATTGTTTATATTCGTGTTTCTTACACGCTGGCAGCCCTGACGGTGTCTCATCCCTGTCGGGCGGCAGTAGTGATATGTAGAGAACTGTTCGTGCCGCATCCACAGATAATAGTCCCCACTGCAGGCAGCGATTGTCGCCTACACGCTATCTCTGGCCGACGTCTCACCCCGTAGTCCACTACGTAACCCAGCGCCGGCTCCAATTGCCCGGCTTCCGCTCTCGTCTCAGATCTGTCTATCTCTGTCTAACGCTTCTCTTTGCCTCCGCAAACTGCCGCGACAAAACCGCGTCACTATCGACCGATCGATCAGTGCCGCTGACAAAAACACATCGCCGTAGTCCTCTTCCGCACACAACTCCGACAGACAACTGAGGGCGATGCGTTTTTGTCCTGGAGGCGACACATCGATAGCTCGACAGGCGGCGGTATCGACGTTGCGTCTAACACGGAAACACAAAACAACCGAGCGCAGAGAAGGAAAGGGGGAAACTAAGACGAACTCCCGTGATCTGTGGCCTAGACCAGACCCAAGTAACTATTGTGCGCGAGTTCCAAATACATAAAAAGAGGAAAAAATGAGAAGGATTAGGTTTCGAGCAGGTGTTGACGTTTGAAGGAGGAGCGGGTGTCGCCCGATAAACGCGTCGGTAGCTGTATCATACGCTGGTGCGGTCGCACTCCCAGAATGCTTTTATTGAAAAGGATTACATAGATGTTGAATATGGTAAGAACTGAGTCTCATCGACCGTGGAAATAACAAAGTCCGCAGCTGGTGGCCTAGTGGGTAGCGCTGCGGCCTCTGGATCACGGGGTCCCGGGTTCGATCCCCGGCCAGGTTGGGGATTTTTCTCTGCTCGGGTGTTTGTGTTGTCCTCATCATTTCATCACCATCATCTTTCGTGACAGTGGCTAGATTAGACTGTGTAAAAAGATTGGACTGTGTAAAAATTGGGACTTTGTACGGGCGCTGATGACCGCGTAGCCATGTGCCCAAAAAAAAAAAAAAAAAAAAAAAAAAAAAAAAAACCGAAGGGGAGAGAGATAAGGGCATCTACGCTGGCATTCAGACATTCGTATCACGATCGAATCGGCGTTTTAAGCACCAGCCCTCTAAGACCCGTACAGTTATTACAGAACTAGCTTAGGGCCCGATGGTTCGCTCACGTGGACTGTAAGGTCTGCACAGACTTCTTTTTTGGTTTTCTTTATTTGAACATTTATGTTCTTCACGAATTGCAATACCTTATAAGCTTTTCACGATAATTGAGGCCATAGAAACACGGTTTTTCTGAATGCACTTCTCATCAAAAAGGGATTCTCCTAGCTGGAGTCCAAGGTGTTTGTTAATTCTGTCTTTTAAGTTCTTGTAGTGATATTGCCATAGAAACTTTCATCCCCTAACAAATACTTCTTTATTTCTAATCGAGAAGTGAAGTATAAATTTTTACAGATTTACTTCTTAAAGGTGTTTTCACCCTTAGGGGTTGAATTTCTAGTAACACTGAAACATATTTTTTTGTTATATCTAACATAGAAAGCAAACATAAATTTAGCTTCAAAAATACTTCAGTACTGAAATATTTCCATAAAAACTTTCATCCCCTATTTCACCACCATTGAGGTTGAATTTCCAAAGACAGTGAAACATTTTTTTAATTACTAGTCGAGAAGCCAAATAGCAATTTTTATAGATTTAGCTTTGAAAATGGTCTGATATCGAAATATTTTCATAAAACGTTTAATCCCCTACTTCACTCCCTTAGAGACCGAATTTCGAAAAGCAATGAAACAAGTATTTTTTATTTTTTTTCTAACTAATAAGTGAAATACTAGGTTTCATAGCCGTAGCCTTAAAATTCTTTAGTAGTTCGTTAATAACGATTTATTTTTAAAAAAAGTATCATTCACTGCTTCACCTCCATGGGGATTAACTTTCCAAAAACAATTAAACGCTCATTTTTTATTTCTAGCCGAGAAGCCAAATACCAATTTTCATGGTGTAGTTTTACAACTTCCGAGATAGTTATTTAATCACGATTTGTTTCCAAACACGTTCACCCACTATCTCATCGCCATAGGTGTTACATTTACAAGAATACTGAAAAAAAAACTTTTATTCTTTTAATTTCTTCATGTACGGGTCTACAGTCTAAATATATCGTCTAAATGATGGAACCATTTTACCAACCGTAGGTTGTCAGTTTTATTCCTTTAATGCACCGTGCATATAAATTACATAACTGTCCGACTTCGTCCTTACACCGTTGCCAAATGTCTGCATTGCAGTACCGAAAGTACAGTAAACAGGTAAGAGATGTTTGTCGATAATATTACGCTTGCATATTACAGTTTTTGTTCAAATTAATTACATTGTATTGGTGATTTGCGGATCACATTTATAAAATGTTTGTTACGTGTTATGTGGGGAGAGGCATGTTCCCACGCATACACATGTCGAATGTTACATATATACTCGCGGGAAACATCCATCGAGCAATAACGAATGTTTAATTATGCCTATAATATTTATAAGTATTGTCAGAGGTCAGCACATAAGAAATTTAATACGAATTAACGACGCCTGCTGCTTCCTCTAGCGTTAACTTTCTCTCTACGTAATGGCAGGCCTCAGCACGCCCTTTGGTTGACGCATGTTTTTCGCGGTTTGTTGCAGTTACGTGTATGTATGAGTACGGAAAAGCCCTCGGTACACTCCTACAGGAAATGTGCAAGGGCCAGTAGGCTGTTAGTCCCACGTGGCGTGTTGTGAAAGTTGTTCTTGTAAGCCGACTGGTATGTGCAAGACTGTATCTGTAACATTCCACAAGTGTGTGTTTGGAAGCGTGCCTGTCCCCACATAACCTGCAACAAACATTCATTTAAAAATGTGACACGCATATCATTAGTATCATGTAAGTAATCTAAACAACAATTGTAATATGCAAGCGCATTCTTATCCACTAATATGTCTTATCTATTTACTGTACTTTCGGTATTATACCGCAGGCATTTGGTAATGGCTTAAGATCGAAACTGAGCACTAAAATAATTTATATGCACGGTGCATTAAAGGAATAAAACTGACAGCCTACCGTGACTAAAATGGTTCCATCATTTAGACTTTCATTTCTTTCACCCTCTTTAGAGGCGTAATTGCGAGAAGTCCCTTGTCAAACAATGCCTTCAGCACAAGATCAGCACCCTGTCCTTCTGTCCTTAGCGGTTTGGGCTGGGCGATGGCGAGCGACTCAAGTCAGTCAGTCAGGACGTTTCAGTTTATGTACAGAGACTGATCCTTAACACTTTCAGGTAATCAGGCTGGAAGCTCCCCTTTCCTGGCTTCACAGCGCCACAGGGGACCGACCGGCCACCGTGTCATCCTGAGCCGACGGCGTCACCTGGCTGCGATATGGAGGGACGGGGACCAGAACGTCGCTCTCCCGGCCGTTGTCGGTTTTGTACACCGTGGAGAAAGTTGGCGAATTATATTTAAATAAAGTCACTGGATAAATCCCGTAAGAATTATGATTTTGGGGAAACCAGAGAATTATACAGGGTGGGACAAAAGTCACTATCTATCGTAACCCACCGAAAATATTAAAATATTGTCTGATGAAACAGTAACTGGAAAGAACTACCTGGAAATACTGACAACTTATCCCATTCCGGGACTGCAAATAACCTACGGCGACTTCAACTCACTTTACTTTTAACGTGACGGACCCCCACCGCATTACGCAACTTCTATGCGAAATTACGTTCATGAAGTATCTTCTCGGAAATTAGACGGCGAGACAATAGAAATGACGTCCAGATCTTCTCTTACACCACCGGATTTTTCCTTTTGTGGATACGTTAAAGTGTATGCTACAAAACCGCCCACAACTGAGGACTTGAAGGAAGTTATTTGTAACGCTTTTGTAGACACTGATTCTAATCAACGACTCTGTAAGCAAGAATGCTTTAGCATCCCAGATCGTCGGACGAAATGTATCAACGAAGATGGAAAACAATGCCCGAAAGAATGTTACAAATAATCCCGTAGCTTCAACAAAGTGTTCAGTTATTTCGTAACTTCAGTTCCGAACGCGACAAAACTTCCCAACTGCTAAATATATCTGGGAATTGGATATACGTCCTAACAATTCCCCCCCCCCCCCCACCTCTTTCTGTCCATCACCTCCTTCCCCCACTCAATGGCAATTTCAGCCACCCCCACTCCTCTGCCCGTCTCCTCTTTTCCCTCCCCCCTCACTCTCTGACCTTGAGTCTTGTTATTGTTATATTGCTAGAGAAGGCCGAAATGCACGCTATAAGCTCACGCAGGATGGCGTGAGGTCTGAAACAGGATACGTAATGAATGCTATAAAGAAAAGTACGTAGCTTCTGGAATACTTAACTTTAATCCATCATTTGTATACATCGTTCTTGATGAGACACGCTTCATACGGTAACTATCAATTGCTATGGCGCCTTGCTAGGTCGTAGCCATTGACTTAGCTGAAGGCTATTCTAACTATCTCCTCTGCAAATAAACGAGGCTTCGTCAGTGTTGCATCGCTAGCTAAGTCGTCCGTACAACTGGGGCGAGTGCCAGTAAGTCTCTCGAGACCTGCCGTGTGGTGGCGCTCGGTCTGCGATCACTGACAGTGGCGACACGCGGGTCCGACATGTACTAATGGACCGCGGCCGATTTAAAGCTACCACCTAGCAAGTGTGGTGTCTGGCGGTGACACAACAGTTATTGCAAATTAAGGGGTTACATAGTAATATTCTAATCATAAGCCAAGTATCCATAAATACAACTTCCCTATTTTCTGTCAAAACAGACTACAAGGAAGAGAACAAAACAGCAATGGTTTTGCACGTAATTTTTGTTTAAAAATTTGTACAAACGAAAAGAATATATACGGGAGAAGCACTTTGTCCAATGGTTTAAATTTTCTGCTATCGTAGTTAAAAATATTTAGAAACAGAACAGAAAACCGCACATATCCACAACAAAACACAGCGTGGCATTTCTTTCTCGCAGTCGAATTTAACAAGAAAGTATATTAGTGTACAAAAAACGTTCCAAATAAATTGGTCATGAACTCATCAGATATATACTAAAGCTGTTTCTGCATTGGTGTTACATTAGGAGTGTATTAATTATAAATATCGTTCAGATTTTTACTAAAGCTGTCTCTGCATTGGTGTTGCATTAGGAGTGTATTAATTATAAATATCGTTAATAGGGTATGAGGTAAATCGATCGTCCACACTTTCATAAGAGTATTACGTAAAATTTTCAAGTAAATCGTAGAAGAACAACTAGTACAGGTTACTCTACGATTGGTAATCACTGTTGGTGCACACTGTAGGTTAAATACACCTTTATTTGATTTAATAGTATTCCCATATGCGTGAATGGCAGCTTTACGCAAATTGTGAATTCAAAAGAAAAAAAAGCAACAAAATGATAATACACATATATGTAGAGTGAGTAGACCATGAATACAAAAACATGTGCAGACGAAGATCATTAGCTGCATATTCGTTCAAGAAAATCAACAGCAAACATTCAATGTCCGAAAATTCAGTTTCAGACTGTCAGTCGCGACGAAAACTGAAGTGCGTTATCCTGAATTACCACGGAGAAAAACATATAACAAAAAATTAAAAAAGTTCGTAAAGTCGATCATCGAAGACACAGTAAAGTAATCAGACCAATGTATGTGATTGCTAAGTATAGAGATCTTCTATCAGCATATTCTGAAAGGAACGTAATTGGTATACCCTCTGGGCCGCAGTGATAAAGTGATTTAAGCTGCTTCGCTACACCGAGATTATCTACTTCCACATTACTCATATTGGAGCTGTTCTTGATTCGAAATCTCTCATAGTCCGGAGATCCAAAGAAACTGGTACAGCCGGCCGGGGTGGCCGAGCGGTTCTAGGCGCCTCAGTCTGGAACCACGCGACCGCTACGGTCGCAGGTTCGAATCCTGCCTCGGGCATGGATGTGTGTGTGATGTCCTTGGGTTAGTTAGGTTTAAGTAGTTCTAGGGGACTGATGACCTCACATGTTCAGTCCCATAGCGCTCAGAGCCATTTGAACCAAACTCGTACACCTCCTTAATGTCGTGTAGGGCTTCCGCGTACACGCAGAAGTGCCGCACCACGACGTGCCATGGTCTCGACTACTGTCTGAAGTAGCGATGGAGGGACCTGACTCCATGGATCCTGCAGAGCTGTCCATAAACCCGTAAGAGTACGAGGGGGCGGAGATCTCTTCTGAAGAGCACGTTGCAAGGCACCACAGATATGGTCAATAAAGTTCATGTCTAGGGAGTTTGATGACCATCGGAAGTGTTTAAACTCATAAGAGTGTTCCTGGAGCCACTCTGTAGCAATTCTGGGCGTGTGGGGTGTCGTGTTGTCCTGCTGGAATTGGCCAAGTCCGTCGGAATGCACAGTGGTCATCAGTGGATGCAGGTGATGGATGCGTGCGTACGAGTCACATGTCGGAGTCGTATGTAGACTTATCAGGGGCGCCATATCACTCGAACTACACACCCCGCACCATTACAGAGCCTCCACCAACTTTTACAGTCCCCTGCTGACATGCAGGGTCCTCTGATTCATGGGGTTGTCTCCATATCCATACACGTTCATCCGCTCAATACAATTTGAGACGAGACTCGTCCGACCAGGCAAGGTTTTTCCAGTCATCAACACTCCAATGTCCCAGGCGAGGGGTAAAGCTTTGTGTCGTGCAGCCATTAAGGGTGCACGAATGAGCGTTCAGCTCCAACAGCCCATATCGATGATGTTTCGTTGAATGGTTGATGGCGCAGCACTGAAATCTGCAGCTATTTCCCGAAGGATTGCACTTTTGTCACTTTAAACGATTCTTATCAGTTGTCGTTAGTCCTGTTCTTGCAGGATCATTTTCCCGCCGAAGCGACGTCGGAGATTTGATGTTTTACCGGTTCCTGATATTCACGGTAAACTCGTGGAATGGTCGTACGGGAAATTCCATCCTTCATCTCTAAATCGGAGATGCTGTGTCCCATCGCTCGTGCGCCGACTACAACACCACGTTGAAACTCACTCAAATCTTTATAACCTCCCATTACAGCAGCAGTAAGCGATGTAAGAACTGCGTCAGTCTCTGTACTTGAATATGCATACTTTCTCTGGCGCTTCAGTGTATATTTTCTTTCGTGAAGGAATTTTGGAAAAATACGTTTAGTAACTCCGCCGAAGTGAGTTTCCTTCTCGTCATCTTCAGGCGATTCGCTGAAACGTTGCTTAGGGCGACGTTGGTACTCGTCTGATACCCCGAGAAGACTTCATCGGTGAAATTCGCCGAAAAAGTCAGGAGGAAGACCGAAGACGAGGAACTGAAATTAGGACACGGTCTCCTGAAGGCCCTAACGCAGAAAGGAAGGAGGAGTATTAAAAGATTCGGCGGTGACGTTGGCTACGCACGTAGAGACGTGTTCCAGCTACGGGTGTCTACCGCCGGCGCTTAGTGAGACATTTAGCTTAGAGACGGCGGACGACTTATCGAGATGTGAGGGAGACCCTCCAGAGGTGGAGCCGCGCTTTTTTGCAGTTGAGCGGCGCTGCAGAGAAGCACAGGGGCCCCCGTGTGGCCCGCGGCAGGCAAAAACCGCCCGCCGGAAGCGCTTGTCTGGCACGTCAGCCGGGACCCGCTTCCCCGTAGAAGAAGGCGTCGCTTCTCGCGGGCAACTACTGAGCTACGCTGCGGAACCGGGCCAGCCAATTCCGCAGACGGTCCGAGGTGTACAGTGGACGAACGTCGCTACCTGCAAGGTCAGCGCGGTGCACTGCTAACCGAAGAGGCGCGGGCTCGATTCTCGGCCGTGTCGGAGATTTTCTCCGCTCGGGGCAGGATATTTAATCGTGTGCACATCTGCAACTGCAGAACTTATTTACAAAACAAAAATCCGCTTAAGTTGCAAGTAAATTTCTTAATTTAATCCACGACCAGTTTCGAAGCTTAAAGCTTCATCTTCAGGAGGCACCAAATAATTATGAAAACATAAAAGTGTGGCGGTCGGGCCAGGCGATCGCTCGGTTGTCGGCCCTACGCCCCCACGCGCCGGTGTGACTCCGCCCCCCCCCCCCTCCCCATGACTGACCAGCCCGACAGCCACACATTCACGTTCTCGTAATTATTTGGTGGCACCTGAAGATGAAGCTTTAAGCTTCGAAACCGGTCTTGGAATAAATGTAGAAAATTGCTCGCAAGTCAAGCGGATTTATAATCCACAAACTCAGGTCGGGGTCTGGGTGTTGTACTATCCTCACGTTCGTATCGTCATAATTGACATTCCACTGTCCACCCGTGGTAGCTGAGTAGTCAGCGCGACGGAATGTCATGCCTAACGGCCCGGGTTCGATTCCCGGCTGGATCGGAGATTTTCTCCGCTCAGGGACTGGGTGTTGTGTTGTCCTTATCATCATCCTTTCACCCCCATCGACACGCAAGTCGCCGAAGTGGCGTCAACTCGAAAGAATTGCACCAGGCGAACGGTCTACCCGACGGGAGGCCCTAGCCACACGGCATTTCCAATTGGCATTCCACTGTTGAGATGGCTGTATGGGCACCTCCTGAAAGCCAGTTACCAAAAAACACTATTTAAGAGCGAGCATTGCGATGTTAAACCCGTGCGCGAAATCTCCTATTGCTTGCACCTCAAAGTTCTGTAGTTAAAATATGAAAGGCCATACGGTTTTCAAAAGTAATTTACATTCTGCCGTATACGGTTCGGAAAAGAAAGGTAGATGGATCAGCATCACCTTCCAGCCTTCTGCAATTTATACATTTTACAAGGAAACAGTTTCTCTCGAAACGCAAAAACAATAAAATCGATGAAAGCCTAATTATTACTTTTAATATATCTACCACCTACCACGAAAGCTAGAGCGCTCACTAGTGGGACCTGGTTGACTGCCACTGATTCAAACATTTCTCTGAAGCTGTTGTTTTGAAACAATAAACCTGCTGTTAAGTGGTTGTTCCTAATTTCATCACGTTGTAGACACAGTTACCAGACTAGTGCAGTAACATACAAACCATCTAAAAATATCCACGTAAGTATGAAAAGTAATACAGTACTGGAAATCAGTATACTGCAAGGTTCCTACGAAACTAATACTGCAGTGTCCGTAGCGTACTGTATCGAATTTATTATGAAAGCAATAGATACATGTAAGACATAAAAAATCATGATGGAATTTCTTTCACAACGAGTAGCAAAATAAGGCGTTTCCATTTTCTGGGTGGAAACTGGTAGACTATAAAGGCTCTGACTCTTGGGTTCTGTTATTGCATTGTTAGTACTCTGTCTCACCTCTATTGTTCCTACTTACCTCAAAAATACTCTTCGGGATCGATTTTGTCAAGGTTTGTAGTTCTTGCAGTGAAATTGTTATCCACTCTTCTCGCATCGCCCTTTCCAGCTCAGGCCTGGCCTCAAATCGCCTTCCATTGCAATAAACACGCCTTTCCAGTATTCCTAAACGGTTTTTCCACGGGGTTCATATCCCGGCTACATGCAGACCATGGCAAAACGTCGATATCTTTATCTATTAACCAGTTTTGGTTGTAGCAGAAAAAAAACCACACACACACACACACACACACACACACACACACACACACACACACACACAATCACATCACACATAGCTGCCTGCCTTTATACTGGGTTCCACCAGATAAGGCAGGAGAGCTTCTGTGAAGTTTGGAAGGTAGGAGACGAGGCAGAAGTGAAGCTGTGAGGACGGGGCGTGAGTCGTGCTTGGGTAGCTCAGTTGGTAGAGCACTTGCCCGCGAAAGGCAAAGGTTCCGAGTTCGAGTCTCGGTCCGGCACACAGTTTTAATCTGCCAGGAAGTTGCAGAAGTACCCCTCACAAGCTTTGTGACCAGATGTTACTGACAAGCCATCCCGAGCGCTATATGCGGCAACGATTTCCTCGATTCCCTTTTCAAGGCCGCCCCCAACTTCCCTACTATGGTCTCGCCAAAATCCAATACAACTGTCGAAGTCCGAGGTAAGGCCGGGAGGAAATGCGGTGACGTCGCAACGAGAATTCTTTATACTGGTTGCCGTCCGCTGCTGCTCACAACGCTCCGATCGTACGTGGAAACACTGTATGCGTCACGTTTTCTTTCTGTAAAGCAATGGGACAGAGTTGGGCGTTTTACTTGCTGTAGTCAAATACCCATCTTGTCTAGTTGCTATCAGCAGTCAGACTTTTTCGTACTTGTTTCGCTTTTTAGATTAAACTCGAGGTGTCCACAAAGCGCATCAGAACTGCCAAAGGGAGCTACAGTGCGTCAGTGAAATGCGACACGAAACGCTCGGAGAGACTGAGCGATGTGCGTCGGGAAGACCCCTCTTTAGAGGCCAATTTAAATTCATCACCTCCGCACGGAAAGCTGTTACCATGCATGAGATCCGAGTCGATACGGAACAGTGGGGTGGATGAAACGTCCTAAGGGAACCTACGTCCAGCTGGTTGAACCAAATCCTTAATTCGAGGGGCAATTTGCGAGATACAGACATCCATATTTATGATGCAATGGCCCACGTATTAACAGTGTGTGCGTGTTGATTGTTATCACCGTATCAGATACTGCCGCGTTGCTGAAAGCGCTTCAGGTATAGCAGTTAATAGACTGGAACAGTATTCTTCAGGCACTGGTTTCGTGTCCGTCACCCTGACGTACGTTTTTATGTGGCTCGCCTCATTCACTTGAGGTATTCGTCACTTGTTTAACTGGCCCTGTTCCGTAGCTGAGTGTGGGCGCGCATTACTGCGACGCGGAGGACCTGGGATCGAGTCTCGTTACTGCCTAGGGTTTTTTCCTCGGTGGGAGTACTGGCACAGGTTGTATTCATTCTGGGGATACCAACTGAAGAGCTGTTTCACCGAATAGTAGCGGCTGCAGCTGACGAAAAGCTGGTAGCTGCCGAGAGAGTGCTGTGCTGAAAGCCACTCGTCAACAGCGCATCCAAATGACGCCACTGGCAGTGGGTGACACGGCGGTCGGTCGGACGCGATTGGCTCCTCTGTGGCCAGAACGGCGGTACTGTCGTATACTTGTTTAGCTAAATCAGTGTCTGATTCCTGTTGTGACTACAGACAGTTTGCCCAACCCGCATCTGCAAGAAGGAGAAATGCTTTTATTTTCATTCGTCGGAAATTATTCAGTAGAGTTATTTAAAAAAAAAGAATCAGATTTGAGAATTTATATTTCACAAAAAAAGAAAGAAACACAACTCGAAACCTCTTAGAGAAAAGATGAAAGTTTAGAATGGTCCGCGCAGCTGAAAGAGGCAGCGGTGCTGTTTCCTCGTAGGAGACTAGGAACAGTCGCTCCGAGTGTCGCCATTAATAAAATTAGAGTCCGTTGTTAATATGCAACGTGTATTTCGCCTACAAATCCACAAGGGACCGCGTCGTTATCAGTAAACGTATGAGTTGCATCGACAATTCGTAGGAAGCGGCTGCATCTGCAAACGAAAAAGCACAGGTGGCCCCCGCATATTGGACGAAAGTGTGGAAGGTACCTGTGCAGTTTATGAAAGAAGCCCTAGGGCACTCATGATACAAGCAGAGAGGTAAAATTCGAATCCCTCAAAGAATGGTGTTACGAGTACTGAAAAGTCTTCAGCAGAAGCGAGTATAACACCATTTCACCACATTGGATAGGAGAAAGAGGGGTTCGCCAAGTCACCCTTGCGAGCTTTGTCTATAAGGGTACACTATACAAAAGCCCGTCTTTTCGTCCACTTTTATCTACTGTTTTTCGAGATCAGCGACATCCGGCTGTTGGAGCTGTGAATTCGATTGGCGTGCGCCCAGAAATGAGCCGCCGCTTTGATATCTGTGGTGTAAGACGTGGTACTCACACTGAGTGTATCACCGCCCGGACTTTCAAAGCGGAAACTTTCTCTGTGCAGGGACGTTGCAGCTGTACGCCTACGTATCCTTTATAATTTGGAGAAATATATTTTTAAAATGTCCTTCCTTTCGAATAACTCTGTATCTACAGGTGACGGAGCGGTCAGAGTGACGGGCAGGGTTCTTCCATTTGAAGATGTGTCGTGCGTGATGTCTGTATGTTGCGACTGCGTACGACTCAGTGTATGGGCAGTAAATATCGACGCAATACGCGTCGGTCCTATTGAAATTTTTTCAACAATTCGGGATTCCGAGATCATCAGTGTCTGCGCTGGATCTTAAGAACCGCAAAGACAGTGTTCCAACACACAGAAACCGTCGCACAATACAACCACAAGTGTTTGACGAACGTAATTCACGTAGCCAGAGTCAAACCGAATGGAACACTGATAACGCAAAACGAATGCTTTTGCGAGTACAATGTTTGCAACTTGTCTTGATCATTTACGATACCCCCAAGTACGTCCCCTTTGGGATGATGCAAAGGGAAATCAAGCCGTAAGTTTAAAAACACAGAACATGTTGAACCCCGAACAAATCACTACGCTCAAAAACAGCGAATACCATTTCCAGATCACGTATTACAGATCTGTCACCGTCAATATGCCTACCTCTTATGTAGCGTCCCAAATATTTAGTTGAGACATTAGAATTACCGTTACGCCACGCTTGTTTACTTCTTAGATATACACTACATGGGCAGAAGTTTCCGGACACCTATTAGGGGACAGTAATACAGGGTGCGTCCATCCTTCACCTTAATGACTTCTTAAACTCTGATGGGAATACTTTCATTGGCGGATCTGAATGTCTGTAGAAGAATGACCGCCCACTCTTCCTCAAGAACCGAAGCCAGACAGTGTACGATGGTGGCATCCCGAGAAGACCGAGCAGCCGCCAGCACCAGCCATAGGGGCCAAACAATCCTGAAGATGGTTCTAACGTAAGCCGAAACCGGTAAACAAACAAATGTTATTGCGCTCTCGACTGTTGATTTTAACCTAATACAGCACCAGGTCGCTGTTCTCCATGGACAATGTTGTCTAAATTTACGAATATGAAGCCAGAAAAGGCAGTGATTTTCGACGCTAGGGTTTGGAACGAGGTCGACGTTCTAACTCATCCAAAAGTTGTTCCATTCGGTTCAGGTCGGGACTCGGGGCAGACCAGTCCATTTCAGGAATCTTAGTGTCCACAAACCATTGGCTCACGTACGGTGCTTTAGGACAGGGAGCGGTGTCATGCTGAAGCTACCATCGTCTCCGAGCTGTTCGACTGGTGCACAGTGCCGTAAAATGTGTTCATATCACTCACTATTTAGCGTTGTCTTAAGTGAAATAAGGAGACCACACCCTGACCACGGAAAACACCCCCGTACTGTAAGACTACCTTCTCCGGACGTCAATGTTGGCCGGTAACGGTCTCCAGCCATTCGCCAAACCCAGACCCTTCCAGTGGATAGCCACAGCTTATAGCGTGATTTATCACCCCTAACTTCCTCAGCACTGACCACAGAAATGTGTGGCTCATGAGGAACTCCTCGACCGTTCCACCCCATTCTCCATAACTGCCTACGGAAAGTCGTTCTGCTGCTGCTGATTTCATAGGTTTTTTTTTTTCTTCTACAGCCGCCCTCCGGAATGCTTGTCGGCCCCTGTCCTCAGAACATGCCGTCTGACTGGTCTCAGTTTAGCTGTGGTTATCCCTTCATGTCCCCACTTCACAATCACACCACCAGTCAGTGGCGTAACCGATTTCCGGCTACCATGCCCATCTTCAGAAGACTAATATTTTCAACTACATCCAATCGCACCAACAAGTTTGGCATAGTTACATTTTAGTGGTTGTAGGTTAAACGAAACGTATATTTCAGAACAGAACCCAGACACGTGCCACCTTACATTACATAGATTACAAATATGTCCAAATCACCTGTCCGTAAAGTAACATGAAAATAAACATCACTCTTCTGCATCCACACGCGTATGAATCGGACAGACTGTTCGTTTTCTTCATTGATGTCCACCTTCTAATAGCTAGTGTGCATCCCTTTAGCATCTATAACAGCACGTTAGCGCCTTAATTCCGGGTGATATCATGGGTAATTTTCGAACATGCCTCCAGGAGCACTTTCTCCAAGTTGTTTTTTTCCGAACGGACGCCTTTTTCTGACTTATGTGTCAAGATGAGCCCACAGGTTCTGAATGACGTTCAAATCAGGGCTCTGAAGTGGTGTTAGAACCCTTCTGGGGGCATTGTACAGTAACCACACCCGGGTTTTCATGGCGGTATGTTTTGGGTCGTTGTCTTCCTGGAAATGAAACAGCTCGGTAAGGTCCAATGTCTGTGCATTAGCGTGTAAATTACCTCGCAACACGTCGATGTATCTCATATGGTCCATTATACCGTGGATTACAGCTAGATTTCCAACGCCGGACGCCGCCGTACAGCCCCACATCATGATACCGCTTGCGCCAAACTTACTTTCTTGCATCAAATCCGAACACATTGATCTTCGATTCGTCGCTAAATATCACAGTGTTCCAAAACTCCATCGGCCTGCTGATGTAGTCCTTGGCAAACTGCAGGCGTTCCTGCCGGTTAATTTCCGTTATGTATGGCTTTTTCCTGGGAGAACGTCCATGTATGTCAGCCTCATTCAACATATTTCGTATAGTCTGAACACTAACCGTCTTGTCGGACGTTGTCTGAACAACCTCAGCAATACTTGCTGCACTTGTAGCAGGTTCCTTCCGAGCAAGTGCGATGATACGGCGACGCTCTCGGGTTGTAAGCACTTTTGGACGTCCAGGACGACACTTATTCACGGTTGTTCCAGTCTCTTTATATTTATGAATGATGGGTTGGGTTGTTTTGGGGGAAGAGACCAAACAGCGAGGTCATCGGTCTCATCGGTTTAGAGAAGGACGGGGAAGGAAGTCGGCCGTGCCCTTTCAAAGGAACCACCCCGGCATTTGCCTGGAGAGATTTAGGGAAATCACAGAAAACCTAAATCAGGATGGTCGGACGCGGGATTGATCCGTCGTCCTCCCGAATGCTTTATGAATGATGGCTCGTACCATGGTGTAACTCCGATTTGTCGATAGCTTCTCCCTTGTGAATGGAGCAATACCACTGTCTCACGCAACGCCACTGAATGCTCCTCCTTCTTCGGCCCCATGCTGACCACTATCGCGCAATATAGCAACATACTAACGACTGGGCCGTCGAAAAAAGCCAGTGTCTATTGCGTCAGCAGATAGCGTTCCGGTACCGGAAAACCCCAGCAATATAAGGAGAAGCCACGCTCTGTGCCAATACTTTTTGTGTGCAGAGAAGATACATGTTTGCCCTTAACACTGCATTTCTTTGTTAATGGTAGGCACTGTGAGCAGAATTGTAGTGTCTGGTATGTGAGGTGGCACGTACATGTGCTGTGTACCGGAAGGTGCGGTGTTTGTTTCCAGCAGCGATAAATACGCACGTGTGCCAATACTTTTTGGTGCGATTGTAGATGTTTTGATCAAAAACATATCTTCTGCTCCTGCACTCCACAAGAACATTTGAATATTTGGTGATGGCACTGAAATAAAACAGCTTGTGGCCGGTTGCGTCATTTGTCAATTAGCTTTAGAATGATTCAGATGCCCCTGGTGGATTTGTTACTGAGGTAACATGCAGTGAGTAGTCCGCATTCCAGGTCACTGAGTCCTCCTGGCCAATCCGTTCTGCTGTCACTGTTTCTCTCTTCACAACCCAATACTGCCCGCCTCCTTTTGTACTGGTGGATACGGTCCTCGTAACACCTAGTGGTCAATTCCACATTACAAAGGCAGCTATTTTGATCAGATAGCGTATTTAGTATTTCCATATCTCCACATGTCACGATCCTAGAAATATGTCTCTGAATTCGTCGGAGATCTCCTGTCACGCCAACTCGATGAGAACTCCAAACACGGGGAACAGTACTCTAGAACTGGTGGGACCAACATCTAGTATACAACCTCCATTACAGATTCATCTCTCTTTAACAGAATCCTTCCAACACATTAAAATCTGCCACTCATCTTCTGTAACTGAAGCGCCAAAGAAACTAGTACAGGCATGCGTATTCAAGTACAGAGATAAGTAAAGAGCAGAATACGGCGCTGCGGTCGGCAACGCCTATATAGGACAACAAGTGTCTGGCGCAGTTGTTAGATCGCTTACTGCTGCTACAATGGCAGGTTATCGAGATTTAAGTGAGTTTGAACGTGGTGTTATAGTCGGCGCAGGAGCGATGAGACACAGCATCTTCGTGGTAGCAATGAAGTGGGGATTTTCCCGTACGACCAATACACGAGTGTACCGTGAATATCATCGCTGCGGTCGGAAAAAGATCTTGCAAGAACGGGACCAACGACGACTGAAGAGAATCGGCCAACGTGACCTAAATTGCTGCAGATTTCAATCCTGGGCCATCGACAAGTGTCAGCGTGCGAACCATTCAACGAAATATCATCGATATGGTCTTTGGAAGCCAAAGTACCACTCGTACGTCCTTGATGACTGCGTGACACAAAGCTTTACGCCTCACCTGGCATTGGACTGTTGATTACTGGAAACATGTTGCGTTGCCGGACTAGTTTCGTTTCAAATTCCATCGAGCGGATGGACTTGTCCGGGTGTGGAGATAACCTCCTGAATCCATGGACGCTGCGTGTCAGCAGGGGACTCTCCAAGCTGGTGGAGGCTCTGTAATGGTGTGGGGCGTGTGCAGTTGGAGTGGTATGGGGCCCCTGATATGTCTAGATACTGACAGGTGATACGTACGTAAGCATCCTGTCTGATCACCTGCATGCATTCATGTCCATTGTGCATTCCGACGGACTTGGGCAATTCCAGCAGGACAATGCAACTCCCCACACGTCCAGAACTGCTGTAGAGTGGCTCCAGGAACACTCTCCTGAGTTTAAATACTTCCGCTGTCCACCAAACTCCCCAGACATGAACATCATTGAGGATATCTGGCATGCGTTGCAACGTGCTGTTCAGAAGAGATCTCCACCCACTCGCACTCTTAGGGATTTATGGACATTCGTGCAGGATTCACGGTGTCAGTTCCCTCCAGCACTACTTCAGACATTAGTCGAGTCCACGCCACGTCGCGTTGCGGCACTTCTGCTTATTCGTGGGGGCCCTACGCGATATTAGGCAGTTTCTTTGGCTCTTCAGTGTATTACGTAATCATCGCATTTCATATGGCTCCTTAATATTGCCCCTACTTGGTTACAGTACGAGGCGCACTCAAAGATCTTGTAAGCGGACGGTATCGGTTTCTTTTCCTTTGTCATAGTCATTATCGTGCATTTATCCAACTTTAGAGAGAGGTAAACGAGTAGCAGGTTTTGTGTAAGTCTTTATGCAGTTCCTGACCCTGGCGCTTGCCTGTGATCAACAGCTTGTTCGGCTTGGCCGGGCGGTTCTAGGCGTTTCAGTCCGGAACCGCGCTGCTCCTACGGTCGCAGGTTCGAATCCTACCTCGGGCATGGATGTGTGTGACAAAGTTACGGTGCTCCTGAGCGTATCACGAGTCTTGAGAAGATCGGAGGTGCTACGACGCTTGCTTTTAGTCCAGAACCTGTGGAGTCGCTGGCCGTGTTGACACAGAGGGACCAGCTGCCAACGGCGAACACGTCCTCCTGCGCTGATATCTGCGCTGCTATCTGCGCTGCTAGCTAGCTGGCGTCGCTTCTTGCACTGTACGTGCCAAACACCGAGAACTGCAGGTGACGTCACAGTGTCGACGGCTCTCGTGAATGAACTCGACCTCCCGTGTTCCCAGAAATGGGCGGCTCGCTTCTGATGTTCTTGCCGGCAGGCTCGTCCTGCGAGACACAATGAGTACAAAGCAAGTCCCGTGTGATCATCACCGAAGCTTGCTATGCAGTTTATTGTCGGCTGCGATAGTGAGCGTGAACACTCAAATAAAACGCACATTTTGCAGAAGCCGCTACGGCACGATTCACCAGACAGGGCCAGCAGCATTACTAGTCTGTTCGCTGACGATCGCGCGCGCCTGTCCTAACTAATGGTATATCGGTATTGTATGTTTTATTATATTGTAGTTAGCTGAAAAAGTGCCGCTTCGTGTGATTTTTATTGTCGTTCATTTTCTGGGAAATCGTAAAAATGTTAATATTCCACGCTAAAAAGTACCCTCGAAAGCTGAAAAACGCTGTCCAGTACTCTTAAATCCACTGGTTTATTCAACTGTAACCTAAATTGCAATAAAACATTCTGCCAATCACTTCTCTATAGAACACTAAGAACAAACCAGAACATTCGAGAACGGTCAAAAAAATTTAGGAACTTTCTAGAACATCCTAAAATGTAGAACATTTGAGAATATTTCATAACATTCTAAAACATTCGTTAGCATTCAAAAATATTCGTAGAAGCTCGACAACACGGATAAATATCGAACTGTTTCCCTTAAAATGCGCCGGCCGATGTGGCCCCGCGGTTCTAGGCGATTCAGTCTGGAACCGCGTGGCCGCTACGGTCGCAGGTTCGAATCCTGCCTCGGGCATGGATGTGTGTGATGTCCTTAGGTTAGTTAGGTCTAATTAGTTATAAGTTCTAGGCGACTGATGACCTCAGAAGTTAAGTTGCATAGTGCTCAGAGCCATTTGCCTTAAAATGCAAACTGATGGGAAAGATACGGAAAATCGGAAAATGTCTTGATGGTCACCAAAACGTGATAGCGACTACTTCACTCATATCTCTAGAAATACCACTGCAAAACCACTATAGTACACAACGGGCGAATCTAGGGTAGCACCTGACAAAAAAACCAACGATAGGCGGTAAGTGGTTATCTGATTCTTTTAGGGTTAAAAGAATCAGTCTTTAAATACACGAATTACAAAGATATACTAAATCATCATGTTCTCAATACAGTTGTGTTTAATTTAACGAAAGAAAGATTTGCTTTGTTTTCACCATACTTCATACTTAATTAACTTATTCTATCACAATACTTGCTTCTGACCTACATTTGTCATCTTCTTATTTGGTGAGTACATAAATTCTTTGAGTTTCCCGTCCCTAAGGCGAGCTACACACAACTGACCGTGAGAAAATCGCCATTCTTTCAAATTAACACCACAACATCTTAACGTTTGTCTTTGTGGCATATTTATAATGATATTAAACGCTAATCTTACTGGAAATAGCAGTCTTTCGAGCTGAAAAGGTAGTTCGGTAGATACGAGAGTAACTCTCCTTTACGTCTTCCTGGTAATATTTTTGCTTCAATTATATTGTTTGATACTTGTTCACGACCGTTTCCTCGTTTGAATTTTAAAATTAACATCGTCAGCTACTTCATTTCTTACTGCTAAAATGGCACGTTCAAAGAACCAACTTATGTGGTCTTGAACAGGAAAAACTATCTATTAATTCATTTGGGCCCCTGACAATATTACATAAATAATACGTACGTTCAATTTGGCCAGTTTCACAATCAGTGTGAGCTTTACCAACAAAATCTTTTCCTGTTTCATTATCGGGAAGTTGAACACTCATACTGGTTCTTAATTGTACTTCCTTCATTTGAGTCCAAAGACATTATTTCTTCAAATATGCATTGATTTCATCTGCTGGAGCGGTTTTGAATCTCTGTAAGCATTTTCCGAAAAGTCCATGATGTGTAAGTAATGCTCCTCCCATTAATTCCGAATTATCGCGGAGGTCTAGAACGTTCTCCAATCTTCTGGAAGATTTTATAACATTTTGGAACATTCAATAACATTCTCCAAGGCTCTAGATGGGACGTTCTGGCCAGTCTCTGGCACTTAGGCACTCGCTTCCACACTGCTTCACCGCCTTCCCACAAGAAGTTCATAGGTGTGGCGCCGCCTTTTGACACCCGCAGCTTCGACGCCAATCGTTGCATTCCCTTCTTCACGGACGGGTGTTGGAGGGCTACCGTGTCACATAACCCTCGTGGGGCTGCGAGAGTGTGTAGTGGAGCTACAGCGCGTGCACGGACAAACCAAGCCTATAGTTATAATGCCGTCGCGAACAAATACCCTCTTTAGATATATGTTCATGACCAAGCCCTGCAGCTCCAAAACAAAACCTCACGAATGGTAATTGATGGTTTACCACCATATAACACCAGTGGGGCTGCGAAGTTGGTTTGCGAGGTTTTGGGGACACGCACAGACACACCGCACATACTTTCATTACAGGTTACTATAATGATTCGGGTGCATTGCCTGCACCTGTACATGACGCGCTACGAAATAAAACTTGCGCGGTGCATTTCTGTGTCCAGTGATGTCCAACCAGAGCAGCACACAGTATACACCACACACTCACTGTCGACAGTAAATCGGCTGCAATCGATCACCATCCATAATATAGCAATGGACTGTACCTGAAACAGTTACGAACGTACACAGCAAGGTGAGTTCCCAGTAACATACAACAAGTAAAAAATAGTAGTCGATGACAGAATTATGGGAAATGCGACTTAGGACGCTTCGGTCTGTTTACCGTGGTTCAGCGCGTATTCGGGATGAACAGTGTGAGCACAACCGACCTGGAAGTATTGAAAGCACGATACGTTCTGCTTTTACCGCAGCGTCATCGCGTGTTTTCTATAACGGCCAAGTACTGTAATATCAGGGCTGAATAGTACCGTCGCGTATGTTCTGCAAATCCTTCAATGAAAATAACA
Source organism: Schistocerca piceifrons (assembly GCF_021461385.2). NCBI lineage: Eukaryota > Metazoa > Arthropoda > Insecta > Orthoptera > Acrididae > Schistocerca > Schistocerca piceifrons. The sequence continues at coordinate 223,629,501 of NC_060146.1, forward strand.
AGTCGCTCTGTAGGTTTGCTAAGATATGTGTGGCTTCAACTAACTCTTGATTGTTCATGATTGTACGAGAAAGTTCAGAAGATTTTACGACCTAGTACTGCAATACAGTTTGTAAGCGCTGCCGTGGTCCTGTCGGTAAACACGTTTAAATACAAGAAGCACAGATCAGTTTAGTAATGTTAGAGACGTTTCTCACTGATAAAGTCACAAATATTTTGATAATAAAATCATTTTCGCATGTACAAAAACTCTACGTGCAACAGCGCTTTACCTATATTCCTAAGGGGGGTAGTATTGGTTAAAACTTGGTATAATCGTATGTCTGGAACCAGCAAGTTTTGAGTGTTCGCTGGTGTCGGCAGGATTCACAAGAGGCGGGTTGGAGAATTTCGAACTGAAGGCGTCAAGTCTGTAACTCAGTGCACCATCACATCTGGCACTTTATTCGTAAGTCTCCCTCTCGATCACAATCCAGAACGAACGGTGTGGCTTACTGCCATCATCATATGATTTAAAGTATTCTGATATGAGTATCATCTTCAGTCTGCACACGTAGTTACATACCAAGTGCTGTTGGTGGCATGGGGGCGTCCTACGCTTATACAAACATAACTGAGTAGACAGACGAGTGCTGAGGTACTTAAAGAGATCATCAGCATAATTCAGTAGCTTGAAAGTGGGCATGCGTATCCGTGAAGTTTCGGGAATGCAACAGCATAACGTCGACTTCTTGGCACGATGTTTCGGCTGACAACCACTGAGCCATCTTGAGGTGAGTGTTGGGCTCTGGAGATCGCTAGTTCACATCACTAACTTTTTACACCAGAAATTGGCGCCAAAACGCATGCGCAAAGGCAGACACTACATGAATTACCTATGTCGAGTTTCGAACCGTCTTCGAGGTATTGCTCCATCCATGGCGCGAAGGCGCTTCCTTAATGCTGCTGTTACGTCTCTGACGAAATGTGAGATCGTGGAGTCAAAATTCAGATGTCAAAATTACTAACATTAACAGTCGTTAGGCGTGTCATTGGTCGTACAATGTTTTCTCTCCCACGTATTGTCCAGTTAAAAGCCACCATCACGATTATGATGTTTACCCAACTTCTTTCCACCGATTCCTTAATAACTGAATCACAGAAGGTCCTTGTCGAGGCCAAGATTTGCGTGGCAGAGAAACCCACGGAGTGTCCTGTGGAGATACAGCGCTCGGCTGTCGATGACTTACTGGGGTGCGAAAGGCGAGTGTGGCGATCGCGTCCCACGCGTCTTTCACGCACTGTGCGCGTCGTCTGAAGAGTGTAGGCTTTGCCATAGGGGCTAGGTATGCTGTAGATTGCAGCCTTCCGCAAAACCCAGATCGTCCTTTGCCGAACCGAGAAGTGTACGCTGCCGCTGAATGACAGAACAAAACGGTTCAAATGGCTCTGACCACTATGGGACTTAACATCTGAGGTCATCAGTCCCCTAGAGCTTAGAACTACTTAATCCTAACTAACCTAAGGACATCACACACATCTATGCCCGAGGCAGGATTCGAACCTGCGACCGTAGCGGTCGCGCGGTTCCTGACTGTAACGCCTAGAACCGCTCGGCCACCCCTGCCGGCAATGACAGAACAGAAAATTAGGTAAAATGTAGAGTATATATTTCAGTGTACGTTATACAAGGGGCGCGCCTAGGGTCGGAACTTAGCAGGTTTAGGCCAGTGTAGGAGGTAGAACAACTAAATAAGTGGGCGACGGAAGGGGAGGTGGTTCATGACAACTTAATGTAGGTGGCCGTCACGGAACGCAGAGCCAGAGGCTCCGCCTCCCAAGAAAGACGTCTGTTCTGCTCGAGGTCTGGATCACAAGAGAGAGAGAGAGCCAACTGTGTTCTGCACTGTGGAACTCTCCAATGTCCACACACGTGACCTGAATCCCACGCACGCTACTGGCTAAAACCGATGGCGTGAATGTGCTAGCAGTTTCAGCAGAGGACTTAAGGCGTCTCTTGTCAGCAGCTTTAACTGGACAGAACTGTTGTTGTTGTTGTTGTTGTTTTTGGAGGGGAAGAGACAAGACTGCGAGGTCATGGGTTTCATCGGATTAGGGAAGGATGGGGAAGGAAGTCGGCCGTGCCCTTTCAAAGGAACCATCCCGGCATTTGTCTGGAGCGATTTAGGGAAATCACGGAAAACCTAAATCAGGATGGCCGGACGCGGGATTGAACCGTCGTCCTCCCGAATGCGAGTCCAGTGTGCTAACCACTGCGTCACCTCGCTCGGTGGGACAGAACTGCCTCAGTTCTGAAAGACAGGCGACTTGTGTCACGTAGGGACAGCGCTAGTTGCTCTGGGAGAAAACTTGTAAACATTTCACTGGGCCTTTGAAACAAATTTCTTTGAACAATATCCTAAAATATTCTTTGACTGGCTGCCACCATGTACAAGGCTTCAGGTCCTCAGATGGTAATTCAGTACGCCTCATGTGAATCCTGCCTGTTGTTGTTGTGGTCTTCAGTCCAGAGACTGGTTTGATGCAGCTCTCCATGCTACTCTATCCTGTGCAAGCTTCTTCATCTCCCAGTACCTACTGCAACCTACATCCTTCTGAATCTGTTTAGTGTATTCCTCTCTTGGTCTCCCTCTACGATTTTTACTCTCCACGCTGCCCTCCAATGCTAAATTTGTGATCACTTGATACCTCAGAACATGTCCTTCCAACCGATCCCTTCTTCTAGTCAAGTTGTGCCACAAACTCCTCTTCTCCCCAATCCTATGGAATACCTCCTCATTAGTTATGTGATGTACCCATCTAATCTTCAGCAGTCTTCTGTAGCACCACATTTCGAAAGCTTCTATTCTCTTCTTGTCTAAACTATTTATCGTCTATGTTTCACTTCCATACATGGCTACACTCCATACAAATACTTTCAGAAACAACGTCCTGACACTTAAATCAATACTCGATGTTAACAAATTTCTCTTCTTCACACAGCGGAATATCGCACTTTACTCGTCAGACGTAAAACGCCTCATATCGCGACACCTGTTGGTTTCCGGACATATCGTTATAGCTGTGGTGAACACCACCTCCTATAGGAACACGTGACACATTTTTTACGCACCCCGCGTAGAAACCGCAGAGGGAGACGCGGACCCTCTTGAGGTCTGCCGCCTTCCGCGGCGGGGAGCAGGCGGCAAGAAGTCGCCGCTACTTGCTGCCAGCGCGCTCTAATGGTGACGGACGGCTCGCAGCCTTATCTGGCTGCGGCGTGTGTCTGCGCACGGGCGCCGCCGTTTGTCCCTCGCAGCGTCTGCAGACCTTCTCTTTATTGGCCTGGCGAGCCGCCACCACGACACACACACACACACACACACACGCACGCACGCACACGCACGCACGCACAAGGAGAGAGAAGCAGTCTGCTGCCGAAAGCGCCACTCTGGCGTCGGCGGTGGGTCGCCGATCGGCCGTTTGGCGGATGTCGGATGGCGGATGACGGATGACGGATGTCGCCCCCACACTCGACTCATCGACAGCGCTGAGATCATCACCCCTGTGTGACGTCAGAGGCGGGCGTGTGTTGTCGCGGCGACGGACCTTTGCCACTGGTCGGTGCCCCCGCGACAATTGCGGTGAGAAACTCGACACGCGGAGCGACGGAGGGAGAGAGACGCGCCGAAGCCGAACCACAAGACGGTACTCTCCCGGTGTCTCGATGGCGCCGAGTGCCTTAACTTACGAAACAGTCCCCAACTGCCCTTTAACACTATGCCGTCCGGCGACACCACAGTGGTGTCGTGCGCGAAATAGCGGTCATCGGCCGGCGACACCACAGTGGTGTCGTGTGCATAGTATCGCTCAGTGGCCGGCGACAGCACTTAAGTATCTTTTGCGTTCTGATGGTGTTTTGTTTAGGTAACAATAAGTTAGACACGTCAACAAGTTTTTTGTTTTTATTAGTACTTGTGCCCTTTCATCATGGCGGACGAAGGAGACAATAGGATTATTTACGATCAATGCGCGGAAGTCTTGTCTGACGTTCCGGACGACTTGGCCGATTGGGAAGAAGACACTGGATATCACAAAAATGAAAGAGAAGCAGAATCGTAGGAAGATAGTGAAATGCGCCCGAGAAGAATTCGGCGAACACTGCGGTTGCCAACTGATTCGGCTGAATCAGACGAAGAAGACAGTGCACAGTCGTCAGACCTTGATTTACCGAGGACCAATAATAAATCTGAAGCATCCCCGGGTCCAAACATATTTCCCAAAGATACGCAGAACGTCGAGGATATCGTAGAATTATATATTGGGAAAGATCTATTTGAATACATTAGCAACGAAACCAACAAGTACTATAGTCAAAATTGGAATAGAAGGAAACTGGATTAAAAAAAAAAAACAAATTTGTCGACGTCACGGGACCCGAACTTAGCAAATGGTTTGGGCTTGCTATCCTTATGGGAATTGTAAAAAAAGCAAGGATCAATTATGGTCAACGAATCCGTTGGGAGACACACCCATATTACGCAAAACGATGGCCCGCAACAGATTCAGACAAATATTATCATTTTTACATTTTTCCGACAGCAACAATAAACCAGATAATGACGACCGGCTTGTCAAAGTGCAATTCGTAATTGATTATTTTTCCAAAAAGTTTAAAGAAACGCCGGCCGGGGTGGCCGAGCGGTTCTAGGCGCTACAGTCTGGAACCGCGCGACCGCTACGGTCGCAGGTTCGAATCCTGCCTCGGGGCTGGATGTGTGTGATGTCGTTAGGTTAGTCAGGTTTAAGTAGTTCTAAGTTTAGGGGACTGATGACCTGAAAAGTCCCTTGGCGCTCAGAGCCATTTGAACCATTTTTTTAAAGATACGTTTAGTCTAAGTCAAAACATCTGAGATGATGAAGGAATGATACCGTGGCGTGGACGGTTAAATTTTAAAGTTTACAATCCGTCGAAAATTACGAAATATGGCATACTCATTCGGATGCTGTGTGATTCGAGTACGGGATACATTTCCTGATTCAAGACATATTCCGGCGCTCGACAGCCCTTAGCAAAAACAGTGATGGAACTATTGACACCTTCCGATTGAAAGTGGCATCAGCTCTGCATGGATAATTATTATAACAGTGTAGAGCTTGCAGAGAAGTTACTTGAAAAGAAAATTCAAGTTTGTGGAACGACACGGCAAAATAGAGGATTTATGGCAAATTAAAGTGCGCAAAAGTCAATGTGACTGAAGCTTGTGATCAACGGAAAGGTGACAAGCGGCCAGCGAGAAGGCAAGTAATCCGAATTAGCGCTGCCGGCGCCAAGCGAATAAATCTGTACGAGACGTGCGGACGGCAAAGTGTTAATGAGCAAAATAAATACTTCCAAAATGATGGAGCACAGCAATCACTCGTCCTTTTCTTTCGGGTTTTATTAAAGCAAATCTAGATTTGGGCTACTGCCTAGCCATTATCAGGGCACTGTTTCATTGTTTCAATGCATGTCCTAGTACACCAGTTCCCTGTTGTCTGGGCTTCTGTCACAGTTCTTTGAAGACTGATCTAATTAGCTGGAAAGAACAAGCGACCTACTACTGGGTTGGGACTGATAACGCGGAGTGAGAGGGGGGAAGCAAGAGATGGACAGACAGTGAGGGTGAAACGTCCCCTTAGAAAAATTTATGAATTACTGTGCTGATAAACCTCTTACATTATTTGATTTTCAAACAGCTGACCAAAAGTGAACGTACTCTTTACTTATTCTAATCAACACTCAACTGACACACAATATTTTTAGCGCGACGCAATCTGACTTTCAACAATCTCTACAAAAGAATGGCCCTGACTAACAATAACCTATACCTTTCATGAATCACTTACCTCACAAAAATCTTCGTTACTCGAACTACTGCAATACAGCGAGGGCCACTACTGCCAGCTAAATAAAAGATTCAAACTACTGAAGGCACTAACTACTGATAGGAATAGTCAGCAAATGAAAGATTTTGATAGAGAACAAACAATGTATTTATCTTAATAATGTTCAAAAGTCATAATATATGTATATCAGTTCATGATATCCAGTAATACAAATTTACTCTTTCTGGCGGACACACGTCCAGATCGTCCTCTCTCAAAACTCCGCCATCTCACTCCCCACATCCACCACTGCTGGCGGCTCACCTCCAACTGCGCAACGCTACGCGCTGTTAACATCCAACTGCCCAACACTACAATGGCGCTGCAGTCATGGACTGTGCGGCTAGTGCCGGCGGAGGTTCGAGTCCTCCCTCGGGCATGGGTGTGTGTGTTTGCCCTTAGGATAATTTAAGTAGTGTGTAAGCTTAGGGACTGATGACCTTAGCAGTTAAGTCCCATAAGATTTCACACACATTTGAACATTTTTGAACTACAATGACGACAATTCCAACAATGCCAACCAGCCACAGACTTCACACAGCACAGTCAGTGATTTTCATACAGAGCGCTACGTGGCGTTGCCGACATAAAAACCTAAACAGCCTACTCACAAGGGGAAGGCGGACGTGGATACAGATACTGAACCCTGCGCGGCTCGTGTTCCTGCCGTTTATTGCTTGTCAACTCGTCTTTACGGCACTGTCGTCTCGTTTCTTATTCGATTTACTGGAGTCACTAAGTTGCTGGTTTGCTTGCCCGTGAGTGGCAGTAGCGGTGCTTATCGATAAGTGCAGTGTCGTACTATCTCTGGAGCGACGGCTAGTATTTATGGGTCGTCCTCTGTCGGAGGGCAGTCGGGATGGAGCTCCAGTGAGGTCTGCACAGTCAGTAATCGCCCGACCGCTGGCGACACACTTGCACTGCCCGACGGAAGGAGACTGGAGCAGGGACGACCGTTGGTTGGTCGTTGGGTCGGTCGTCTCATCAGGAGACGTGTATCTGGTCTTCTGACCGTTTCTGGGCCTCGTCAGTTGGTCATCTTGCCGGACGTGGGTTGGTCCCTTCCTTATGCAGAGATGCCGGGTGCTCAAAGTCGCAAGTGTTCCGTCTGCATGGATGGGTGGCCGTGTCTCTGAGTTCCGAACGGACATCAAGGGAGTCGGGATGGAGCTGCAGTGAGCTCCGGGCAACCATGACTCTCCCGACCGTTGCCGACACACACAACTTGAGTGGGGAAGACCTTGGCTGGTCGTTCGGTCGGTCGTCTCACCGGGCGACGTGTATTTGGTCGCCGACCGCTTATGGAAACTCTACGTGTGTCCACTTGTGATACGCCCTTGTTGTTCCACAGTGATTGGTTTTAGGATTGTCAGAGTGCAAGTGTCTACGTGGAACTCTGTGGAGCTTGTCTGATTCCCACTGAGCAGATGAATGCTGCCTGCTTACTGGACTAGCCAGTCGGTCGGTTGGGACAGAGCAGCGAGTCTTGTGTTTCCTCGTCATGTTGATGCTGTCCGGCACGGCGTGTAGTTCGACAGCCTTTGTGTTGGTTCATATTTTTGATTGGTTATTGTGCCTTGGCTGTATTTAGACGCCAGTTTTGAAGACGTAGTGCTGCTGGTATCTTCGTCCTCGCTGACATTTTCCGTTGTCGTGCCGTTGGTCGGCCAGAAGGGAATTGATTAACTTGTTGATCGGTCCTTCAGCCGTCACTGGGTCAGGTTGCCATCTGATTACTTAATCTTATTCTTGGCTGCCTGTCTCACCTAACCTTACGTTACAGTTACCTCCCCAGGCCGACCCTTGGAACATTTCTAAGCACTATTGTTCTGTTGTTTTGAGATTGTGATTTTCTTTTAGTCTTAGGTACTGTGCAAGGCCTACAACCGTGTATTAATTTAGTTGGTTCAATGTTAAAATAAGGCCTTCAGCCGACTTAAATTAAGGTTTCAAGATTAAATTGATTAAAACTTGTTTTAAAAAACGAGATTTTGCTCTATTTTAAATCTTTCTTAGTCAGACCTTAAGTCTTCAGTTCTTCAATGTTCAGTATGTTACCTTCAGCCCAGCTTTCATGTAATTTTTTTTTAACTAAGGCCTTCAGCCGTGTGTATTCCTTAAAGCAATTTTAATAACTTGTGTTCCGGCCTTCAGCCGTATTGTTTATGAATCCTTTTAAGGGCATGTGTGATTAAATGTATTCAGGAAAATAAAGTTTGCGTGTTTTCTGGTCTGGAACCGCGTGACCGCTACGGTCGCAGGTTCGAATCCTGCCTTGGGCATGGATGTGTGAGCTGTCCTTAGGATAGTTAGGTTTCCGTAGTTCTAAGTTCTAGTGGACCTCAGATGTTAAGTCCATAGTGCTCAGAGCCATTTGAACCATTTTGTGTTTTGTGCAACTGAGAGTAACTGATTTTGGTCCCTTTCCACAACCACAACCTGATCCGCTCTGTCGCGCGAAACCAGATTTCAGATATGATGGAGGAGATGGACAGACAGCGGGGGCGGGGCAATCGATAGTGAAAGGGAAGAGGAGGAGGTCGACAGAAGGTGGGAGGGGGGGGGGGGGGGGAGAAGATGGGCAGAGGGAGGGTGGAAGAGGAGAGTGCCAGGGAGATACAGGGAGGAGCAGGTGGGCAGAACGAGACACAGTTCATTCAAGACTACTTGAATGAACGATAACGCACGTCCCGTATCCCAAGTGTCGTAACGCAGAAGTCACGCCAACACAAATGGGGAAACACTCCAGCATCCGCAGGTATAGTCCTCATCTCTCCCAGTGCGATTATCACGCCTTTTTAAAAAAATAAATAAATATATAAGTAAGTAAGTAAATAAATAAAAGACCGCCTCAAATGGTCGACGATTGCTGCCGACGACGTTCAGCAGGCGGTTGCGCCCTCCTTCACGCAGCAGGCCGCCCTGTTTTGCCAAACGGGTGTCGTCGACCCGGTGCGTCGGCGGAATGATTGCCTCAAAGCTCACGGCTATTTTGCTTGATTGTCGTACAGATTCTATACTGTACGGTCTTCAAACGGAAACTTTCCGATCGCCTCTTGTAATTATTAATATTAAATATCTTTCCAAAATCTTATAAAAATATAGTTACTATAATCCGAAGAATGTCTGCGTATCGTGTGATATATTTGTCTTTGTACATCCAGTATCCTGAGTGTTTGTAGGTATCGAGTCCTCCGATTTGTTTGCTTGTATCATCAAGTACAAAACTTAACGAAAGTAGGCCGAGTGACCAATTCCATTGCAAAACGTTCAGTAACTAAACTTTACGTATTTGTAATTCTTACTGGTGTTGGAGTCCTAATTGCCGTAAGTGTGTCAACGTCCTTATTGTCGCAGATCCTGTCCGGAAGACTTCAGCTGAACTGTATATCCGTGACCTGCTACCAGTGTGTAGTTGTCCTGGTCACCTTATTACCGTCCCTATTTCGTAACTAGCTGGAATGCTGCTGTGTACCTGACGGTTATGTCGACACAATATGTCGACCAGTTACGTACACGGCTAGTATCCGCTGTTCAGGTCATTGTCCTGCCAGCAAAGCACTAGCGTCAACTCAACACCCCGCCACGTGAGCCAATAGCCGCATTGCCGTACGGGTAATACGCCGGATTACGGCAGGGGTCAGTCTGTTGACCGCACCGATACGTTCATAATCCAGGGAAATGCCGCCTCGATTTGACAATTACCACAATTACTGGCCAGTCTTCGGGTCACCGAAGCCGTAACTTCGAGTTCTGTTGTCTGGCGTATTCGCTGCTGATTAACGGGTATTGCACGGGACTAACAGTGCCGTTTCGGTGCTGCCTGAAATGACTGTCGCTCGCACGGTTCCTTCCTCCCACGCGATTCGTTGCCTGTTCGGTCCTAATCAGTTGTTTCCGTATTCCAACTCATTCGTTATCACTAGCGGACTCGTAGCAACGGAAACGTTACGTTATTGTGAAGCCGAGCAACAAAGCATCGCCGGCTGGTGTGGCCGTGCGGTTCTAAGCGCGTCAGTTTAGAACCGCGTGACCGCTACGGTCGCAGGTTCGAATCCTGCCTCGGGCATGGATGTGTGTGATGTCATTAGGTTAGTTAGGTTTCAGTAGTTCTAAGTTCTAGGGGACTGATGACCTCAGTAGTTAAGTCCCATAGTGCTCAGAGCCATTTGAACCATTTTTTTGAACAAAGCATCAACAGAGGAAGCTGTAAACAAAGTTTTTGTTTAACTTGCTGTCTTGTTTTGCAGAAATGGTCTAGCTTTAAACTTTGAAAAAACACAAATCATCCAGTTTTGTACTGTCTCAAACAATCCACCCACCCTGTTAACCTAGCATACTCGCAATTCCTGTACAGAACCGCAATGCAGGTCGTTTTCTTCGAAACTGTACATGTATATACACGTAAATAGATGCCTGCAGTTATAAGAGTTGAAGCGCATGACAGGGAGGCAGTAGTTCAGAAGGGAGTGAGACAGGGCTCTAGCCTATCCCCGATGTTATTCAATCTGCACGTTTAGCAAACTGTGAAGAAAACCAAACAGAAATCTGGAAAGGGAATTATTGTCCAGAGAGCAACAATAAAAACATAGAGGTCTGCATATGACACTGTAGTTCTGTCGGAGAGATGATGAAGGACTTGGAAGAGCTGGTGAACGGAATGGAAAGTGTATTGAAAAGAGGATATAAAACGAAAATCATTAAAAGTTTTAGGGGCGTTGAATAAATAACACAACAGATTTTTTTCTCAGCCAATTTCGGTTTAAAAAATCCCGATTTCGTTGTGGAACATCGAGGAGTATTCCTGCTTCAGCCACTACATTTTCATAAAGTCCCCATAAGTGGCGACCCTATACGAAGCTTTCAAAATGGCGTCTCTAACAAAGGTGCATCCCAAGTAGAGAGCTGCCACTGAGTTCCTTTTGGCGGAAGACCAGAGCACTGCAAATATTCATAAGCGGCTGCAGAGTGTCTACGGAGATCCGGCAGTGAACAAAAACATGGAGAGTCGTTGGGCGAGGCGATCATCGCAACAAGGTCACACAAAGGTTTCCGATCTGCAGGTTGCCGACCGGCCGTACGCAGCTGTGATACCCTCGGGAAATTAAAGGCACGACTAGAGTCTGTTCGTCGTTACAAAATTGCAAACGAACGTGTCCTTCTCTACGACAACGCAAGGCCTCACACAAATCTGCATACCCGAGGGGAGATCAGAAAACTTCACTGCAGGGGTCTTCCTCGTTCACCCGACTTCCACTGTATGGCCAAATGACGGATGTAGTCCACGCGAAGCAGTACGTGGATGACGCGCGGGTTACTGATACAGCTAGATGTTGGCTCCGACGTCGACCAGTGGCGTGGTACCATGCGGGCATAAAGGGCCTCCCAGTAAGGCGGGGTAAGGCCATCGCACTGAACGGAGACTATGTTCAAAAATAGGATTCTGTAACTAAAAGAGTGGGGAATAATACGGTGCATTGGAAACATGAATAAAACCAACCAGCTTTCAGAAAAAAAATGTGTTGCATTACTTACTGAACGCCCCTAGCACAAATTAAAAAAAAAAAGATAATGCAATGTAGTGGAATTAAGTAAGGTGAAACTGATGGAGTAGGAAATGAGACACTGGAAGTAGTAGATGAGTTTTGCTGTAGTGGTAGCAAGGTAACTGGGGATTGCCCAAGTACAGAATATATGTAACGCAGGTTAGCAACATTGAGATAATCATTTCTGTAAAGGAGAAATGTGTTAATATCGAATTTCAGTGTAAGTATTGGGAGGTATTTTCTGAAAACATTTGTCTGTAGAGTAGCTATGGACAGAGCTGAAATATCGACAATAAACAATTCAGACAAGAAGACAATAAAAGTTTTTGAAATGTGCTGCTACAAAAAAAATACTGAATATTAGACGGGTAGGTCGAATAACTAATGAGGACGTACCAAATCTAAATAGTGAAGAAAGAAATTTATAAGACAACTTGATTAAAATGAGGATTCATTTCATAGGACATCCTGAAGCATCAATGAATCTTGAAGAATCGCCAATTTGGAAATGGAGTGAGAGGGAAGGGGAAGGTTAAAATTGTAGAGGAAGACTAAGGGATGAATACAGTACGCTGGTAGAAATGGATGTAGGTTGAAGTAGTTACGGAAAATGTTCAAATGCGTGTGAAATCTTATGGGACTTAACTGCTAAGGTCATCACTCCCTAAGCTTACACACTACTTTACCTAAATTATCCTAAGGACAAACACACACACCCATGCCCGAGGGAGGACTCGAACCTCCGCCGGGACCAGCCGCACAGTCCATGACTGCAGCGCCTTGGACCGCTCGGCCAATCCCGCGTGGAGAGTAGTTATGAAGAGAGATAAAGAACTCTCTCAAAACAGTATTTGGATGACATATGGTAAGTTTGGCAACAGCCAGTAGTCAAGACGATGGCAATACTACAACTAGAAAGCAAAGAAGCAAGGAGAAATTATGAATATTGGCTCCACGTATAAAGTGGTGGCTTTGTAATAGAAGATGAACCGCAGGTATAGACGTATGTAGTCAACTCAGTTTCAGAGGAAGGGAGATTGAGTTTAACGTCCCGTCGACATCAAGGTCATTAGAGACGGAGTACAAGTTCGGATTGTGTCAAGGAAGAGGAAGGAAATCGGCCACGCCCTTTCAACCCGGCATTTTCATTTTCATGGAGAGATTCAGGGAAATCTCGGGAAACCTAAATAAAAGTGGATGGCCGGACGCGGGTTTGAACCGTCGAACTCCCGAAACTCAGTTTCCTATGCCTCAACATCAGGCAACTCCAGGCCAAAAATCTTGCATCGCACCAACTTTGTGTTCAGGTAAATGACTTTCAGAAGACAGTGATACTGAGACATACAACATCAGCCATTCCAAGTTTGAATTATTGCCGTAACTACCGCCCACCATGAAGTGATTACTGTCAAACCTCTGTGGTTCCTCTTATTGGTTACGTAACTCAGTTAACTGCTCTTTTGTGAGCTACTATGTTGCAGACTTTATGAAAATAAGACAGACTGTTATTGGTGATGGTTTAACAAAAGTTACTTTAGATTACATTCATCTTAGAATTGGCGTTTAGTGAGACAGGATTTACCAAAACGTCACATTCCCCAGTTCAGGATACCACGATCAGGCCGAGTTACTCGTTTTATCACGAGCTGAGCGATTTTCCTTTATACTATCGGAAATTCTAGGCTGTTCAAACGGTCGTGAATTTGAAATTAGTAGATAATAACACGCAGCTGTATACTGTTGCACCAATTTGTGTATGACAACAGAAGTGTCTGCTGCTTACAATGTGACATCTGTGGAATTCTAGAGAATGCGCAAACGAGGTCTGACACGAATGGAATTTTGAGATGTTGCAAGTGTGTACTGGTTACATACATGCCTCAAATTCAAACAGAAGTTGTCGAAGTAGAAGAGTGTGAAACACTTTGTGGGCTTTTCGCGGTAATTTTACGCTGTCGCGTCTGTCAACACGCAAATACGACTGAATTAAATTAGCTAAGAGGAAATGGGCGTCGTAACGACAGACACTCGCTTTCGAGTGCACTTCAAACGATTAATTAAATGTATGGTGCTGGTTCTCTAATCAGCGTTTTGCCGTTTTGGGACGGAAGCACGTTCCGCGCTGTTTGGATGTGAAATTCTAGTGCAATTCCGAAACGCGTCACGTGAGCAATGAAGTCATTTTTTGCCTGGTGTTTGACTTTTACCACTGCGATCCAGTCAGCGTGTATGGAGAACTACCTGTTATTAAAATAATGGTTGTCTGTCTCCTGCACGAATTTGTCACATTCATATTATTCAAATTAAAACATTCTCGAAAATCTTGGAATCTGTGGGACCGATATCTTGCTGGTATGAGATTCTCGATTCCCGGAATGGATTAACCGCCTACATACGTAATGAAGTTTGTACAGAACCGTCAGTGGGCGAATGATAATCGCACCTAGCCAATTTTTCTATCATTATGTTACCGTGGTTACCGTGAACGACTATTTCGCCTACAAAAAATTGTGGTATATGAATGTAACTCCTTATCACACAGACTAAAATTCGTGGAGAGAGTTAAGTATGAATGCTGAACTTGCTTTCTACGACGATAAGATGTGCTGTTCTGGTACCGGTTGTTATACGAGTTTTTCGCACCTATAGTTTAGTTTGAATGTCGATTCTTTCCGAAGATTTAGATGCGAAAGCAACGTTTCCGCGATGCCTTTCAACCATAAGAATGATACAATAAGCCGTTCAGGCTTTTCCCACAGGGTGATGCAAGAAAATATTTTTCTCGCATATTTCATCTGACATCGTTGTTGTGGTATTCAGTTTGAACACTGGTTCGATGCAGCTCTCTTCTCGCAAGCCGCTTCATCTGTACGTGGCTACTCCAACCCACATCCACTTAGTCCTGCTCTTTGTATCCAAGAGTAGGTCCCCTGCTGCAATTTGTACAGCCCACAGTTACATCCGTTACCGAAGCTCGTAACTATTCATTGATACCTCAGGATCTGTTCTGCTAACCTGCTCTTCGTTATAGTCAAATTGTGTCATAAATATCTTTTACCTCCAGTTTCATTCAGTACCTCACCATTAGTTAACCGTTCCACCAATCTAATCTTCTGTAATTTCTTTGTTTTATTCCGGCCCACAAGCCTAAAAAAATTCGGACCTCAGACTACTGATTTTGTTTGGTGGGGGCCATGTCCAGATCTGTTTAAAACATATCCTAGCATAACAAAGCCAGAGTGAAGACAGGCAATAATGATACTAATCTATAGCTCAAGGACACAATTTTTGTGTGCTCATAGACTGGAACAAAAGAAACACTCTATACTTCCTGAGTCACCGTTTTTATTAGCGAGTATGTCGCAATTTATGCATCTAATCATCAGCATTCATCTGTAATTATTTTTTTTTTTTCTAAAGAGTAACTAAGAGCTTCCTTTTGGAAACATGATTTAACATGTTGTAGGCTATAAATGCACCTACCTTCGGCAGTTTACTTATATTTAAATTAGAATATATTTGTAGTACTTTAAACATAACATACTAAGTTGGTTATTTTCAGTTACTAAACTGGAACGTCAACTGCGTATGAAAGTCACTCGCATTATCATTAAGAGATTCAGAAATTTGTCTGAAATACAGAATGGGGAAACAAAGGGAAGGGGTGGATGGGAAATAGTGATTTCCAGCAGCACAGGGCATTGTGGTGATGCAATCGTGAAGGTTGTCCGCCTCGATAGCTGAGTGGTCAGTGCGGCAGAATGCCGTGGAAAGGGGCCCGGGTTCGATTTCCGGCTGGGTCGGAGATTTTCTCCGCTCAGGCACTGGGTGTTGTGTTGTTTTCGTCATCTCATCCTCATCGTCGACGCACAAATCGTCGAAGTGGCGCAACTCAAAATACTTGCGCCAGGCAACCGGTCTTCCCGACGGGAGGCCCTAGCCACTCGACATTTCATTTCATTTCATCGCGGAAGTTGATAATTTGTGCTGGACCGAGACTCGAAGCCGTATTTACCGCTTCTAGTGAGCGGTTGCCTTAACAGCTTTTTGTTTTTAATTTGATTTTGTTCGTTATTGTTCGTCGGATTTGTTCGGGTTGGGGTGGGGGTTGGAGGGCGGGGGAGGACGTCCTATGACCCCCGCTCAAGTTCATCGTCGATCCATTCACTAATTTTTTTTTTTTTATTATTATTACTACAGAGGGCCGCTAACCTTCTGAGCTACTTTGCAGGCACCGTTTCGGCTGTCCGGACACGGTCCCCGAGCAACTCAAATTTCCAATGTGTCACAAGGTGCAATGCAGCGTACCTCGACCATTGACCCCATATTCTCAAGTCATCGATTCTCGTACGAGTTCGGACGATATCAGTGCACCGGCACTGAAATAAAGGCGAAAAAACCATCATTCTCTTTCAGGATTTACATATTCGAGTGTACATGTCAGACAAATGGACATCACTCAAATATATAGATTCATAAATCGCTTTCATGACTTTAGATGTGAAT
The DNA here is from genome assembly GCF_021461385.2 of Schistocerca piceifrons. Lineage (NCBI taxonomy): Eukaryota > Metazoa > Arthropoda > Insecta > Orthoptera > Acrididae > Schistocerca > Schistocerca piceifrons. The sequence continues at coordinate 223,645,459 of NC_060146.1, forward strand.
ACACCATTTATGTATGCTATTTCCCCCTCAAAAACTTCTTTCTTTAGCTTTGATGCGTGTTCTGAGAGCAAATACAAACGGTTCGTCTATGACCGTAGCAGAGAGCGTTGTACCTGGAGGATAGTGTAGCTACTGTAAGAACACGTGATGGTTTTTGGTTTGCCACTTCAGTCTAGTGACTCACTTTAGAATCACGTGAAGGAATGCGCCATAGGCAGTTTGCATTATTTTGCGCATTTTTTTGCCATTAAACATTAGCTTGCGATAGTGCATCAATGCAAATATTTCGCGTTCCACACTTAAATACTGAAAGATGTATTAAAGCTATTTGGATTATATTGTTGATTCTTCAGATACAGAATTTATGGTGAATAAAATGCTTTATGTTTTTAGAACTAGTTATATAACATATGGCCAGTTAAGGCCCATTTCCTTCGTCGTGCGCCATCTGTTACCTTGACACACAAGGAGGTCTTCTACGAACGAACGTGTGATACTGCAAATGGACTGAATTCCTTTAATGTCGTAATAATTTTACTGTCTTGAAAATGGAAATTGGTTTCAGTTTTGGATAGTTTCTATTTCAAAATGTACTTAACTTGTAACAGGCTTTTGGTAATAGTTCTCTTGAACCTGACTTCACGTACTGGTTATTGGTGAGTGACGAAGTGATAATGTAACAGACAAACGATTAAATACGATGCTGACGAAATTTCAATAGAATATTTGTTGCTGGGCACATGAGCACTTCGCACCTTGGGACATGTTTTCACAGTTTGAAAAACCATAATTTCGCGGAGTAGTGTTTGTAATTTTAGAAATATGCTGCAGCAAGTTAAAGCTGAATTCCATCTTTTAAAATTGAAATATGAAAATATATTAAACTTCTATTACAAGCGACGGAATGAAAAGTATTGTAAGGCAGAACACTCTCACGCGCTTTCGAGACGTATCTACATCGTATTAAATATTCAGGAATTCTACAGCAACACCGAAAACTTATGTTGAACAGGGGTAGCACTGTAAAGTTCTGTCCTGCCTGCCTGTCTGTCTGTCTGATGGGGGAAAAACTTGGTCTCCTCTATACTTCCGCCCTTCCCTTCATGTAAATTCATTTCTTCTGTGGCGCGCCTCAGGAAGTCATTGAGAGCGGCATCAAATTGCGGACGCATCGGCGCGTTCATTATTGTATTGTGCAGGGCGTCTGCATAGGGGAGGAAGACGGAGCTGGAAGAGGGGGAGGAGCTATAGAAACGGAAAGTTCATGAAATGAAAAGCGAGGGAACAGCTAGGGGGCGCGTTGAAATAAAGGGAAGCTAATTCGTTCTCTGCCGGCTACTGCAAATAAAAGGGAGGGAGCGTAAAATACCGTCAGTGAAAATGATGCGTTTTTCAATTTCACGCTCGGCCGGGCGAGCTCGGGGAATCCCATCTTCCGGTAGGGTAGGGGGAACTAGAAAATTACGAAACAGTCGCAGCGCGCTGTAGGATTTCCGTTGCTGGTGTGGGGCGTCAAATTAGTGATTTACAGAAAGAGACAGCATTAATAAAATCAGATAAAGGCTAAGATTTTGGTTTTAATGCTTCAGTTGTTCTACATGGTCTCTCCCCACTTGAGTACAACGCACAGAACGTTCATACAACCACGAGAGACCGCCGGACAAGTCCTTCTTTGGGATGACGTTCGCACGTCACACTGGTTTGAATGTCCATAGCGTCGTCAAAACGAGACTCTTCTTTTATGTGAGTTTCTGCACTGTGCCGTTTTGTTGGTAGGTGCGTATTGATAAGTGAGTGCAGAGGGGTGCGTTGAAATAAAGGAAAGTTGTAAGTTTCCTTTAATTTACGTCTGTGGTCACAATCTTTTTGTTTAACAGATTACCGGTTTCGGTCTTTAATGATCATCATCAGATCTGCTTCATAAAAACAAAGTCCTAATGTACTGCAGCCATGGTGGCGTCGTCAAATGTTAAATGCGGAATCAGCACTAGCATCGTCAAACACATATAACTCACATCACATACACGAGTCATGTTGTCAGTAATGCAACTTGAGTAGTAATACTACTTGAGTAGTATTACTGACAACATGACTCGTGTATGTGATATGGTGTGTACTTACGGGAAAGCAAATGGCAAGGTTGTATCACGAGACCTGTCCCCGCCGACAAGAACCACAGCGTTCAATGTTTGCAGCATTGTTTCGCCGTTTGTGTGATACAGGGTAGTTTCATGAAGCAGAAAGTCATGGAGGACCTACCCGAAATGTTCGGACACCAGACTTGAAACAAAATGTGACGAAGGCTGTGGAATGCGACCGCCGTGTCAGTACCAGGCAGTTGGCCCTGACAGTAGACCCAGGCGACCGTGTGGAACAGTCTCCATGACAAACGTCACTACCCTTTTCACTCTTTCTATTGATGCAGGGCGTGCAGGGCTTACTAGCAAGAGGATTTTCACATCGGGAGCAGTTTTGTCGCTGGTTTCTTCACCAGACAACCATGATTCTGGAATATGTGTCATCCATCCCACTCAGAGATGAGGCCACCTATACACGAAGTGGCATCTTCAACTTTCATTACGGTCATCTGTGGGATAGTATGCAGAACTCCCATGGTATGGTGACAGCGAATCATCAGCATCGGTGCAGCCGGAATGTGTGGGCCTGGATAATTGGCGACCGTAGTTTGGGACCAGTCTTCCTTCCACGTCGCCTAACAGGCCGGAACTGTCGGCGTCTCTTGCGGGTGACTTTGCCTCCGCTGCTGGAAGAAGTGCCACTGATGTGGCTGCTGCATGGTGGTTCTCCAGCCCATTTCACTGTTAACATTCAGACGCATCTCAGTCGTGCCTTCCCTGGTTGACGGACCGGACGAGGGGGGTCCACTTGCGTGGCATTCTCGCCCGCCGGATCTCAACCAGTGCGATTTCTGGTTATGCGGTTATCTCAAAAGTGTCGTGTATGCAGAGCCCATTCCAGGTGTGGAGACACTGGAACAGCTTATTTGTGTTGCCTTTGATGCTGTTCGGATGCAGCCTGGCTGATGTGAACGTGTGAGAGACAATAGGCAGCGGCGCGTATGCACATGCGTTGAGGCACATGGAAGCCATATTCAACAAGTACAGTAAGTGTCGCTGTATGGTACAGTACGTATTAGACCGCAGTCTCTGTAACAATGTATGACGGAATAAATAGTCTATAGCAAGGGAACCATGTCTTTCCGGACATAAGTTCATTAGACCTTTTTTGTTCCGTATCCTCCCACCGATCAATCCCTAAAGTTTGTACACGGCGTAAAAAGTCACCCTGTATAAAGGACCGCATAAGCCATCCTATCTGTTACTTAAAAATAAACAGATTTACAGCAAACTTGAAACTGTTAGTATTTAATTCACGTTTTATTCGAAAATTCTTGACTTGCAACGTGAAACAGAGGTATGTTGTAGTACAAATTAAAAGAACAATACAAATTTATCAAACCGCTCTAGAAAACTCAGTTTCCTCAGAGACAGTGTAAGACCGAATTGTAGTTCTGAGAGATAGCAGCTCCTAGTCCTGTCGACGTATCTCTCCCGTTAGTCGGGTTTTACCGTAACTTAATTTCTCCCCAAATAGACTCAGTGCCTCTGCGTTAGTTATTCAAACTACGTATCATTCGCCATATTTCAAAAGCTTCAGTTCCCTTCTTGTCTGAAATGCTTAACGTTTACGTCTCACTTCTATACGAGGCTGTACTCCAGCCGTGTAATTAAAAAAAAAAAAAAAGACTTCATAATATTTAAATGTATATTAGATCTTAACAAATCTCGTTCTTTAGAGAATCGCTTTTTCCCTGTTTCCAGTCTGCATTTTTTATTCTCTTTACTTCAGCCATCTTTAATTACTTTGCTGCCAAAACAGTGAAAACTCATCTACTAATTGTGGTGTCTCACTTCCTAGTCTAATTCCATCAGCATCGCCTGATTTAATTTCACTGTACAGCATTGCCTTTGTTTGCCTATGTCAAGTTCATATTATAAACTTTCTTTTCAAGACGCTATCCATTCCATTCAACTTACAGCATTACCTTTGTTTGATTAGTGGATGTTCATGTTATAACCTTCCTTTTCAAGACGCTATCCAGGCCATTCAACTTACAACTTTGCTTGCCTTTCTAACCTGTCTTTTCCAGACGCTATCGATTCTATTCAACTTATCTTCCGACTCCTTTACCGAGTCTGAAAGAGTTAAAATAATATCGGAAAACACCAGACTTCTAGTTTCGTCTAACTTTTTTCGCGCGTTGTTTTCAGCCCTTTGTCACGTTTCTTGCAATCTCTTTTCTTAGCGTCTCGGTTCATATATAAATCTTCTTTCACAATGCTTCGTTGTCTATTCTCCTCTAACTGATTCCTAGCGCCTCGGTTCTTATACATCTTCTTTCACAATGCTTCCATGTCTATTCTGATTTTTTCCAATCTGCACGCCGTCCTCCTCTTTTCCCCTTGTATTGAAGTTGCCAACATTGTACTTTTTTCGCCATCGTTCATCCCCTAATCTCATCACATGCCCAACCCATTTTAAATACCGTTTTTATCCCTCTTAGGTGATGTAAGACGCAGTTCTCATTCGCTTCCTGATTTCTTTATTTGTGATCTTGTTTCACCTTGTAACTCTGCAACTTTCTCGTTATTTCATTACAGCGAATGATATAATTAACGGCAGCCGGAGTGGCCGTGCGGTTCTAGGCGCTACAGTCTGGATCCGGACGACCGCTACGGTCGCAGGTTCGAATCCTGCCTCGGGCATGGATGTGTGTGATGTCCTTAGGTTAGTTAGGTTTAAGTAGTTCTAAGTTCTTGGTGACTGATGACCTCAGAAGTTAAGTCGCATAGTGCTCAGAGCCATTTGAACCATATAATTAACGGCGCCTTTTCAACAGCTCGTCAGTCTTTGTTATATACAGATATGGGCTTCAACTGAGAGCCAATACGTCGCCTCTGCACCGAAGCGACATGGCGTGCATCTGCGGTACGTGGCGTTCTGCCGTCTCACTGCTCAACGTTCACACGCTCGTTCACAATATGTGACGCGTTGGATATTGCTCTGCACGTCTGGAAATACTCCCCGACGTGCTTGTTCCACACTATGACGTCACCAACTCTGCCCGCTCAGCGCTCGTCGTTCGGGTCCACGGTCCGCAGCGAGGCTGTCCCGCGGTGTTCTCACGCAGGCGGTGGACGCCAGTGCGTGGCGCCGGCCGCCCACGCACGTGTACGCACTGTGGCGAGCAGGCGTCTCGGCGCACCTCTTCCGCCACGTCTGCATTCCTGGCGCGCCGGTCCATCGGCGCCGCTAATCCATCAGCTGCCGCTGCAGGGCTTTTCAGCCGGGAGGGCCGAACAGAAGGGAAGCGACGGGAAGAAAAAAAAACGTGACCTCATTAATCACACTCTGGCTATGAGCGCAGAGAGGCCGCAGAGGGAAAGAGAAAAAACTGGAGGAGCCTCTCCTATGTGACGTCATGTCACGTGGGCCGCGGTGTGTGCTTCCGCCCCGGAGCAGCAGGCAGTGTGTGTGAGTGTGTGTGTGTGTGTGTGTGTGTGGGAGGGGGGGGGAGGGGTCCGGCCACGCCCCACGGTCTAATGAAACACTAATCACGCACCGGCTGGTGACTGAAAGGCCAGCTATAGTGAGCGATCCGCAAAATGTTCACCCTCTAACACGCCTCGTCAGAACGAGGGACGCGGGCCAGTAATCTTAAGGCTGTGCTTCTCACCTCGCTGGTGCAGGGCACAAACTCTAAAGCCCAGACTGTGTGCGACGTCTGTTTTATGAAACTAACGCCTTCCCTACAATCTACACTTTATTGCGTCGGCCTGGTGCGCAGCCACCGTTAAAGAGGGGCGTAACAGCCGATGTTCTACATCTACATCACTCTTCTGCGATTCACACTTAAGGGCTCGGCAGAGCGTTTTTCGAGTCATGCTTAGACTAGTCCTCTACCGCTGTAAGAAAATGAAACGCCTACAGCCGTCATCATGACGTCATTCATTGTGTAGCTACCAGTTTCGGCGCTTCAGTTCGCCATCTTCAGGCTTTAGTTGATGCTGAAGGGGTTATCACGATCCATATATACGACACGTCAGTGGCGCCGTAACTGCTTTATGAATGTTCTCTGTGACTGTCATATCTCTCTAACCATCGACTGTCAACTTTTGATGGTTAGAGAGACGACGAGCTCTGATTTATTGTATTACGACGATCATTTCTCCCTATGTAGGAGAGCATCAACAAAATATTTTCGCATTCGTTGTAGAAAGTTGGCGATTCAAATTTCTTAAAAAAGTTCTCCTCAACGAATAACGCCTCTGTTTTAATGATCTCCTACCCCCCTCCACAGATCCCGTATCATGTGAGTGACACTCTCTCCCCTATTTCGCGATAACACAAAACGTGCTGCCTTTCTTTGCACTTTTTCGATGTGCTACGTCAGTCATATCTGGTAAGGATCCCATACCGTGCAGCAGTATTCTAAAAGAGGACGGACAAGCGTAGTATAGGTACTCTTCTGAGTAGATCTGTTAAATTTTCAAGTGTTCTGCCAATAAAACGCAGTCTTGGTTAGCCTTCCCCACAACATTTTCTGCGTGTTCCTTCCAATTTAAGTTGTTCGTAATTGTGATTCCTGGGTATTTAGTTGAATTTACGCCTTTATATTTGAGTGACTTACCGTGTAACCGAAGTTTAAGGGATTCCTTTTAGCACTCATGTGTATGACCTCACACTTTTCGTTATTTAAGGTCAACTGCCAATTTTCGTGCCATACAGATATCTTTTCTAAATCATTTTGCGATCTGTTGTGATTTTCTGATGACTTTACTAGTCGATAAACGACAGAGTCATCTGCAAACAACCTAAGACGGCGGCTCAGAGAGTCTCCCACATCATTTATATAGATAAGGAACAGCAGAGGGCCTGTAACACTACCTTGGGGAACGCCAGAAATCACTTCTGTCTCGCTCGATGACTTTCCGTTAATTACTACGAACTGTGAACTCTCTGACAGGAAATCACAAATCCAGTCACATAACTGAGACGGTATTCCATAAGCACGCAATTTCACTACAAGCCGCTTGTGTGGTACAATGTCAAAAGTCTTCCGGAAATCTACAAATACGAAATAAATTTGAAATCCCTTGTCAATAGCACTCAACACTTCGTGTAAAGAGCTAGTTGTCTTTTACAAGAACGATGTTTTCTAAATCCGTATTGACTGTGTGTCAATACACCGTTCTCTTTAAGGTAAATCATAATCTCCGAACGCAATAGATGTTGCAAAATCCTGCTGAATATCGACGTTAACGATATGGGCCTCTAATTTAATGGATTACTTCTATAAACGTTTTTGAATATTGGTGTGCCCTGTGCAACTTTTCGGCCTTTTGATACGGATGTTTCGTCGAGCGAGCGGTTGTATCTCATTGTTAAGTGTGGAGCTATTAAACGTAAGGAACGTAACTGGTGTACAGTCTGGACCGGAAGACTTGCTTTTACTAACTGATTTAAGTCGTTTCGCTATTCCGAGGATACGTACTTTCATCTTACCTGTGTTGGCAGGTGTTCTTGATTCGCATTCTGGTTCAAATCAAATGGCTTCTGAGGTCATCAGTCCCCTAGAACTTAGAATTACTTAAACCTAACTAACCTAAAGACATCACACACACCCATGCCCGAGGCAGGATTCGAACCTGCGACCGTAGCGGTCTCGCGGTTCCAGACTGCAGCGCCTTTAACCGCACGGCCACTTCGGCCGGCTTGCAGCACTGTCGTCGAGAGTATTTCGCTATCGCGCAGAGAAGGGACTGACTGTGTCTTGCCGCTAGCATAGTGTACATACGACACATAGTTGAGTACTGTTGGCGTATTTGGGATCCGCACCAGGACAAATTAAAGGAAGACATCGAAGCAACGCAGAGGTGGGCTGCTAGGTTTGTTTCCGGTAGGTTGGAGCAACACGCAAACATTGCGGAGATGCTTCAGGAGCGGAGATGCTTCAGGAACTGAAATTGGAGTCATTGGAGGAAAGGAAAAGATACGAGAAATCAGGGCTTGGACGGAGGCGTATAGATAGTCGTTTTTTACGTCGCTCTGTTTGCGAGTAGAACGGCAAAGGACATAACTAGTAGTGTCACAGGTACCCTCCGCCAAACAACATGTGGTGGCGTGCAGACTATCGACGTAAATGTACGGAGCTGTGGACTACGAGGACGTGATTACGGACCAGCTGCATCTCTTTCCTGACGGCGATGGCATCTTTCAGTGTGATAACAGTCTGTGTCAGGAGGTCAGAATCGTGCTACAGTGGTTTCAGGAGCACCACAGTGAACTCAGGCTGACGTCTTAGCCGCCAAACTCACCCGATCTCAACCCGATGGAGCTCGTCTTAGACACCATATGGCGCCAGATCTGCACCCAGAAGCCTCCGCCCCGTATGTGAACTGCCTGGTGTGTGCGCAGACATCTGCTGCCGCGCACCGCCTTAAACCTGCGAAAGACAACTCGAATCAGCTCCACGCAGATTCGCTGCTACTAAGCAGGTGGTCATAAAATTTTGGCCAGTCACCTTTTTAGTGTAATGTGTTTTCCATCGCACGTAAATTACTGCTTAGCCTTTTCCAGAAATGTACGGAAGGAGCGAATAAAGAGTCTATTACACGCTTCCTAATTTTTTGGAAAGTTAACGAGAGATTTAAGCAGCACTACCGTGCCATTGTACGCCTGCCTGCGTTTGATTGGCTCGGCTAAGAATATCGCCAAGACGACGTCTGATGACGTCATATCCGTACCGCCCAGCCAGGTGCCTTCATTTCGGGAGGACCGTTGCGTAACTCCCGCGAAAGGGCGGTAAAATTGCTTCGCAAGCTCTGAATTTCGCCCTTACGTAACCGTAGTTGCCGAAATAGCTGGCTAATGAATTGTTCCTGGGAGAAGGAGCAGCCAGGGGTCTGCGTCTGGCCCTCTCCTTCCTGCGACATGGGGCGGCGCGGAGCGGCGGTCAGCACGCTGCACTCTCGTGCACCCGAATTACGGTTTTCTGCAGTTTCCCTAAATCACTCCAGGCAGATGCCGAGATGGTTCCTTTGAAAAGGACACGACCAAATTCCTGTTCCCCATCCTTTTGTGATAGGAACTTGTGCTCCATCTCTAATAATGTCGCTGTCTAAAGGACGCTGAACTCTAACCTCCCTTCTTTCCTGGCAACGTCATTGAGTGGACTTAGCGCATCAGTCAGGAAAGTGTCCCATCCACTGCGCTGGCCACATAAGAGCACACTTCTCGCGAAAAAGGACACCGCAGAGTTGGTGACTACGGTGACGGATTTCGAAATGTTATTTTATCAGGCACTAACAGTAGCGAATAAATATCCGTCCAATGGCAACTTGTTTGTAAAAAGTGTCCTACGCAGCACTCCAAAATTTTGAACGACTAAAATGCAAATCATTGAAAAATATTGTTAAACAAATCAACAACGTATATTCTTGTCACAATGAGCTTTATAAATTTATAAAGTAATGCATAACTTGTTATATTTCCGCGGTTGGCGCCTGGTACGGCAAGCGGTTGTGAATTTCTTGAAATAAGACCGTCTCGGTTGCAAAATTTTTCTTTTTATTTACAGAAAATGACGCGTTTCGCCCTTTTGGGGCATCATCACATTGACGTAAGAATGAATGTGGGAAAGCCACATTCGTCCATTAATGCACACATTTGGCATTAAGATAAAATTTTACGAGGAACCATCGTCCTATGGTCATGGGATGAATAAAAGCACTACGGAACGTAGCACAGAACCATATGTGGGCACTAATGGACGAGTGTTGGTTTTCCACATTCATCTCCGTATCGACTCCTGTTTCTTCTCCCATCACGTCTTCGTCCCGCAGAGGCCTTCAGTGTAGTGTTTTTACATCTCGCTCTCTGCTCTGCATTTAACAGTGGAATTTCCGTTGAAGTCTTAAAACTTACGGCCCTTGCTTATAATTTCACGGAACATTATTTTGACTATTCTGTATGCTGAGTGCGCCTTTCCGACAATCATTCAGTAATCACGAAAACGTCACGTAGATGCTCAGCCAACTCCTGTGGAAGACGTTGCGAGAGAGGCGATCTGTATCACGGTGTGGTTTGCCGTGAAGTGCCAAAGAGCGTGCGTTCCTAGCAGAACGACGGAGTATTTTGGTTCTTCCGAAATGTATCTCGCGAAAAGACCACGAAGATAAAATCAGAGGGATTCGAGCCCACTTTGCATCAGCCGCTGTCTCCGCGAAGCTTCAGCGACTCGAACAGGAAAGGCGGGAAGTGACAGCGGTACACAATGTACCCTCCGCCACACACCGCAAGGAGGCCTGCGAGGTACAGATGTAGACGTGGAAAGCTTACGTGTCCGCTAGTGCCCTCCTTTCACGCAATGAGTGCGGCACGGCCTGCTAACAGATCTCAGGTGGAGTGAGGGGAGCAGTGTACGCTGTACGTACGCCTTCCTTCCAGCAGCACGCGGCTGGCTGGAGACGCCCCCGCCCTCCTTGCAGATACCAGATCCAGGACGCCCGGGCCAGGTGTCGGGCGCCTCTCGCAGGCCGAGGCAGCGATTTGCGAACACGGCGGGGCAGACGCGTCTCCAGGGGCGAAGCGGCCATCCATCTTGCCGGCGCTCCCCTCGCGTCGCGCGCCGTCACAAGACCCCTCCGCCCCACACCTTCACCCCCCCCCCCATCCACCCCCGCCTGCGCCTCGCCAACTTCGTCCCCGAAACCCGAGCCGCTACTCTCCCTTTTCGTATCAAAGCCTCTGATCTGCAAAGCCGCTATACTGTGCATACCACGAAACCGTATTACACGATGTGTTATACGATGTACCACGCAATGTTCTTCCGACATGCGTGCGAGTTTGAAGAACATTTCACAATACGTCGTATAACACAGACACGGCAAATATTAGAGTAGAAAGCGCCGGCGGGCAGATGTACGTGATTACAGGGCAGAATTATCAATCTCGTTCTGCGACTCTTTTTGGAGAAGGAAGATCTGCTCCGTAGCAATGAACGCCGATTCTGTAAACACAGTTCTTGTCAAACTCCTCTCGTCACCTTTTTCGTAAGTGGAAGTATTTGTCACTAAGGAGCGATTCAAAAATGGCTCTGAGCACTATGGGACTTAACAGCTATGGTCATCAGTCTCCTAGAACTTAGAACTACTTAAATCTAACTAACCTAAGGACATCACACACATCCATGCCCGAGGCAGGATTCGAACCTGCGACCGTAGCAGTCGCGCGGTTCCGGACTGAGCGCCTAGAACCGCGAGACCACCGCGGCCGGCTAAGGAGCGATTCGTGATCCCTATTTGCGAAAAGCAAAACACTTAGTCTGTCCGTTGCTGTTTATAATTTCAAGATTCCTATTTTCGTAGAAACCCATGCTGCAGAAATAGCATCCTTCTCACTGCCATATACATAATGGTCAGCCAGAATGTTATGACCACCAAACTACTATCGATACAAATCCGTCCAGGAGACAGCAGCGCCACCTGGCGAGGAACGACTGCCAGTGAGAGAGACACGCACAGAGCACGTAGTACCAGCGAGCGTGCTGTCCGCGTGTGGAGTGGGGAAGGCGCGCGGTCTGTCTGAGTTTGAACGAGGGCAGACTGTGATGGCCCGGAGGCTCGACACGAGCATTTCTGAAAACGCACGCCTTGTCGGGTGTTGGAGGAGTGCTGTGGTGAATGTCTTCAACATGTGGCGAAACCAGGCTGAAACCATGTGCACCTGTCTTGGGGTTGGGCGGCCACCCCTCATTACGTATGTCGGGCGTCGTAGGCCGGGCACTGGTAAAACAGGACAGGTGGCAAACTGTAGCTGAACTAGCACTCGACTTAAATGCTGCAAAGTCAGAAAGTGTGTGTGAACACACAGTGCACCGAACACTCCTAACACTGGTCCTCCGCAGCTGACGACCCCTGCATGTGCCAATAACGACACCAAGACATCGGCAACTACAACTGAAATGGACACGTGACCATCGGCACTGGACGTTCGCACAGTGGCAGAGTATTGCATGGTCTTATGAATGCCGTTACCTTCTTCATTACCGCTATGGGATGGTGCGAATCCGCCGCCTTCCAGGAGAACAAGTCTATGACACCTGCACTGCGGGGCGGAGACAAGCTGGCGGTGGCTTCGTTATGCCCTGGGGAACATTCACATCGCCATCCATAGGTCCAGTGGAGCTCGTGTAAGGCACCGTGACTGTCAAGGAAAATCATACCCTGGTTGCAGACCATGTACACCCCTTCATGACGATCATGTTTCCCGACAGCAGTGGCACTTTTCAACAAGATAATGCGCCGTGTCACAAAGCTGGGGGAGTGGTTCGAGGAAAACAGTGGCGACTTCCAATTGCTGTGCTGGTCCCTCAAATCGCCATATCAGAACTCGACCTAACACGTTTGCGATGTGATTGATTGTAGCGTCAGTTGCTCAGCAACATCAAAAAGCTACGTTAATGTGTCAGCAGTGCTCTGCCAGCTGTTATGTCAAGAGTTTGTTGCTCGATTCTAGCTGTCGGCGTTGTTATTAAAATAGCAGTGGCCGCTATTCCCATTTTCTACAATAAGCCTATATTTGGAAGTAATGAAAATTATATCAATAAACATTACGAGTTTAAAAAAGTCTTTATTTAAAAATAAAATTGATACATCGGGTTTTTTCATATGGTTATCAGTAAAACAATAAAAATAATCTTGTTATGACATATACCGAAAAATACCGGTTATTTAGAACTGAAATTCCCGTATCTATTTTGAACCGATATGGTTTTTCGCGTCCGTCGTATAGTTATAGGCATAGGTATCCATTACTGCGTTTCATTTTCCTCAGCAACGGCGACCGGTTCCCTGTTTCCCTGCTTCCACAGCACTGCGACCGTCACGTAAACTGAGCAAGCAGCCACTGTCTGATGGGCAGGGACAGAGGGGGGTGGGGGTGGGGGGCGGGACTCACGTGGTGGTGATAGCGCAGACCTGCAGCAAGTGCGCACTGAGTGCGGACAGCGGCGCGTGTGTTTATCACTTCCGGCACTTGGCGGCATTTCCCCAGGCGGCCGTCCGGTGCTGGCGGTGGGTGTGGCCGCGGTAATTTGCCGCCACCGGCAGGGGGAGCATCGCGAGCTGACAACGCAACTCACGGCCAGGGCGTGCGCGTGCGTGCGCGGGTTACGCCCCCTGGGAGGGAAGGGGAGCGGAGCAGCGCGTCGTGCTCGCATTATCTGCCGCCCTTTGTGCCGGTGTGTGATTTACCGTCAGCAGTTTACTCGCCAGCGCCCGCTACACAGATACCCGTCATGTCCCCCAAGTTCCGGCCAAGACCCCCGCTACACAATGCCTTATCGCGAGGATGGTACATGTTAGCGCCTACGTTGCAGATAACCCTGCCGTCATTACGGCTACGCGGGTTGCCTGCTGTGTAGGAGTTCATGCAATTCAAGTTCGTCGAAGCTTATTGCTTGCCTTGAAAGAAGGAGCTGAGGAAGTGTGTGAGTGTTTGTGTGTGTGTGTGTGTGTGTGTGTGTGTGTGTGTGTGTGTGTGTGCGCGCTAAGCTAAAAACTTATGACGTTCGAAGAGGAAAATATGCTTCAAAAAAATCAAGAGCGATTCACCACTACAGCAAAACGAATCTCGCCAACAGTAGACACTGATAAACAAGTAGGTACATTTCTCCTCTCCACATTTCTGAGACGCATTCGGTACTTTACCACATCGTTGTCTATCATATGGATTATATTTATAAATATGACTAACAGAACCAACTACTTTCTTTAATTCCTTTTATATTTTTTGCTACATAATCAAATGAGTATTTCAGGATCCTGTAACAGGTTACGATCCTCGTGTGGTCACCTTCAGTCTGAGGCCACTTGATGAAACCTGAAATCTGTTGTCACCGCGTTGCGTTGTCGAGAAATGGCGGTACCAAAAGAAAATTACGAGCAATCCATCCGAGAACTCACTGACTACATATTACATTAACTATCTTTGGCATTCTTACGATTACCTGCTACACAGACGAGACGATATATTCTGATTTTTTGTTTCTAACTGCAATTGTACAAGTTTTGCGTAACATTGTCTGAGACTCAGGAACCATAAGACAAGATAAAAAATGTTTCTGTTGTGTAATTGACGTATCTTTGATATATGTGCGTGTAAGTGTCGCGTGCAGTGACCGAGCAGCTAGAGGCGCCATGTCACTGATTGTGCGGCCCCTCGCGCTGGAGGTTCGAGTCCTCCCTCCTGCATGGGTGTGTGTGTTGTTCTTAGCATAAGTTAGTTTAAGTAGTGTGTGAGTCTAGGGACCGATGACCTCAGCAGTTTGGTCCCTTACGAATTCACACATTTTTGTTTCGTGTAAGTGCATGGTTTTAAGTACTCTATTTATACTCATTCCGTCAGTCTTGGGCTTTGGTACACAAAAGCTCCTATCCTTAATTTGTTCCTCAAGAAACCATCTACATTCTACAATCCCTTGAAGTTTCTAATCGCAAATTTTTCCTTTCGTCTTATGAGAGGTTTTAACCTAAACGATCATCAGCATATGTATCTGTCATTGGCCCAACCTGAGATCATACAAACCTGGGAAACGATGGTAGTTTATTGAAAGACGTTTATTCCAGTCAAATAACGCAGTAAAATGAAAATGTAACGTTGACAGTATGGGATAAACTCAATTGTGCAACAGATACTGTCTCGCGATAACTTGCTGGTCGCGTTGTCCATCACAAGAGATGCTAACTCAGGAACCATTTTTTCTCGCCTCCCTTTAATTGTGCCCAGCACCTTATTGATGGTGAGCCTGTAGATCGAAACTGGCCAAGAAACAAAAAAAAACATTGTTATTAAAGACTTTCTTATATCTACTAGTTTTCTCTGTGATCATGTTACATTTCACCCTTGAAGTTTGCTGGTATAATTTTATTCTGGGAGTGTTTGACATTATAGGTTCAACAGAAAGGAGCGATTAGAGGACAAGGAAACAAGCATATAATCCTGTCAGACACCGGTCGAGAAACCAATGGCTTCCCTGGTATGACGTATCACGACTGAGTAAAGAACACGTTACGACAGAGTACAGATGTGTACTTGACGGCAGACACATTACAGCAAATCTTTCACATGGTCACCTTTCCCAGACATCGACACTTTGGCGCATTCCAGCTCTGTTGACAGTGCCGATCAACTCTGGTAACACATTGTGGGTTTATATAAGCATACTGAAGCGCCAAATGAAAAGTGTATCAAGGTCGGGATTCGAACCCGTGTGTGCTACTCACTGGACAGACGCGCTAATCACTACGCCAGCCTGGCACGGTGGCTCTGCACAACTACCCTATCACTCCCTCTCCTCAATCCACACTCCCATTCAACTTCCTTTTCCCCCTAAACTCGTTCGAGTGGCCAAAGCGTCTGTGCCAAGGTGGCGTAATGGTCAGCGCATCTGCCTAGTGAGCAACAGAGCCAGGTTCGAATCCCAGCCTTGGTACAGATTTTCATTCATTCCTTCAGTCTGCATAGATGTTTGAGACTTGACAAGGTCTCTGGAACCCTATAGTTTCGTTTGACATGTGGATGCTTGTCAGTGCATTCGGAACACGCCGTGGATTTTTGAAGGTCTACGGACATTGATGAGCAGCCGTGCTGAAGGCCCCCTGCACATGGACAGTAGCCGTGTTATAAATGTGCCTTCCGTCTAGTGCCTACCTGCTGTTTGTATCCTGGGGAACACTGTCATTAAGTGCCCAGGTACTCAGCCGTAATACGTCGTATTACGATTACCTGCTTGCTCCATTCTCCTCCAGTCGCTCCTCTCGCTTACATGTAGTGACACACCTCACGAGGTGAGAACACGGCAGCTCACGCGGTGGCGTGTGGTGTGTGCCAGCAGCTTCCCGCGGCCGCTGCTCACGTTCGCGGCGGTGGCGACCATCACGATCCTGGTGGTGGGCGTGCTGGGCAACCTGCTCACCGTCGTCGCGCTGCTGAGGTGTCCCAGGGTCCGAAACGTCGCCGCCGCCTTCATCATCAGGTGAGCGCAGCTCCGCCCTCTGCAGCCTCGCAAACCTCTCCAATACTTGACCGTCTGTGTCTTCCTTATCGACACCTCGTTCTTCTTCCATGACGTCATTAGGCGGTTCCTGTCCCGCCAAGAGGCGTTCGCTGTATTCTTTCCACCTATCTGCTTCCTGCCTTCCTCCCTCTCTTTCTCTCTCTCCCGCCCTCCCTCTCTTCCCCCTCCCTCTCTCCCCCTCCCTCTCTACCCCCTCAATCACTACCTCTCCCGCTCTCTCTCTCTCTCTCTCTCTCTCTCTCTCTCTCTCTCTCTCTCTCTCTCTCTCTCTCTCTCTCTTTCTCTCTCTCTCTCTCCCCCCCCCCCCCCCCCTCTCCATCGGCCAATGAAACATGTCGGCACTCTACACAGTGTCGACATGTTGCCTTGGCCTTCTCGATCACCAGATCTGTCTCCAGCCGAGCACATACGGGACACCATGGGAAAACTACACCAACGTCATTAACCGTCCTGCATCGACCGACCAAGTGCAACGGGCATTGAACTCCATGCCAAACACCGACATCCGGGATCTGTACAGCACAACGCACGCACGTTTGCATGCTTGCATTCAATATTCTGGCGGTTACATCGATTATTGTGGTACTAGCATTTCACATTTGCAATCGCTTATCTCGCGCTCACACTAACCTGTGATCTTGCAATGTTAATCACTTAAATGGGTTACCTACACAAATGTATTCCATAAATTTCAATACTTGACTTTTTTTTCTTTTGGTGTTGCGATTTTTTCCGTCGGTGTATAACATACAGTTGCGCAGAATATTGTATTAAATGTATTATTGTTTTTCCTGAAACCCTACAACTTTTAAGAAAGTGGCTCACAATTTGAACTAATAACCTTGCTTTGAGGATATTGTGTGAATTTTTTGTGAGCTGTTTTTTTCCTGATTCGTTTCCATCGAACAGACGCGTAAATACGAGTAAGTGTAATGAATATACGTTTAATCACCTTGCTTAATGTAGATCTTCCTTCCTTTCTTATTTGTTTCAGTGAGGATAGGACTGTAAGTACGTGGAGTTAAAGAAAATTAGAAAATAAATCTCACCAAATTGGGCAAATTTGTGACAAATGCTTGTCTTTATACGGATAAAACAAAATTCACAATAATCTGTAACGAAGTTATAGCTGTATGTCATAAAGATACTCAGGGTTAGCGCGTCTTTCGCGAAAGATGAATTTAAGTCTCTTTTCCCTGTCTAAGACTTCGAGTCACAACGTAGTCCCGTACTGGTGGGTGACTTTTTGACAGTTAATATTTCACATCCCGAATATCTAACTGCATACAAAACCGTTGTTTCTATCATTATTAAAGGCTAAATGTTATATAATCCCATATAAGTGGAAATTAAATGTCACAGTAAACACTTTTATAATGTTGCGTTACATAAAGTGATAGAAGCGCCACAAAGTCGCCCAGCTTTACGGTACCGGTACAGTAAGTATTGTATATTTCAAAATATTTTCTCGGCTGAAGGGTACTGAAATGAGTTTCGGACATCCCAACCACTCATATGGGGGAGTGCAATTACGGTTTAAACAAACCATTAGGTGCGTAATTTCCGTCCCTAGCTGCGACCCGCCTCTCTCGTGTCTGATGTGTTAGGAAGCCGCTCCCGCCTCCCCTGTACTAGCAATAAAGTCGCATCAGCTTCCGGCGGCTGGGCTCGGGTGCAGACACTTGCTGCCGGGCTGCAGGAGGTCTTCAAAGCGCCGCCACTGTCTCCCCGCCGCGGTATTAATTCGGAGGGAACAATAGGGAGGGTTCGGTATTTACTCCAAAGCGGCCATTGTTGGCGGGTTCACCGAACGGAATTACGCGGCCCGGGCAGTCAGGGGAAATAGCGGCAGAAATTGCACTGGCGCAGCCGCCGCTATTCAGTTCCCCCGGCTAACCGGCGCGTCGATTTATGAAACTATTCCGCAGCAATTAGTTAAAAAGCGCTCGATTTTCCACCCCCCCCCTCCCCCCCTCTCGTCGTGCGCACCGAATCCACTCTCCGTTATTTCGTCAATTCTTTTGTCCGTACACACTGCCCCGCAGCGGTGAATATCTATAATCAGTGGCATTGGGGTGGGGTGGGAGAGCGGTAGAGGCTATTAACCTGCCTGAATGCCGCCCCCAGCTGCGGTGAGGCGTTTATTTGGGGCCACATCCGGGTGCAACGTACTCTCCCTGGTCCGATCCGAAAAAAAATTGTCGCTTTGTCGGATGCGACTAGGCCGTCGTTCAGCCGCGGTTTTCTCGAAAACTAATTACGGGGCCAGCATAGACATTAAAAGCGGGTATACTCTAGGCAACAAAGACGACGTATCATGAAGGAATTATCCGAATGGGACGGAACCTGGTAGATGTGATGTACGTGTACAAACAAGTGATTACAATTTCAGAAAAATTGGATGATTTATTCAAGAGAAAGAGCTTCATAAATTGAGCAAGTCAGTAACGCGTTGGTCCACCTCTGGCCCTTATGTAATCAGTTATGCGGCTTGGCGTTGATTGACGGACTTGTTGAATGCCCTCCTGCGTTACTGACTTGCACAATTTGTGAAGTTGTTTCTCTCTAATAAATCATCCATATTTTCTGCAACTGTATTCATTTGTTTTTATGTACGAGTACATGTATACCACATATACAGTTTTGTGCCCAATTCTGAAAATTCCTTTGTGGTGCGTCGGTTTTTTTTCTTTCTTTTGTCTCAGAGTGAATTACCTTGCCCAGAAAACATGCAACATAATCTCCAATCCCAAATATCTGCTGTGATCCACGCGTAACTGATCGATCGCGTGTACGAGGTCGGCAACTGAATGACTGCTTCAGAGTAGAAAATCTTTCGGTGAGATTTTTCTGTCGTAATTCTGTGCATGAAGGTAGCGGTTGCGACTGAAGGGCGTCGTGCTGACGGGGAAAAAAGGTTACCGACCGTGTTCCTGATGGATAAAAGACCGGATTAGGCGGCAGTATGATTTTGGAGATGGCAAATCCGCAAGAATATCGAAATTTTACGAGTATGACAGCGATGGAGATGTAAGATATACTGTTTATACCTGGATCCAAAATTGCCAAGCAAGACAGTATTATGGGTAAATCTATTTCTGTTAATCACAGACTACTTGTGACATTAACGCGTAAACCTATCCCTGTGATACACTCCGATTTTGATTGCCTATGAATATGTTATAGCAAAAAAGGGACACATTTTTTTATTCGTGCCCGTATGTCCGTTAAGAGGGTGAAACGCACCCTGAAAAAAGAGTTCAATATTTCTGAATGAATACCGTTGAAAAGCTTCAAATAAAAGTTGTGTGGTTTTTAATGTACGTTACAATGGTGCACCGAGATTTGTCGAGGGAAGTATTTTCTTTTAAAAAAAAAATACCCTCCCCGACAAGTCAGTTTTTTATTTCGACATTTAACTAACACCAAAACGTATAGCATTGTTAATACCAAATTCGGTCATACATGATCAAGTGGTATTCCAAATAGGTATATGTCAGAAATGAGCTAGAAATATCGTTATATCGTGCAGCGCGCCCGCGCGGTGAAATTGCAGCCAAAGTTTACAAATCTGCTTTTTTCCGACGATCCCTGAGTGAATATCAATTTGTGACCAATTTTCATAACTCCTTTGTGGTTCGTCTTTTTTTTGTGGATTAGTGTATTAATCGCAGTTCTTTTCAAAGGTGTGTTCCACTCCCTTAACAACCGTATGGCCACGGATAAAAAATCGTGTCTCTTATTTTGCTCTACACTACAACATATTCAAAGGCGATCAAAATCGAGATGCGTCCTTTGGTACGTTTACTTGTAAGATTTCTAGATCAGCTGCAGGGTCACAATTATTGAACTATACGAAAAAATACGTAAATTAGCTACAAACTACAGCGTGCACACACTTTATTCAACATGAAAACGTCACTACAGATATTCAGATTTAGATTATGATATGTTCGATGTATCTGCTATCATTGACCATCATGTGACGCGGACGAATAGCGAAATTCTGCATGACCCGCTGAAGTGTCGGAACATCGATGTTGTCGATGACGACCTGAATGGCTGTTGTCAGCTCAGCAATGGTTTTGGGGTTATTGCTGTACACCTTTTCCTTAATATAGCCCTACAGAAAGGAGTCGTATGTGTTCAGATCCGGAGAATATGGCGGCCAATCGAGGCCCATGCCGGTGGCCACTGGGTACCCCAGAGCCAGAATGCGGTCCCCAAAGTGCTCCTCCAGGACATAAAACTCTCTCCTGCTTCGGTGGGGTCGAGCTCCGTCTTGCATGAACCACATCTTGTCGAAATCACGGTCACTTTGGGTAATGGGGATGAAGTCATCTTCCAAAACCTTCACATACTGTTCGGTAGTCACCGTGCCATCAAAGAATATCGCACCGATTATTCCGTGACAGGACACTGCACACCACACAGTCACCCGAAGAGGGTAAAGGGACTTCTCAGTCACGAAATCTAAGTGGGTTTCGTCGCTAAAACAAACTACACAGCGCACGCTGATTCCCGCCATGCTCGCGGTCAACCGTGCAGTTTGAACGTCCTGACGCAAACCGTTCAGAAGTTACGGCGATTTTATTTTATGTAATTTAGTAATTGTCACCCTATACATTTATTCTCTTTAGTACTTTAAGTAACAATTACAATGAAATAACATTACACCAATTTCATCTTGATACGCACAGACGTTCAAAAGCTAAATACGGCGGATATTTGGTAAATGAAACATTTCGAGTCATACATTTATTTGAACGTTTTTACTTTTATTGACTAAGGGACGACACGCAAACTTCTGAAGCTCTGTTCTTCAACAGCCAAGCCGGCCGCGGTGGTCTAGCGGTTCTAGGCGCTCAGTCCGGAACCGCGCGACTGCTACGGTCGCAGGTTCGAATCCTGCCTCGGGCATGGATGTGTGTGATATCCTTAGGTTAGTTAGGTTTAAGTAGTTCTAAGTCTAGGGGACTGATGACAACAGATGTTAAGTCCCATAGTGCTCAGAGCCATTTGAACCATTCAACAGCCAATACAATAACATAATCAATAAATATCACATCATGTAAAACTATAGGTACAGTTGCATTACTTGAAGTTAAATGCCAATTTTCCGAGTTCCAAAACGACTACTTGCAATGTAACTTCAATTGTTTCTCTTTGTTAATTAAACTATGTTATAAAACTGCTTTGACTGATACCTTAACAAATAAATATTCTGGAAAATTTCGTCTGTGGAGGTGTTAAAAACTGTAGCCATTTCTGCCAACATACTTTGCTTCTTGGCTCAGTTCCTGTAGTCCAGTACCATCCTTTCCTCGCACAAAGTCATTAAACGCACAACTTCGTCCTGGGCGCACTGCCTGGCGGCTTTCTTCATTACTGTTTCTGCCGACACATCGCTGACATTCACTCACAGTGCGTATCCATCGTGACAGTAACAGTGTTGGTACGTGTGCACAAACTGGCGCATTTCAGTGTTAATGTGGTGCAGTGGACAGAGCCCTAGACTTCCATTCATATCAACATGGAATCGAGGCACTTGAATGACAATTTCTTTTACTTTCGTTTGTTGATTCTATACAGTGTGTCTACGATGTTTTATGTGCTATCCGCTGCGCAGTATTATTTAAGTGTAGAACTTTCGTGATATGCTAACAGCTCGTTTTTTTTTCGCTTAGGAGGTAAAAAGGGCGATTTTTTCTGTCGGAAACATACGAAAGCTACATATTATGGCTCAAACCCGCTGTTTCGTGGATTCTATTATTTAATGTGTGCACGAGTGCAAAATATATCACCACGAGGCGGTGGTGTACAAATCTGGGGCGCAATATGCCCGCTCTGCAGGCTCCGAATACTCTCAGCTCTTCGGACAACGCCGGTGTGGTTTTTGTTGTCTGAGAGCAGATCTCTGCAGATGGCGGTTCTGAAGGTACAACCTCTCACGAGGGACTATTTGAAATGTTGCCCCACTTTCGGATACTAGCGGCGAGTTGACTTTCGCCGCTGTTTGCACGGCACTTGTAGCTCGCAAAAGCTCTCTGAGACTGGAAAACTCTCACGCGTGTGCCTAGCTTAAACCACTTTGAAAAGTGACGGTTTGTTATGGCTTCTCGAAAGCGGCAAAGTTTGTCGGTTTTTTTTTTTTTTTTTTTTTTTGTTTGAGTGCTACTGTCGTGAAGAATTGTGGGAAGCGGTTGCAAGACGCCGAAACCACGGGTAGGCGGCAAAGTGTCGGAAGTTTTCGCCTCACCACATAACGTGGAGATCGGAGACAGAGGACGGATGGCGATGTGCTAGGGGGCGTTAGTTTTGTATTTGTGCTCTAACTGTCAGATAGGAATATATGCAGCATAGATGTAAGTACAGAAATCACTGAGAAGATTTCAACATTAAACTACCTTGAGGTACACAGTGAAATAAATCTGTCTTTCTGCACGGGGACAAATTTTTCGTTAAGCCTCATTGGCAGACCCATGAAGTAGACCTCAAAGTGAAAATTAACACACATCTAACCTAATGATTGTGGCATGTTGTCGAAACTATGTCATGACAATTAAAAACTGAATTCCACCCGAACAGGCCACGAGGGCCCAACGGTACCGACCGGCCGCCGTATCATCCTCAGACAACCGGCGTCACTGGATGCGAATACGGAGGGGCACGTGGTCAGCACACCGCTCTCCCGGCTTACGAGACCGCAGCCGCTACTTCTCAGTCAAGTAGCTCCTCAGTTTTGCCCCACAAGGGCTGAGTGCACCCCGCTCGCCAACAGCACACGCTAGGCCTCATGGTCACCCATCCAAGTGCTAGCCCAGGTCAACAGCGCTTAACTTCGGTGATCTGAGAATTAGTGGAAAATAAAAGTGACTGAAGCTGGAAAACTACTTCATAGTCTAGGGAAAAGCGCTACCGATGTTCTACGCAGGACAACGCAATATCACACACCGACGACGCGTTCGTGACTTCATTACTCGCTTTGACAACGGCTGTGATGAACACTTTGTTCGCTAAATGCCGCCGACGACTGACGCCACCTTAAGCTGGACGGTGTAGGGCGAAGGCAACAGCTATAATTGTGTCGCAGAACGTGATTGTGTCCGGGGGAGGTAAAAGGAAGTTTCCACAAAAGCCTGTCGCGACGGCTGTGACTGGCCGGCGCACCAGCTCGACGGCTGTTCAAATTTACATTTTGCTCGCCGCCACTGCCCCGCTCCCCCTCGCCGGCTTAATGAGAAAACTTGGCGGCAATACTGGACGACCCGCTCGCTCGTTAAGAGCCGGCGCCGCCGCAACCACCCTCCGCCAGCCACCTCGGCCCTGTCCCGCAGCCAGGGACGGCAGATTTCTGGCGTAACCCTCTCCCACCGCGGAACCGGAAACAAATGACTCATTTCGAACGTGCAACAAAATAACACAGTTACTCAAAACGGAACGTTGTTGCGTGACTACTCAGACCAACATACTGATGGGAGAAATGCAAGGTCATTAGAAGTGAAGCACAGAATGGACATGGGTGGAAACGTGCAAAATATATGCAGGGTGAGGCAGCTAAGACAAGCAGTCCCAAACACGAGGGGAGTTTGGCCAGTCACGAATTCCTCTTTTGTTGCCAACCTCTCTCAGTATAGCACTTGCTCCTTACATTCTCAATTGTTTGTCGGATGTTTTCCGATCTCTGTCTTCGATTACAGTTTTTACCCTCTACAACTCCCTCCGGTACGTTGGAAGTCATTCCGTCATGCCTTAACACATCCGCTATCACCCTCTCCCTTCTTCTTGTTAGTGCCTGCCAAATGTTCCTTTCTTCGCCGATTCTGTGGAGAACCTCATCATCCCTGCCCACCTAGCTTTCTACGTCCTTCTACAGCACCGCATCTCAAAAGCTTTGATTCTGGTTTCCCCACTGTCCATGAATCACAGTGTGCACCAAACGTACATTCTCAGAAATTTCTTCCTCAGATTAGGGCCGATGTTTGATGCTAGCAGACTTCTCATGGCCAGGAATTCCCTTTTTCCTGTTCCAGTGTACTATTTATACCCTCCTTGCTCCTTCCATCATGTGTTGTTTTAATTCCAAGGTAGCAGAATATTCCTTAACTTTTCACGATCACCAGTTAAGTTGCTAAGTTTATCGCAAATCTCGTTTCTGTTACTCCGCACAACTTTCGTCTCTCTGCTGTTTACTTTCAACCCATATTCTGTACTCATCAGACCGTTCACTCCATTCAGCAGATCCTGAAATTCTTCTCCACATTCACACAGGGTTGGAATGTCATCACCGAATCTTATCATTGATATCCTTTCACCTTGAATTTTAATCCCACTCTTGAATTTTCGTTTTATTTCCGCCATTGCTCCTTCGATGTACAGAGTGAACAGCAATGGCGAAGGCTGTGTCCCTGTCTTACACTGTTTTTAATCCGAGCATTTCATTCTTGGACTTCCATTCTCGTTGTTTCCTTGTGGTTTGTTATACACATTCTATATCATCCGTCTTTCCATATAGGTTACTGCTATTTTTCTCAGAATCCCGACGAATAGTAGTGGACCCGAAACTGAACCCTGTGGGACTCCATTGGTTATTTCTGCCTGGTCACCAGAATACTCTCTCTCCTTTACAAATAATTCAGTGCCACTTGCTGGGGTCGCAGTCGCATAGCTCAGTCGGTAAGACTTGCAAAAAGCAAAGATCATGGTTCAAGTGTGGGTCCAGAAAACAATTTTAATATGTAGGAAACATCAGTTTGGAAACATCATTTTCTTAGTTTATTTCGTAATTCTCTTTAAGTATTTTCATGAAGAGGCGATCCTATCGGATACTCTTTCGGACTGACGGCTCGGGTGGCTAACGAGTGAGAAAGAGAGATTAGCTGAGTGCGTCAACGGTGGAGAACTGGAGGCAGTGGGAAAGAAAAACCGTGTGGGTGTCTTGTTTGCAGTGGGAGGCGGGAGTAGAAGGCACCACGCCCCTGAAGGAAACAATTTCACGGTGTCTCGGAGACGCGCCCTGGGAGGGCAGTGGCGGCTCAAGCAGAGTAAAGGGCCGGCCAGGAAAAAGGGCGCAGGGCGTTAACCCTTAGGGCAGTGTGGCACGCTGCGGCGGCCATGGGACCCACACAGCATCGCCCCAGGTGCGTGGCCGCCACAGAGTCATCACCCTCCATGGTACCGGCACTGAAACTGAAACGGCCAGGTCTCGACGAAGCCGTTCTTACGAAGTCGATCGCAGTTGCTTCTACACCTATACAAGTACTCGCCAAGTCATTGTACGGTGCATGGTGGAGGGTGTCTTGTACCATTGCCAATTAGATTTCCTGTTTCACTCGCAAATGGAGCGACGAGAAAAAGACTGACTGTAGACCTTCGTGCGATACCTGATTTATCTTGCCTTCGCGGCCCTCATACGAAACGTACAGGGGTTGGACAAAAATATGGAAACGTTGCCAGAGATGTGTGCATCAACATACGTGCACATGAAGACACACAGGAACTAATGACATTAGCTGCCACTAGAAATCGATTTAAATCAATAGAGAAAGTTGAAAATTTGTGCCAGACCAGGATTCGAACTCGGGTCTCGTCCTTGTTAGGCACGTGCGCTCACCAGAGCGCCATCCGGACACAGTGGTCATCACTCCTACACGGACTACCCTAGCACGCCTCCTGTAGATCCAGATCCTCAACTTATCCCCACACTAGTAACGTGGTCCCCCTTGCACATTATCCTCATTACGAGTACTTGCGGCATTTCCCAGATTCCAAGTGTGGTGTGCATCCGCACTGATCGACTGATAGTAAAAAATTAAAAAAAAAATAAAAAATGGCTCTGAGCACTATGGGACTTAGCATCTGAGGTCATCAGTCCCCTAGACTTAGAACTACCTGAACCTAACTAACCGAAGGATATCAGACACATCCATGCCCGAGGCAGGATTCGAACCTGCGACCGTAGCAGCAGCGCGGTTCCGGTCTCAAGCACCTAGAACCGCTCGACCACGCGGCCGGCGTCTGCTCGTGCTCACGTTAATTATACACTAACTGGAAAATGAAAAGAGAACACATTAAATTCGTCGACCCAGTAGTTTTACTGACACGCTCTTGAGGACACATACAACAAACGATCACACCGACAATTCCATACGCACCTGAGTACAGTCGACAGGGCTGGGCAAGCGAAATGTCGGCGGTAGTACCGTGTATGCCACACTTTTCCAACAATGCACGCTGCACTTCTCCCATGGAGTCAATAATAGAGGTGACGGATGTAGTCTTGCGCGTGGCCTGCTATTGCAATTTCCACCTGGTGCCTTAATCGTGGCAAATTTCCTGCTGCTCTTGCGCATCTCGAAAGATGACGTTTCATCCAGTCGCAAACGTGCTCTTTGGGGGACAGATCTGGGGATCACGCTGGCCAGGGTAGTGGATGTACGCCTTGGAGAGGAAGCTGGGTGTCACGGGAAACGTGAGCAGTGAGTGCACTGTCATGCTGAAAAAGCACATCGCTCTCTCGATACAAGAACGGTGGCACGACGGACTGAATGATGTTATGGATGTTCTGTGCACTGTTCAATGTTCCCGCTGCGGTCACCAGAGGAGAATTGTCACTACAAGACATGGCTACCCACACTATGATGCTCGGTAATTGCCCTGTGTACAGTCCAGACGTTAGCGCTCCCTTAACGATGCCACATACGGGTACGACCATCAGTGGCACCGAGGCAGAAGCGACTCTCGTCACTGAAGACAACATGTCTCCATTCGTCTTTTCGTAAGCGCCTACCGCGACACTACTGGGTGCGGGGTGCACGATGTTGGGACGAGAGCAGGAGACGCCCTAACGCGTGTTTTGCGGAGACTGTAGCGAATGGCCATCGCTGATAATCCCAGAACACACAGTGCCTAATACTTTGTGAAGTCGTGGTGCGGTCCGATACGGCACTTCTAGGCTTGCATTGATGCATCGCCGCTGTGTGGACCCAGGCTGATGGACACGTGCACCTCCTGCTGACGACTGGCGAAAACATCGATGCATTGTCGAGACCTCTTGCCACATGCAGTATGACTGCCCAAAATCCCGCAGACCTCGTTCAAACTCCGTCAGATATAGAAACGGTTCGTTTATTCGCTGTTGCCGCATGCTAACTATATTGCAGACACAGACGAGCTCCGTGTGCCACTACAAACTGGCTGCTACTGGCCGTGGAGGTGAACAGCCGCTGTTAAGCTTGCAACATTCCACGGCTGAAAACGCAGTTCGTGGTTTGTCTGCAGTGCTGCGCGTTTGATCATCGCATTAACTGCACTCTCGTACTGTCCAGTGCAAGTACGGCGTGCCTTAGTTGCTAGTGTCAGGATGTTCTTTTTTCGTTTTCCAGTAGTGTACACGTGGTGTTTGTTCTTTCGGACATGCGCTGAAGAAAAGACACCACATATACAATTGAGGTGAGACATGTCCTAAAGAACACACTCCATGTATACAGGGTGTTACAAAAAGGTACGGCCAAACTTTCAGGAAACATTCCTCACACACAAATAAAGAAAAGATGCTATGTGGACATGTGTCCCGAAACGCTCAATTTCCATGTTAGAGCTCATTTTATTCCACCTACGCTCAATGGAGCACGTTATCATGATTTCATACGGGATTCTCTACCTGTGCTGCTAGAACATGTGCCTTTACAAGTACGACACAACATGTGGTTCATGCACGATGGAGCTCCTGCACATTTTAGTCGAAGTGTTCGTACGCTTCTCAACAACAGATTCGGTGACCGATGGATTGGTAGAGGCGGACCAATTCCATGGCCTCCACGTTCTCCTGACCTCAGCCTTCTTGACTTTCATTTATGGGGGCATTTGAAAGCTCTTGTTCACGCAACCCCGGTACCAAATCTAGAGACTCTTCGTACTCGTATTGTGGACGGCTGTGATACAATACGCCATTCTCCAGGGCTGCATCAGCGCATCAGGGATTCCATGCGACGGAGGGTGGATGCATGTATCCTCGCTAACGGAGGACATTTTGAACATTTCCTGTAACAAAGTGTTTGAAGTCACGCTGGTACGTTCTGTTGCTGTGTGTTTCCATTCCATGGCTAATGTTATTTGAAGAGAAGTAATAAAATGAGCTCTAACATGGAAAGTAAGCGTTTCCGGACACATGTCCACATAACATATTTTCTTTCTTTGTGTGTGAGGCATGTTTCCTGAAAGTTTGGCCGTACCTTTTTGTAACACCCTGTATTATTAGGGTGAGGATGACAGTTGGTCACTTTAGTGCGGATGCACTCCACGCTCTAACTCTTACAGTGATCGCCGAAATGCCGCGAGTAATGTGGATAGAGGGCAGGCCGCACTACATCAGTAGTGGGTAGGTAAGTGGAGGATTTGGGTCTGACGGGAGGCGCGCTGGCAAAGTCCGTGCAGCTGCGATGACCACTGTGTCCGGATGGCGCACTGGTCAGCGCGTCTGGCTAGTAAGCAGGAGGCCCTAGTTAGAAAACCAGGTCCGGCACAGATTTTCAACTTTTCCCCACTGATTTCAATCAATGCGCACTGGCAGCTAAAGTCATTAATTCCTTTTTCTGGATGTGAGGTCCGCCAGTTACGCAAAACACCGTTTTTCTCAGTACCCAAACATGTTTCAGCACGACTGTGCCATCATCAGTGGGTTTTCGTTCTTATTTATTCTGCAATATGAACAGTTTTATTAAATGATTATAAAATGATGTGCAGTTTTATATTAATCATTTAACAAAAATGTTCATATTGCAGAATAAATAAAAACGAAAACCCACTGATGATGGCACAGTGGTGCCGAAACATGTTTGGGTATTGAGAAAAACGGTGTTTTGCGTAACTGGCGGACCTCACATCCAGAAAAAATTTTAACTGCAAACACGGCCAATACAAGGAGTTGCAAATCAAAAAGAAGTCATTAACTCCTTTGTGTTTCGACTTATTTATAACAGCCGCGGGATCTAAATTGTGTTTGTTGTTTCGCACATGCCCGAAAGAACAGATGCCACGTGTACAGATGCAGATTTCACAAAAGCCTGAAGGCTGCGCTGTAGTAGAGAACGGCACCTGTGCTGTGTTCTCAATATGCTGCAAGTGTCAGTCGCGTCCTGTGTAATTTTGAGTTCATTATGTCGGAGGTAAATGGGTTGAAACGTGGCATAATTGTCGGTGTTCGTACGGTTGGCGCTTCCGTTACCAAAGGATCCGAACTGTTTCGTGTTTCGCGAAGCACCGTATCGACGAGTTATACCGAGTACAGGGAAAGCTGTAAAAATCATCCGCAAAGTCACAACGTTACCGAGAATGTATGGTGCGTCATTGTGAGAGACGGCGATTGAAGGGGACTGTGACAGAAAGTAAGACGAGGACAGGAGCAAAGGCCACTGCAGAACTGAATGTCGCACTCGCCAATCCTCTGTGCGCCAAAGCAGCACGAAGGCGACCCCAGAAGCAGGGAACTGCACTGTACCAAGGCCGACAGGCATGGAACTCCAGACAACCGGAAGCTCTACAACACAGCGCATTCACATTTGCATGCTTGCATACAACATTCTCGCTGTTACTTCTGCTACTAATGTACTAGCTTTTCACATTTCCAATGGCTTATCTCGAGCATACATTAACCTGTGATTTTGCAATGTTGATCACTTAAATATGTTAGCTAGACAAATGTATTCCCAAAATTTCATTGCTCTACATTAATTACGTCCTGTTGTTGCAATTTTTTTCTGTCGATGTATTTAATCGGCTTGACTGTGTAAAGCAGCACAGCACTAATTCTGTACTAGACCATTGTACAATTGTTTTCTGACTCATCTCATTCGGCTTACAGTTTTTGCATAACCTATGTGTCAGTCCTCCCCCATTATATTGCAAAGAGTGTGGTGTAAGTCATCAAGACAGACCAGAGTTTCCCTGCTACAAAAAACCAGCAATACGGACTATTTGTGGTGTAACCTGAAGAACGCCCTGCATGGGCCTCTCTCCCACGTACACTTCGCGGAAAGTCCGTGAATGTAAATCTATACAGCCTCGAACTCGCAACCGACTCCTACCGATAATCGTTGTTCCCGCGTCCAGTCTCGACTCAAACAGGAAAAGTGTCTAACGAATAGTTGCTGCGCCACATACTATTTTGTGGCTTGTGGGGTGCAGATGTATTTCCGCTACAGTCCCAGACCTTTTGTGATCCAGCAACTGAAGGTCGCACGGCAGTCTATGGTAAGAAATGGTCATGAAATACAACCGGCAACAAATCATGTTTGGATTTTTTTTTTCTGCGCAAACAACGACTCCTGCGAAACTCAACGACATCTTGTACACACGAAGTAATGAGTGCTTTCGATAAGGTATCTCAAAGTGACTGTATACTGGTGGACTTCCAGAAGACTTTTGACACCGTTCCTCACAAACGGCTTCTGATCAAACCGAGTAGCCGTAGAGTACCTCGTCTGTTTTGCCACTGGATTCGTGATTTCCTGTCAGTGAGGGACACAAAGTCATCCAGTGAAACAGAACTGATACCTGGCATTTCCCAAGAAGCGTTATAGCCGCGCCGCTGTTCCTAATCTCCATAAATGATTGAGGATACAATCTGAGCAGCCCTCGTAGGTTGTTTACATACTGTACCATCATTATCCGTCTGGTAAAGTCATCGTGAGATCAAAACCAACTGCGAAACGACTTAGACACGATATCGGTATGGACGAAAAGTGGCAACTGTCTCCAAATAATGAAAGGTGTGGGGTCATCCACATGAGTGCTAAAAAGGATCCGTTAAATTTCGGTTACTCAGTAAGCACTTAGGGACTACAATTACGAACAACTTAAATTGGAACGATCACATAGATAATGTCGTGGGGAACAGGAAACAACGGATACGATTTACTGGATGCAACACGTCTACTAAAGAGACTGCCTACACTACACTTCTCCGCTCTGTTGTGGAGTACTGCTGTGCGGTGTGGGTCACGCATCATTAAAGGTCGATGGAGGACATAGGAAAGTCGAAAGATAAGCAGATCGTTTTGTATTGTCGCAAATAGGGAGCGAGTGTCACGGATGTGATACACGAGTTAGGATGGCAGTCATTGAAACATAGGCTTTCTTCTTTCAAGAAATTTGAATCACCAACTTTCTCCACCGAATGCGAAAATATTTTGTTAATGCCCTTCTACATAGAGAGAACATCGTAATAAAATAAAAATAAAAAATCACATGTCGTACAGAAAGATTTAAGTGTACGTTTTTCCCACGCGCTGTTCAGGAGTGGAATGCAAGACAAATGGCCTGCAAGTTGTCGTTTTATAAATAAAAACCAATTTTTTCTTGCTCCAATGTATTTCACTTGTTCCAAACGCGTTACTGACGATGATGATTGGTTTGTGGGGCGCTCAATTGCGCGGCCATCAGCGTCCGTACAAAGTCCCAATTTTTACACAGTCAAATTTTTTACGCAGTCCAATCTAGCCACTATCACGAAAGATGATAAGGACACCACAATAGCCACTATACCACGAGGTGCGGACCAAACGCGTTACTCCTTTTACTTTAAGGCATCTTTAATGGAACCCAGAATGATACAGTTTTGTTTTAATATGCGATATTTGTAGATTATAACACACTTCACGTCTTGTTATTTGACGTAGATAAGTGGTTAATTGGTTACTTGCAGTTATTCGACTTTGGCTGGCATCTACGTTTCCTCTAATCTAGTTACATGCTGCAGCTCGCATATAACTCCACTTACGAAAAGTGTGTCACGCATTCTAGTGTGAACTGGAGAGTAGTCATGTATATGTAGATTTGATTGTTTATTAATTATCCGTCCCGTCCTCGCCACACGGGGGAGATGTACCTGGAGGGGCTGATCTGTTAGCTCTGCGGCCCGGCGTGCGTGTTTGGAAACAGATGTTTCGGCGACTGCGGATTACGTCGTCGTCAGCAGAGCACAAAAAGCGTCTGCAGTAAAGCATTATGGCGCCGACGACGTGGGAGGGGCAGCGATTCATCTCCCGCGGTCGGCTGGACCTCTGCCAGAGACAAAAGCAACGGAGGGGCGATCCCGTAATAAATACACTGTGGTGCTCGCAGCCACAAAGTGTCGTGCTCTTGAACACGCAGTGGCTGGTGCCCCCACCAAGTCAGGCTAGGCTGGTACAGTAGCTGCCTGTCCGGCTCTCAGCTAACTTAAAGTTCGTGAGAAGGCTGCCTGATTCGTCCCATCGTCAGTCAATAGTGTATCCGACAGTCACAATGACTTTTTCCTGTTAAGTCTCAAAATACGTGTTTCTCCTTTTTTTGTCACGAGTCAGGAACATTGGACAGTAAAACAAGTATCCATTTTTTTAAGCATGAGTCTTCCGTCTGGTTTGATGCGGCCCACCACGAATTATTCTCCTATGCCAACCTCTTCACCTCAGAGTAGCGCTCGCAACCTTTGTCCTCACTTATCTGCAGGATGTATTCCAATCTCGGTCTTCCTCTACAGTTTTTACGCTCGGCAGCTCCCTTCTAGTACAGTGAAGTTAGTCCCTGATGTCTTCACATATGTCCTACCATCCTGTCCTTCTACTTGTCGGTCTTTTCCACATATTCCTTCCCTCGCCTATTCTTCGGAGAATCTCATCGTTCCTTACTCTATTAGTCCACTTAATTATCTACGTTCTCCTGTGGCACAACGTCTCAAATGCTTCTATTCTCTTCTGTTCCGGTTCCCACAGTCCATGTTTCACTATCATACCACGCTGTGCTCCAAACGTACATTCTCAGAAATTTCTTCCTCAAAGTAAGACCTATGTTTGATACTAGTAGACTTCTCTTGGCCAAGAATCTTTTTGCCAGTTCTAGTTTGCTTTTGATGTCCCCATTGCTCGGTCTGTCATTTGTTATTTTGCTACCTAGGTAGCAGAATTCCTTAACTTCATCTACTTTGTGACCATCAACCCTGATATTAAATTTCTCGCTGTTCTCATTTCTCCTACTTTTCATCATTTTCGTCTTTCTTCGCTTTACTCTCAGTCCATATTCCTTACTCATTAGACTGTTCATTCCACTCAGCGGTTCATGTAATTCTTCTTCACATTCACTCAGGATAGCAATTTCATCAGCTAATCTTATCACTGATATCTCCTCACATTGAATTTTATTTCCACTTCTGAACCTTTCTTTCATTTCCCTCATTGCTTCTCGGATGTACAAATTGGACAGTAGGGGTGAAAGACTACATCCCTGCCTTACACGATTTTTAATCCCGGCACTTCGTTCTTGGTCTCCCACCCTTATTCTTCCCTCGTCGTTCTTATAAATATTGTATATTACCGATCTTTCCCTATAGCTGATCCCTATTTTTTCCAGAACTGCGAACATTTTGCACTACATGAAATTGTCGAACGCTCTATACATGTCGACAATTCCTCTGAACGTGCCTTCATTTTTCTTCAGTCTCGCTTCCATTATCAACTGCAACGTCAGAAAAACCTCTCTGGTGCCTTTGCCTTCCCTAAACCCAAACTAATTGTCATCTAACATAGCCTCAATTTTCTTTTCCATTCTTCTCTATATTATTCATGTAGAGACTTGGATGCAAGAGGTGTTAAGCTGATTGTGTAATAATTCTCGCACTTATCAGCTCTTGCTATCTTCAGAATTGTGTGGATGATGTTTCTCAGAAAGTCAGATGGTATATCGCCACTCATACATTCTACCCACCAACGTAAATAGTCGTTTTGTAGCCATTATGGAAAGATAATTGCTTAAGTTAACAGAGATTTTATTACCGTACAAGAAATGAAAGAACCATTAAAAAACAAACTGTAGATAATACACAGTACCTAATGTACTCAGGGTCCTCTTTCCCTCCAAAGTTATTTTTCTGGTTTCTTGTTTACTGTCGTCTTTCCTTTACCAGGTCATCAACTGATTTTTCAGCTGCAGAGGGGCGCTGTAAATCTATTTTTCTCACGATGTCTTGAGCGAAAATTCCTGTCTTAAAGTTCATTGTCTCTAATAATTTCATCTTTCCTACTTTCCCAGCATTAAATTCAAGAACTGCATCATAAATTACAATTCTGACAACTGTGGCAATTGAAAATGTGGTTTGAGAGCATTGTTTCCATATGAGTGAATTCTGGGACTCATTTGGATTGATTAGTAATTCAGGATCTGCCAGAAACCTGTAAGTGGGTTTGACAGCACCCAGCATACAATCTGGAAGCCTCTCCTTGTGAATGCAGCGCTTTTTACCCCTCTCAGCGTGAAGATATTTACACCAGCTAATGTGGCACAGACAATGAATGGGATGTCCATCTGTAGACACCATGTGGAAATATGTAGCCCATACTGAATTTTTCATGTCACTTACAGTGGATAGTTTCCGTGTGATAGCCTTGCCATTCTTTGTGAGTTTGTAGTGTCCACCAATGCTCTTTCGATCTTCCAAATTTTTACCCTTCATATCACTGACAAGTTTCCTCACTCTAGAGGCTATTCTCTTCTCGATGTGTCCCATGCAGCCTTCTAGGTGCACGCCGTCCAAGTTTGCTTGAAAGTAATCCTTGGAATCGCTGTTCATCGAGCTGTTACTGTAGTGTTGCTTCAAAAAGTGGGCGTGGCAGGAAGGTCGCGTCACATATTTAATTATTTTTCAGGCCCTTCAGATGTAATTTTATTATTGAAACTTTGGGAACTTGAGTTTTACTAATAAATAAAAAATAATTTGCAAAGGACACTTTCGGTCAATAGCGTGGTTATAATTAAACTTTCTCTATTTAACACGTTATAACACGGAAACTAGTTACTGTACAAATACCAAACTTGGTAGCATTAATGTCAAGGACATGTGGAAGAGGAATAATGCAAAATCAGTTCAATTGAAACACTTTTAATGTGCTGCTACGGTATATCGTACCATCACATACCGCTACCATTACTGCTACGGAAGGGGCTCAATATGGCGCCCATCAGTGCCCAGAAGAGTCAGAACGAAGCAATCCGTAGGTATGCTGGCTGCCTCTATAGATGTGCTGCGCTTCAGATCAGCGCCGTGTGTGAATGTTCCCCTGGTAAACCCTGTCCTTCAGGTAGCCCCACAACGGAGTGAGATCAGGTGATCTTGCCGAGCAAGCAGTTGGAAACGATCGGCTGATAATTCGATCGTCTCTAAATTTGTTTCGAAGGACCAGGTGAAGTTCACGAGAGATGTGCGATGGGGCCCCACCGTGCATGAAAACTGATGAGTCCAATGCGCCTTTCTCCTGTAGGGAGGATATAACATGCCGGCGAAGCGTATCGGAGTAACGCTCTCCAGTCACACTGCGCGTCTTTGGTCCTTGAGCCACAACGTGTTCAAAAGGGTATGGGCTTGTGAGTCCAGGCGTGTCAACACGAGGTATTGACATCCGGTTCAAAATGGTTCAAATGGCTCTGAGCAGTATGGGATTTAATATCTGAGGTCATCAGTCCCCTAGAACTTAGAACTAATTAAACCTGACTAACCTAAGGACATCACACACAGCCATGCCCGAGGCAGGATTCGAACCTGCGACCGTAGCGGTTTCGCGGTTCCAGACTGAAGCGCCTAGAACCGCACGGCCACTCCGGCCGGCTATTGACATCCGATTATTAGCAGTGGGACTACGGGCACGCACACCTCTGGCCCGTCTTCCACTCACGTGCACGGCTCGACTGGTGCTGCCTGAGTATCACTTGGAAGATGGAATGCCGCGCCGTGGTCTCCACCAGTGAAACCAGATTCTGCCTGCATGCAAGTGATGGTCATTGGCGCGTACTACGTGGATCTGATAAGCGCTGTCTCGTAAAGAGTATTCGTCGAAGACACATCGGCCCACCTAAGGCCTTATGGTCTGGGGTGCGGTAAGCTACAATTCTTATTCACCTCTGGTGTTTCTGGAGGGGACGCTAACCAGCGTTGTCAGACCCGTTCTTTGGCAGTTCTTGCAACAGGAAGGTGATGTGTAGTTCCAACAGGATAACGCTCGGCCACACACTGCCCGTGAAACTCGGCGTGCTCTGTGAGACGTGCAGCAACTTCCCTGGCAGGCACGATATTCGGACTTGTCTCCTATCGAGAACGTGTGGCATACGATGGGACGAGGAGTGACTCGTGAACCAACAATTCTTACAGAACTACGTGGATAGGTCGAGCAGGCGTGGCACGACGTGTCGCAGGACAGTATTCGCCATCTGTACGATCGACTGGATGTCAGGGCCAGCCAGTGGAGGCTAGGCCGTGTACTGATACGGGTGTTTCAGCGTGGGCCGATACTTCTTACCTCAGAACCCCTTGTGCTGTTGATCTGTGAATGTAATCATTTCACGTGCTCCTTATGCACAGTAGCACCAATAGCACTCGAGTGAAATGGAAACTTCTAAAAGGGCAGTGTACACGACTGTGCGGCAGTCGGACGGCAGCCGCTGCTGGTATTCCCGCCCCACCGCTGTGCACACTGCCCCGCGCCTGCTTCGCCCGCGCTTTGCTCTGCCGGTTAGCGGACCGCTGCCGCGCCTTAATTGGCATCCACTTAAGACTGGGCGTGCCGCCTTCATTAGCCGCTGGTGCAGCCCGGCAGCCCGGCCCGCTGGATAATCGCCCTCAAGTGGCGACCCGGCGTCTCGAGCTGCCTAGCGTGGGTGGAGGGGGGGAGGCGCTAACCGTCCACTGCCTCCTAGCCTGCTACTGCAGCACGCGGCGTGTGCGGTACGGTTCTGCAAGACTCGCCGATCTTCATGTAAATCCGGTACTGTGTAACACACTCGATCTCTTCCAAACCGCCGGCCGACGTGGCCGAGCGGTTCTAGGCGCTTCAGTCTTTAACCGCGCGACCGCTACGGTCGCAGGTTCGAATCCTGCCTCGGGCATGGGTGTGTGTGATGTCCTTAGGTTAGTCAGGTTTAAGTAGTTCTAAGTTCTAGGGGACTGATGACCTCAGATATTGTCCCATACTGCTCAGAGCCATTTGAACCATTTTGAACCGGATGTCAATACCTCGTGTTGACACGCCTGGACTCACAAGCCCCGTTATCTGTGCTGTGGTAGCTGTACGATCTGCCACTGCAGCGCTTAAATACGGCACTCGTGGAGGCCGTCTGTGCTGCTTTGACTTCCGCAACCTCGTCTGCGGGTGTCAGAATGTTGTCGCACCTGACCACTGATAGCATCGTTGTGGAGCTGACGCGCCACGTCGAACTCGTGTGGCAATTCTGGGAAAAGTGCATCCCGCCGCTCGGGAAGCCACAGTTCGACCCCTCTTTCAAAATCGCTCATTTGGCTGTAGGAAGGACGAGGGCGTCTCCGTAGTACGGTTGCCTGTTTGCTTCACACGTCTGCCTTCTGCCTGTGAGAATTCCCTGTTAAATGGTAGACACAGATGGCGCTCTGGTGGCCGTGCCACTACGCTAGCTGTTGGCGGACGACTTTGAAACCATTGTCAGTTCTCCAGGTGCCATATGCCGTCATCAGATCAAATCGACGTCCTCTTTGCAGCTGTGCTAACTGTTTTCCGGTAATGTGTATCAACAGCCATACTCGGGAATTACGGGCTTTCAAATAAAACTACGCACCCTCCGACTCAGAGTTGCAGTATTAAAAGTTTTGGCTGGTTTCGTTGTCTAGGAGCTGGGATACGTAATTGGCGCATTACAAGCCAAATACTGCTGAGTCTACAGTATACAATATGAACAGACACACGAATCGAATAGTCGAAGGTTACTATCACTCGGCAATTGCGAATTAATCTAGAAATTTATAAATGAAAGATTGCAATTAAATAAAACCTGCAGGTACTATCTTAACGACTTTAAATAATGAGTACGATAGTAGAAGTACTTTTGAGAATGTGGTATATTTCTGCACAACACTTATTGGTGTCGATGATCGAGCAATTACATAAAATATAAGTTGAATAACAGGGAAACAATAGATTCCTACTGCACGTAGTTAGTTATGAACAACAACATAGCTCGAGAGATATTCACTTCTAAACGCACACTACGTCTTCACTGCAGAAGCCACGGAAATCACACAAGAGCACACGTCGGCACTCCGCAATATTTCTATCTCTCACGCGCAAACTGCCCCACTCCAAGTCTTTCCCGCCACCGTGCGCCTGCCACGCCGTCACGTCCAGCACTCCCCGTGTCCGGTCCCGTACCCCTCGGAACTGCCCTCTCGTGTCCTCTCTCGAAACGATGTTCATCTCCCGCTTCCATCCAGTCTCCCCATTCACGAGTGCTGTGATTGGCTACAGCGCTCCCGCCAAATCGTCAAGCCAACTCACATTCACAAACATAATGCAACACTTTCGAAATACTGGATTTACATTTAAATACGTGAAAATAAATAAATATTCCTACGGCTGGACCATAAACACGCTCTACCACACATTATTAAATACATAAACAATTAAATAAACGTATATCAAAAGAAAAGAGGAAAAAGTAGGCCATTAGCCTAATGTCTCAGTGCTTTCTAAAACACAGTAAATATTTAACCAATTTCTTCATGAATAGCATATATCGGATATAAACATAGATGAATACATACATTTATCGCCATATTGCTACGGTTTTTTCGTGTAACTGTGGAGTACTTGTGGCCTGACGTGATCGATAGTAATTGGCCACTTTGACCTCCAATAACTCATGTACTATTCAAGTTACATGCCTGTAATTTATACCAGTTTAGGTTTACACTAAGAGCTTTCTACACACACGGCGATCGACAAAATCGGATTAAGTGTTTATATTTTGGAAATTCGTTGCTGGGTGTTACTTGTATAATTTACCGTCAGATACAAAACATTAATAGAGATATTGAACATGTGATTACACCATCAGAATCGTCGTGCACATAATAGTAATGTACTTGTTTCTTTTTGATTCATCTGGCTACTATTAATTTCTATACGAACAGTGAAATGTCTGCCATTAAGGCTTCACGAAGTCCGCCATCTTTGGCACTCCCGGCGTGTCTCCTTCATCGACACAAAGCTCCGTCCTCGCGGCTGGACCGTGCGCTGGGGCCACCCCTCTCGTCCGGCTAACGTTCGCCGCCACGTGGTTGCCGCCGGGCCCCAGGCTGGCCGAGCAGCCCGTGCGGCCACGCCAACTTAGAATATTTTCAGGGCGCCACAACTGGCCCGTTAACTCACAGAATACAGGGTGCCAAGGGCTCTTCCGCGACCAGCACCTGTTTCTCCTCGCCTGCTCCATTCGCCACTCACTCGTGGGAAGAATGACGGTCGGTAAATTTCCGTATCAGCTCTAATTTCTCTTGATTTCATTCCTGACATTGCCAGAAGGGAGACGATCTATGGTATAATGAACTTCGGAAAAACTCCAAACAACCAAGATCGCTACGAAGTATTTACTTAGATGACCGGTTTCCGTAAGACTATGTTACCATCCCCGGATCTGTACGGACGGAACTAGATTCAGATGATAATAATTTTACAAAAGTGTAACGAAATACGGTTGGTATGTCCATACGTATGATAAAATTACATACCTTCAAGTTTTCAGTTCATACAATCTTCGCCATCTGTCGGTTGTATCGTGTCATATCACTAATATATCTGTAAGGATCGTGGAACACGATGGACATCCAAATTATATAATCAAAATAATTCTGTATACAAAACGTAAGATTTATGCGCCGACTGCCAGCGTTCCTGCTCTTACCACAGCTGAATACAGTTGGTTCTTACGTGAAGCAAGGCACATTTACGCAATACTGAGAATTGTTATCCCATTAATTAAAAAAGCTGTACAATAACAAACATTTGTTAAAATAATAATTAAAAAGGCTTTCAACGTAGTCGTCATTCTTTTCCGACGCCCAGTCCAATCAGGGGCTTGAGTGGTATTGACCAAACTATTTTATAAAATTCTTCTAATATTAAATGGAAGTCTTAAAACAGTCTGTATAACATATAACTGGAACACCCAAACGTTCTGTGATACCCTACAGCAAGCAGTCAAGTTTTATTTTTTATTTTTTTTCTGTTCCACGATCGTTGCAGATACACTTGCAACATGACGCGATGCAAAGCGTAGATGGCGGAGATGATAAAAATTTTAAAGTTGAAAGTATGAAACTTTGGACTCGCCAACTGTATTTCGTTACAACTTTTGTAAAATTACTGCCCTGTCAATATGGTTCTGTCCTTACAGATACGAAGATCGTAACGTAGTCGTACCCCAACGTTCAACTAAATGCTTTACTAGGGATTCTGGTTCTTTGGAGTTTTTTCGAAGTTCATTCTGCGATTTTTCTGCCGTCATTTCAGTGTCTCGTTGTCGCTCAGAAGTTAATGCACTGGATGACAATAGGGGTAAAGTAGCCAAAAGACATGGTAGGGTACCAGTGTGACTTAGTAGATGTACACACCATCCGTGAGTGTAGATATCAGAGTCGGAAATCTCTGTGACAGGTAAAGCGGCCATCAGAGAGCATCAGCGTTGTTCTTGTTCAGTGGCGTCGCCAGGCCAGGCACTGTACGTGTGGGGTGTGAACAGCCTCACATGTGGTGGGATCACACTGAAGGACACGGATATGCTGTGTACACGCAGGAGACAGCGTTATCAGCATCTGGCAGGATTTGAAGAGAGTTCCTATTGTGCGATGCCATTTCGCATACTGCACATTTGTGACGCATTCGGATGTGACAGTGGTCCGATATTGGACTGCAGGGAATTAATACAAAAATACGTAGGTTTACATGAATTATTATAGTTTTTTGGGGCTTAAGTTTATTTTACACATAAAAAGAAATGTTTCACGGTGGAGTCGCAACACCAGCTCCGTTCACAGCCACCGCCTACGATAATGATGTAAATGATCTGAAGACGGTCACATTCTAACCGAAACCAGTAACCAGTGTATAAGTAAATAAATGTCTTATTGCGGTCGAGGCTGTTTTTCTTCCATTTTTCAAGTAGGGAGTTACCATCCCATGCGTAGGCTCCCATTAACATCACAACACAAACAGCTGCGTCTGGAGTGGTCCCATGCATGGACTACTAATGAATGGACTCGCAATGTGTTCAGCAATAAGCAGCACCTTTCACCCTTTCCCCGTGGACTTACGGCGTGTGAGACGTAGAGTAACTGTGTGGGCCAAAGCGAGTGAGGTAGTAGTCGGTGAGTGAGTGCTATTTTGTAGGTTTACTCCTGTCTGTGTGATAACATTTATAGCCGTTTGCTCCACATTCTTTCCTTTTAAAAGATGCAAGGGCACTAATGAGGTTGCCGTTGAGCGCCCGTAAACTGCAAACACCCCCCCCCCCCATCCCACACACAACAGAGTAATATCTTACTCTGTTACTCGCTATTGTGCCTCTCGCATCCATCTAGAAAAGATAACCTGAAGATGCCTGCCGGCCGCGGTGGTCTAGCGGTTCAGGCGCTCAGTCCGGAACTGCACGACTGCTACTGTCGCAGGTTCGAATCCTGCCTCGGGCATGGATGTGTGTGATGTCCTTAGGTTAGTTAGGTTTAAGTAGTTCTAAGTTCTAGGGGACTGATGACCACAGCAGTTAAGTCCCATAGTGCTCAGAGCCATTTGAACCATTTTTTGAAGATGCCTAAATAAGGCGAAACGCGTCGTTGAAAAATAAAAAAACTAAAATTGCAACCAAGACTTGTTTTTAACCAATACTGTTAAGCACTGGTTTGCTGTATGCCACATATGGATTGGAAGAATTTCCATAGCACCATTTTTAGTGGACTGTATTTACTAAGTGATAGCTGTCAGTTTGCCTCCAAACTTGTCCACTTTCGTAGCTAATAATGAAATGAGGATGTTCCCGTTTCTTCCGCTGTTTTGCCCTATCTGTAAACTTCGAAGGAGGAGATTCCTTGTCGAGCCTCGTGGTAAACCGGAAGGTCGCACGATCGAATCCCCATCAGCCCAAAAAAATTTTCCAGTCTGCTTTAACCTAGTGTTCACCTCTCAATGATGTGAAGATTCGCGAAGAACGACCTGTGATTGGTATTCCATGCTTTGCAGGTTCCCTATGCCGGTTGGATTGCTGCGTATGTTGGGCACACGCAAGTCGCCAAAGTGGCGTGCAATTGAAACACTTGCAGAGGGTAATTGAGTCAAAACAGAATCATTATTATTATGACGAGATTGCAGATTATCTCAGTCATTGCAAAGCAGCCTAACTCATATTTAGCCTTGAGATCAGCTTGCAACGTGTTTCAGCTGGCCCGCTATGCCCAGACTCAATACTTTGTTACATCTCCTGTTTTACGGTGTGCTTACTTTGTAGTTGTAATCTCTCTGTCTCTCTCTCTCTCTCTCTCTCTCTCTTTCTTTCTTTCTCCCTCCATCCTTTCCCCTTCTTTTTTTTATTTCTGACTGATGCGCCTCCCCCATTTCTGTCTCCTACTCACCTCCATGACTCTTTCTTCCCTCCTCTTCCTAGCTTCCTCGTTCTCTATTTCCTTCTCAGCACCGTCCATTTCTCTTTCTTTCTCACTCACGTCCACTTTCTCACTCCCCATCCCATTTCTCTTACACACCTCCACTCCTCTTATTCACCTCCATTTATCTCTGTCTTTTTGTATTTCACCTCCTCTTTTTCTCTCTTTCTTCCTCACTCTTCCACCTCACTCACCTCCACTTCTCTCTCTTCTTTGTCTCTCATACTTTCACCCCTGCTGCCCCTCACTCTTCCTTTTCACTTCCGCCGCCTCCCCTTCCCTGTCTAACTCCCTCTTTGCTCCTGCCACTGTCTGGCCTTACTGCTGACTTGCTGCGCCTTTGCCCGCAGCCTGTGCGTGGCGGACCTGGTGTTCTGCGCGCTGGTGCTGCCGTTCAGCGCGTCGCGCTTCGTGTCGGGCACCTGGGTGCACGGCGATCAGCTCTGCCAGCTGTTCCCGCTGATGCGCTACGGCAACGTGGGCGTCTCGCTGCTCTCCATCGCCATGATCACCATCAACAGGTCAGTGGGTCAACTATGTTCCCTCACCCACTGCGACGACTGTCGCTGGCGTGGAAAAGATGTCCTGCTTTTATTCATTTTTTGAGTCCTGTATTGCACTATTCACAAGGCTTTTCGTAACATGTCTGGATGGTATTGAATATACGAGTATTACGGCTAAGTTTCATCCTGCTCTGCCAAGCACTGCTTTTGGTCACATTTATACAATAATCTGAGGTACACAATCATCTCAGGGATACAATGATCTCAAATACACGATGGTCTCAGAAATACGATGATCTCACATAGATAATATCAGGTAAGGAATGATCTCAGATAAATTGTGGTCTCAGGTAAATAATGATCTCAAATAAACATTGATTTCAGGTAAATAAGTATCTGAGGTAAACAAGTATCTGAGGTAAACAAGTATCTGAGGTAAACAAGTATCTGAGGTAAACAAGTATCTGAGGTAAACAAGTATCTGAGGTAAACAAGTATCTGAGGTAAACAAGTATGTCAGGTAAATAAGTATGTCAGGTAAATAAGTATGTCAGGTAAATAAGTACAGCAGGCAAACAAGTGTCCAGGTAAATAATGAAAACTGGTAAATAACGGTGTTGGGTAAATAAAAATATCAAGCAAATATTGATCTCAGATAAATAATGATCTCAGGTACATAATGATGGCACATACGTAATAACAAGCACATATCATCTGACGTTCATAATGCCCAAAGGTACAAAGAGATAGGTGTACATAGTAATGGCAGAGACACAATGCAGACAGCTATATAGTTGTAACAGGCACATAGTGATGGAAGATACATACTGTTGGAAAGCAGATGACAATCTGACGTGAATAATGGCCGAAGACATATAGGATGGTAGGTACATAAGGGTGGTAACTGCATAATGATCTGATGTACATAATGGACAAAGATACATAGTGAAACCACGCACGTAGTGATGGCCCCTACATAATGACAGCAGGCAAGTAAAGACGGCAGGAGACACTGATCACAAGTTTGTAATACTTAATATTGGCAGGTATACAGGGTGATCCATTGATCGTGAACGGGCCAAATATCTCGTCAAGTGAAAAAACTACAAAGAACGAAACTTGTCTAGCTTGAAGGGGGAAACCAGTTGGCGCTATGGTTGGCCCCCTAGATGGCGCTGCCATAGGTCAAACGGATATCAACTGCGTTTTTTTTTAAATAGGAACCCCCATTTTTTATTACATATTGGTGTAGTACGTAAAGAAATATGAATGTTTTAGTTGGACCACCATTTTCACTTTCTGATACATGGCGCTGTAATAGGCACAAACATATGGGTGACAATTCTAGATCAACAGTTGGTAACAAGAAGGTTTTTTAAATTAAAATACAGAACGTAGGTACGTTTGAACATTTTATTTCGGTTGTTCCAATGTGATACATGTACCTTTGTGCTCCAGTTGTCGCAGCCATCGTGGATTTCCCGTTGCCCAATAGTGTATATTACGCTGGTATACCTTACCGCTGTTGGTGAATAACGCTTCGTCGCTAAATAGAACGCGTGCAAAAAATCTGTCATCGTCCCGTAATTTCTCTTGTGCCCAGTGGCAGAACTGTACACGACGTTCAAAGTTGTCGCCATGCAATTCCTGGTGCATAGAAATATGGAACGGGTGCAATCGATGTTGATTCTTAACACCGACGTTTTTGAGATTCCCGATTCTCGCGCAATTTGTCTGCT
This sequence comes from Schistocerca piceifrons, assembly GCF_021461385.2. Lineage (NCBI taxonomy): Eukaryota > Metazoa > Arthropoda > Insecta > Orthoptera > Acrididae > Schistocerca > Schistocerca piceifrons. The sequence continues at coordinate 223,690,339 of NC_060146.1, forward strand.
ACTGACGTGCAGATTAGCCGCTACAGCAGCTAAAACACCTACTTGGGCATCATCATTTGTTGCAGGTCGTAGCTGGCGTTTCGCATGTGGCTGAACACTTCCTGTTTCCTTAAATAACGTAACTATCCGGCGAACGGTCCGGACACTTCGATGGTGTCGTCCAGGATACCGAGCAGCATACATATCACACTCCCGTTGGACATTTTGATCACAATAACCATACGTCAACACGATATCGACCTTTTCCGCAATTGGGAAACGGTCCATTTTAACACGGGTAATGTATCACGAAGCAAATAGCTTCCGCACTGGCGGAATGTTACGTGATACCACGTACTTATACGTTTGTGGCTATTACAGCGCCATCTATCATATCACAAAGCGAAAAAAGTGGTCCGCCTAAAACATTCTTATTTCTTTACGTACTACACGAATATATAATACAATTGGGGGTTTCTATTTAAAAAAACGCAGTTGATATCCGTTTGACCTATGGCAGCGCCATCTAGCGGGCCAACCATAGCGCCATCTGGTTTCCCCCTTCAAGCTAGACGAGTTTCGTTCTTTGTAGTTTTTTCGTTTGATGCTTATTTCGTGAGATATTTGGCCCGGTCACTATCAATGGCATGTATGTAATCTTGTCACATATATAACAACGGCAGGTAGCTAATGATGGCAGGCAGGCAGGCAGAATCACAGTGGTGAGCGGTGGGAAGTGTGGACAGGTGGGTGACGACAGGTGCGGCGTGTTGCAGGTACATAATGATCGCGCACCACGGCTGGTACGGCCGCATCTACCGCCGCCACTGGATCGCCGCCATGATCGCCTTCTGCTGGCTCTTCAGCTACGGCATGCAGCTGCCCACGCTGCTCGGCGTCTGGGGTGAGTACCGCCCACCCACCTGCCTACCCACCTACCTAACCATCGTCCGTGTGTTCTTCTTCTCATAGACTTTCACGGGACACCTCTGCTTCTTCCATTTCAGTGTACACTGAAATTACAAACACCATGCAGATGTCTGTTCTATCGCGTACACAAGGTATGGAAGGGCAGTGCATTGCCGGAGCTGTCCTTTGTGCTCAGGTGATTCGTGTGAAGAGATTTCCAACGTGACTATGGCCGCACGATGGCAGTTAACAGACTTCGATCGCTGAATGGAAGCTGAAGCTCGACGAATGCGACATTCCACTTCCTAAATCGTTGGGGAACTCAGTATTCCGAGATTGGCAGTGTCGACAGCGTGAGTAGAATACCAAATTTCAGGCATCGCCTCCCACCAAGGACAACGCAGTGGCCGAAGGCCCTCACTTAACGAACGAGAGCATCGGCGTTTGCGTAGAGTTGTCAGTGCTAACAAACAGGCAACACCGCGTGAAATAACCGCATAAATCGATGTATCCTTTGGCACAGTGCGGAGAAACTTAGCGTTTAGTGGGCTATGACACCAGCGCCTCTTCTGGGCTCGTGAGCATATCACTTGGGCCCCAGACGACTGGAAAACCGTGGCCTGATCAGACGAATCGTGATTTCGGATGGTAAGAGCTTATAGTAGGGTTCGAGTGTGACTTAGACCCCAAGAAGCTACGGACCCAAGTTGTCAACGTGACACTGTGCGAGCTGGTGGTGGCTCCATAACGCTGTGAGCTGTGTTTACGTGGAATTCCGTGGGTCCTCGGGTCCAACTGAAGCGATCATTGACTGGAAATGGTTATGTTAGGCTACTTGGAGACCATTTGCAGCTATTCGAGGACTCCATGTTCCTAAAACACGATGGAAAGTGTATGAATGACAATGCGCCATATCGCCGGCCCACAATTGTTCGAGACTGCCTTGAAGAACGTTCTGGACAATTCGAGCGAATGATTTGGCCACCCAGGTCGCCAGACATGAATGACATCCAACACTTGTCAGACGTAATTGAGACGTCGTTCCGTGCACAACATCCTATACTGCCGACACTTTCGCAGCTGTGGACGGCTGTAGAGGCAGCACAGTTCAGTATTTCTGCAGGGGCCTTCCAGTCCGCCGGCCTAAGTGGCTGAGCGGTTCTAGGCGCTTCAGACTGGAACCGCGCGACCGCTACGGTCGCAGGTTCGAATTCTGCCTCGGGCATGGATGTCTGTGATGTCCTTAGGTTAGTTAGGTTTAAGTAGTTCTAAATTCTAGGGGGCTGCTGACGTCAGAAGTTAAGTCCCATAGTGCTCAGAGCCATTTGAACCATTTTGAACTTCCAGTCCACGTCACGTAGATCTGCCGTGCTACAGCGGACTAGACGAGGTCCGGCACGATATGAAGAGGTATCCCGTGACTTTTATCGCTTCGTTGTACAGCACTTCACCACCTGAGGCGTGGCTATAAAATAATGCCACTGACGCTGGCATAGAATAAGAACGCATATGGCAAAGAATCGGGAAGCCTTCTCAGCCGGTTGTGGCACCTATGATGTATGTAGACAGATCATTCCGGCCGTGGCCTCATTTTGTGTAAAAGCTGTTATTTTGTTTTGTCGGAAAAATGACAAGTGTAATAATACAGTAACGAACTGTCGTGAAGTTTTAGATGAAACTTGGAAAAACTGCTACTGAAACCTACCTTTTACTAGTAGAAGCGTACGGCGAAGACAGTCTATGACGTATGCGAACAAGCGATTCTAACACGGCCAAGAAGACGTTGAAGATGACTCATGCCTGGGACGCCCTTCAACATCAAAAACTGAAAGTACCGAAAACGTAGGTAATTTGATTCGATCTGATCGTCGACTGAGTATGTGATCAATTACTGCAACTGTAGGTACTGACAAAAATGCGTAGACATGTCTTACATAATTAATTTGACATGAGAAAAGTTTGTGCACAACTGATGTCGAAAATTTTTAGGATCCAACAAACAAAAGCTCGTGAAAATTGTTCGTACTCTTTCAGTATCACTCAAAATGATCATAATTTTTTCTAAAGGATGAATTTCTTCTAAATTACACGTGATAAATCTTCGTTTTCCACATATGATCCAAAATCTATATCCCTATCCATGCATTGAAGGGGCCCAACTTTACCGAAAGCGAAGTAACTTCGAATGAGCAAATCAAGACACAAAGCGATAATGATTGCTTTTTCATTATTCTTGGAACTGTGTATCTTCACTGGATTCTTGAAGGTCAAACCATTAATCAAAGTTATTACCTTGAGGTTCTTGCTCATATCCGTGTGAAAATAAGAAAACAAGATCTGAATTGTGGAAGAACGGGTCGTGGGTGTGCATCAAGACGACGCACCGGCTCATACTGCGTTTTGTGTAAAGAGGTTTGTGAATGAGTACTGCATCTCAGCGTCAGACCACCCACTTTATTCACCTGACCTATCGCCATTTGACTTATCTGTTCCCAAGATCAAACCTGCATTAAAAGTAAAAATATTTCGCTCCGTTGAAGCAGTGAAGAAAAAGCAACGCGTATCTTTAAGAAGTTCACAGAATGGAAAATTCGCATGGAGCGTGGAGGGATAGAGGAGGGGAGTATATTGAGGGTGCCAATGACTAAATATGTATGATATCCAAATAAAATGTTTCGCTGCAATAGTCCCGCTATTTGACGTAGTGCGTGAAATGTATGTTTGTTAGTACCTCATCAATTTACATCTGGCTATACTTAACAAAGTAATGTCTGCTGTCGAAACTACAATCGGAACACGTAAGGACGATGAACCTCTCCACCACCCGATATGTTAAAAAAAAAGAAATAACCCGTTATCAATCGGTAGGTTTAAAAAAGAATTAAATAGGCCTTTTATTCGTGGTACAGTACTGCCTTAGTTTTGCACACCTGTTTCTCTAGCAGCCGCCGACATGTCTGTCCACATGGCGCGCACGGTGGTAGGGTTGGCTGCCTATGTCCCAGGCGAACACTTATCGCTGCTGGTTTCTGCGTTGACAATGAAGCAACCACAGATGCACGATTTCTTTGCTGTGTTTTGCTCGTAGCTTCGAAGCAAGCCTCCTGAACGCGCAGTCAGTCCCGTATCACGAAGTTTGGACCAGTGTGAGAGTGTGAAGCAGTGTTTCATGGATGAAGCAGTGCCCTGTCACGTCGTTGCTATCTTCTAAACGTTCAGTTGTACTGCAGTTTTAAATGCTTTTGTTGAACAATTCATTTCAAGTCGGCCACATCTAAGAGTAATTCACTTTAGATGTACACATGTTACCCTATTTACCCCAAGCAACCTGTTCACGGCAGCCACCCTGAGTATGTTACATATTGTTGGAGACAGAACGGATCCTTGAGGGATGCCAGCTGCCATCACTTTAGCTTTGCATCCTTCCAGTCAGTTTTAACCACCAGGCTTATTTCATGGGGATGACATGCTGTCGGTCTAACTAACATTCGGGAATATTGAATTTTTACTTCAAATGGTTCTGAGCACTATGGGACTTAACTTCTGAGGTCATCAGTCCCCTAGAACTTAGAACTACTAAAACCTAACTAAAGAGGATTATAACCTGCGACCGTAGCGGTCACGCGGTTCCAGACTGTAGCGCCTAGAACCACTCGGCCACTCCGGCCGGCAAATTTTTACTTCCCCTGTAAGATTATGCCCCGTGTCATACGACTTTCGGACGTGAGTAACTATTACTGAAAATACCTGGACTTAGTTCTAAGACCTGCGCTGCTGCATAGCATCTTCAAGAGTTTCATCTCCATCACTTTACTGCTGCTTTATTGGCAAAACATAAGTTTGCAGAAGAGAGTCTGCTAACGACGTAGCCGGCACGAATAAAACTTAATTGTGAGAACAGTCCCGTCACGATATGGTTATGCTGAGAGGGTCCAAGGTACAGCAACGGAATATTGTAAAGGTGTCAGAAAAGGATAGCTCGATTTGCTTTGTCCGCAAATGAAATCAAGCGAGGGAAGCCACAGACAGAATGTGCGACCAAATAAAACAAATGCTATTCCAGCGGTGTGCGCACAGTGCTTGCGTAATTGCGAGGGAAACAAAGTAACTCAGATTGATTACGCCGCGCCGGCGACTGCCAATGAAGCAGGCAGGCGGTCGTGTCCACCCTACTGATGATGCCCGCAAGGTCAATGACCTCGTCGTGGCTGCAGCCGCTACTGCGTCTGAGGCGAAGCACGCTGCTGACTGCAGAAGAGGTCCAGGGGAACTCAATAGACTGCGATGCCGGGATGATCGCCCACCAGCATATGTCATTGTTTTCAGCTATATTGTTTTTTGTCTTCAGTTTAACCTGACTTAAAACCGCTCAAACTAACTGGTTTCTGAAGTAACCGATTTTCGTTTTTTATTGCTATTATTTCTAGAAATAAACGCAGACAATGAATTGGAAAATTCTAGAGCAGATGAAGGAGTAGTAAATCTCGATTGATATGGGGGTAGAGTTTGTGGTATAAAACGGTCTCGGTGGCTGCAGTAAAGATGGCGAAGGGGAGGAAGGCGGGAGGGGAAGGCCACAAGCTGACGACTTTCCTGCATCGTCACTTTTGAATGGTTTCAGTTTTTTATCCTGAAGCAGCCACAAACTGAAGGCTTCGGTTATTATCGCAACTTTATGGCAAGACAATAAAATTCTGGGTATATCAACCAGGTTCAATTTCTCTTCCAAATAAGACTGTGAACTTTTTCTCCTTAAGTGACGCGTGGAAGTGCATTGTCCCTCCTCCTGCGTTTCATGTTTCATTCCTGCCGGATTTCGTAAAACACTTGCAGACTAGGGATGCTGCCATTCTGCAACACAGCCGATGTCCGAGGACCACGGCGGGAAAAACCGATGTAGACCAGGTGGGGGCACTGGAAATACAGGCATACCGTCTACTAGGCTACGTCACACCGCAACGAGGACATCATTGTCTCTCCAGTGCTGTATGTATCCTTACGTCATGTGTTCGTTGCTAGTTTCTACTTCTTAACGTTGGTATTAAAGTATCACTAATCACGTTTCCCATCTTATATAATACCTAATATTTCAAAAGAATGGAAATTTTACGAATAAACAAAACTTTTAGAGCTGCTGTTTTGGGTAACTGCTATGCGGTTTTTCTTAACACTGTTATTAGCAAAGTATTGGAGCAGATAGGTAAAAAGAATACACTGAAGGCTTCTGTGAGATCTAATGACGAGATAGAAGAAGAAACAGGAATCGAAAGGAAGGAGATACGGGACATAATATCAGTATTAGAATCAGAATTTAGAAGAACTTCGGACACATTAAGATCAAATAAAACAGTAGGAATAGAAAACATTCCATCGGAATGTCTAAAATCATTGGAGAAAGTGGCAACAAAACGATTATTCAAGTTAATGTGTAGAATGTATGGGACTAGCTATATACCACCAGGTTTTCGGAAAAACATCATCCACGTAATTCCGAAGATTAAAAGGGCAGGTAAGTGAGAGAATTATCGCACAGTCAGCTTAACAGCTCATGCATCCAAGTTGCGGACGAGAAAAATATACAGACGAATGGAAAAGACAACTGAGGATCTGTTTCATAACAATAAGTTTGGGTTTAGGAAAGGTAAAGGTACCAGAGAGACAGTTCTGACGTTGCGGTTGGTAATGGAGGCAACTCTGAAGAAAAATCAACACACCTTCATGGCCTTGTCTGCCTGGTATGGGCGCTCGACAGTGTAAAATGGTGCAAGGTGTTCCAGATTCTGAGGAAAATACGGATAAGCTAAAGGGTAAGACGGGTAATGTGCAATATGTACAAGAACACTGATTCTAAGGCCAAGAACGAAGTGCTCGGTTTCAAAAGAGTGCGACAGAGGGATGATGTAGTCTTTTGCCCCAACTGTTCACTCTATACGTCGGACAAGGAATGATGGAAGTAAAAGAAATATTCGAGAGCGGGATTAAAATTCGGAATGAAAGGATGTCAGTGGCAAGATTCGCTAACGAGATTGCTATCCTCAGTGAAAGTGAATAAGAATTACGGTATATGTTGAATGGAATGAACAGTACAATGAGTGCAGAATATGTTCTGGTAGTAAAACGAAGAAAGGCGAAAGTAATGGGAAGTAGCAGAAATGAGAACAGCGAGACACTCGACATCAGGTTGGTGATTACGAAGTAGATGAAGTTAAGGAATTCTGTCACGTAGGGAGCAAAATATCGCATGATTGATGGAGCTAGTAGAACGTGAAAAGCAGACAAGCACTGGCAAAAACGGCTTTCTTGGCCAAGAGAAACAAAAACAGACCTTGATTTGAGGAAGAAATTTCTAAGTATGTACGTTTGGAGCATAGCACTGGATGCTAGTGAAACGTCACTGTAAGAAAACAGGGAAAAAAGAGAGAATCGAAGCGTTTGAGACGTGGTGCTACAGAAGAATGTTATCAATTAGATGGACTGATAAGGTAAGGAATGCCGAGGTTCTCTGGAGACTAAACGACGAAAGGAAAATATATAGAAAACACTGACAAGAAGAAGGGACAGGACGGTAGTACATCTGTTAACATTGTACAGCTGTAGAGGCCAAAAACTGTAGAGGACGGGAGAGGCTGGACTACATGCAATAAATAATTCAGGCTATAAGTTGCAAGTGCTGTTCTGGGATGAAGAGGTTGGTACAGGAGAGAAATTCGTGGCGGGCCGCAGCAGACCAGTCTGAAGAGTGACGACTCAAAAAAAGAAAAAAAGTTTAAAAGTGAACAAAACTCTTATAATCGAGACCTAACAAATACCGAAAAAATGCCGATTATTAAGAAGTAAAATACCGGCATCGGTGTTTCCTAACCCTAATTTAAAGGAAAGCACCTTCTTCGTGTTGCAATTTTAATGACGAGTAGTGTATTTCTTTATAGGATATTTTTGCGTAGTTTTGAACAGTAGTGCCTCCTGGGAGAATATGAGACACGGAAAAAAATGGTTCCAAGCACTGTGGTACTTAACTTCTGAGGTCATCAGCCCCCTAGAGCTTAGAACTACTTAAACCTAACTAACGTAAGGACATCACACACATCCATATTCGAGGCAGATTCGAACCTGCGACCGTAGCAGCAGCGCGGTTCCGGACTGAAGCGCCTAGAGCCGCTCGGCCACAGCGCGAGACACAGAGCTGTGGACTCGACTGTCCTGAGGAATCCCTGCCCTGGGCCGGCGCTCGGCTCCCCCGCCGGCAGCTGAGCTTCCAATAACAGCGGGCGTGAGACTCTGCCGGCAGCCGGAGCTCGGCTTCATAAGGAGGCGCCGGCCGCGATATGAAATCTCTGCCCGCCCTGCGCGATAAAAGACAAGGCGAGCGGGAAGCCTGGAGGGGGGGGGGGGGGGGGAGGGAGGGGGGGGGGAGGGAGGGAGGGAGGCGCGGAGCACGCGCGCCGCCTGGCCGCGCCCGCCTCCTTATTGGTTCCAGTAAACAATGCACCGCAGCCGGCGTTCCGGACACGGCGCTGACCGACTTCTTCAGCAATCACTTCCCTCTGTCCCTTCCTACTCAGTTTCGCTTTTCTCACTTAATTCTTCAGATTAGCCGTAAGCTCAGTATCGAAACCAAGCGCTTCTACGACCGGGAGAAAATTGCACTGACGGAAAAAAAGACCCGCAACACCAACAAGAACTTCTGCGACATAAACGAAAGTCGGTAGACGTGTTTCTGTGTTTGAAAGATGAAGTCTACTCATAGTTCCAGCCAGTCGCCTAAGAGTGGCGCTAGAAGTGCCACTATGAGCATGCAAATCGGTTTGCTTTAAATACACGCTGTAATGGTCTTGAGCGTTAGTTACCTTTCAGATTGGATGAGGCGGCTTAATGTTAGTCAAGAATGCCTGTAAGGTGGCAAAGATGCCATTATAAACACCTCATTGAGTTTGAAGGAGGTCACGTAACTGGGCTACGAGAAACTGGATGTTCCTTCTGTAATGGGTTGACCGGAGCAGGTGACGTGGTCGGGGTTGTAGGGCGTGGCTGGGTAGAAGAAGGTGGCTGTTTTTAGCAATTGCTCTTTATTGTTGGTTCTCCCAATACATTTTCCGGTAGCTCAGCCCCACCGCTCGTGTCGTGGTGGAGACGTGCTGATGCACGCAGTCCGGGGAACGCGACGCCGGGCTCGGTCGGCAGCTGTGCAGGCGGCAGGAGTTTAGCGGCACGAGGCCTGGGCAGCCCGCCCCGGCGGCTCGTGACGACGCCGGGAGTCGCCGGTGCAGCAGCGGGCAACGCCCTCTGCCGGCCAGTGCTCGGGGACAGCGTCACTGATGACGTCGACGTGACAGCGACCGAACGCCCAATCGGTCGAACCGAATGCCGACGTCCACCTCCGATGCTCTTAAATAGTGCAGACCCCTGCTGAATCCGGCAGTTACGCAGTGGCGTGTTTATTAGAAGGTTCTGAATGAGTTGGCTAATGCATCCGCGCCACACGCGGCTCGCGCCTGCTGGTGTTGCGTTCTGGCTCCTGACGGCTGCTGCACACTCACACACATACCGACGCTCATTGCAAATCTGTCTCACCTGCACAACGCACCGGCCAGCCTTCGTCTGCCCGTCTGCTGTGAACCTGGCGCATCGTCCACTGAAAAAACACTAAATCACAATTTCGCACCATATTTCCTAAAAATAACCCCTTGTCCTCTACACTTCTGCGATATTCCTGACGAATTGGCAGGTTGGTTGGTTGGTTGGTTTAAAGATTAAAGGGACCAAACTGCAAAGGTCATCGGTCCCTTGTTTCATAAAAACACAGAGCACAGTGAAAATTTCCATCAGTCAGGCGAAGCACTAAAACAAAAATTCCGGGGGAAGAAAAGCCCCATGGTCGATGGTGAAAGAACACGGTAAACAGAGCACAGCAACAAAACCAACAGAGAGAACAAAGACAGAAGGAATTAAAACTGCACAGCAGAGGACTGTGGCTGGCTGATCACGAAAATAATAGGATGAGCCAGCCACTCTGCAACACGTTAAAAGCTCCACCCTAAAAGATTATGGTGGAGTCGAATGACAACACAAAACTGAGTAAAAGATACAGCACAAAAGAGGGTGACGCAATAAAATTAAAGGGACCTGTAAAAGCCACTTGCTCGAATAAAACTTAAAACACGATCTGCCATAGAGACGTCGTCAGCTAAAAGAGATGATAAATCACCCAGGAGATTAAAAGTTCGCCTGAGGGCGGTTAAGAGAGGCCATTCCAACAATATATGGGCCACCGTCATGTTTGCACCACAGCGACAATGAGGGGGGTCCTCTCGACGCAGCAGATGGCCATGCGTCAGCCAAGAGTGACCAATGCGGAGCCTACAGAGAACAACAGAATCCCTGCGAGAGGCCCGCATGGAGGAACCCCACACGGTCGTGGCCTCCTTTACTCGCCGCAGCTTGTTGGGTGCAGACAGAGTGAGCCATTCCTCTGCCCACATCCCAAAGACCCAACGGCGCAACACCGATCGGAGATCAGTTGCCGGGAGGCCGATCTCCAACGTCAGTTTGCGGGTAGCTTCTTTAGCTAACTGGTCGGCGAGTTCGTTTCCCGTTATCCCAACGTGTCCCAGGGTCCATATGAACACCACCGAACGTCCACGCTGTTCAAGAGCGTGAACTGACTCCTGGATGGCAACAACAATGGGATGGCGTGGGTAGCACTGGTCAAGAGCCTGGAGACTACTGAGAGAGTCACTGCAAATGACAAAAGACTCTCCAGTGCTGGTACGAATACGCTCAAGGGCACGAAAAATGGCTGTTAGCTCTGCTGTGTAAACACTGCAGCCGTCCGGCAAGGAGCGCTGGTCTACATAGTCCGCATGAGCATAAGCGTACCCCACACGGCCATCAACCATCGAGCCATCTGTATAGATAGCCTCCGAGTCGCGGGATGCGCCGAGGAGAGCAAGAAATTGGCGGCGCAAGACTGCAGGAGGGACTGAATCCTTCTGCCATCGTGAGAGGTCCAGCCGAAGCTGCGGTCGACGAATACACCAAGGTGGTGTATGTGGGTGGACCTCAAAAGCAGATGGAATGTAGCAACTACATGATTGCTGGCAGCGGTGGTCACAAGACGGCCACCCGGCACTACCGAGAGGAAATTCCATCGTTTCAGCGTATGGCTCTGCCACATCTAACTGCACCCGCAGCGGCAGTTACAGCAGCAGTTGGCTCTACAGGGATACAACCAACCTTTACAGATCGGTTACTACAAGGACAGCTCCGAGAGAGACGTCCTGTGGTGTGCACTCCACTGATCCCAAACCACAGCCGTTTACGACTTCAGTGGTGTCAACCGAGAGCTCGTTGGAGGGAAGGGTGGAGGTCTGTTGCGTTTTCTGATAAAACATGGCTCTACCTCGGTGCCTTCTGTTGATTAGGAGGAGGCCAGTTGAAAGCCAGCAGCCGACCTCTCTGCGTGCTAGACACGCTGGACCTGCACTTCGAGTTAAGTTCTAGGGTGCGATTTCGTATGACAGCTGGAGCATTCCGTCGTTATGCCCCCCCCCCTCCCACCCCCCTCCCCCCACCCCCTTCCCGTGACATCAGAGTTGTACGTCAGTCATCGATTCGAGCTCTTGTGCTGCCATTGCTGTTCAGCATTCCAGGGAGTCTTTTCCGACACGATAATTCTCGCCCGCGTATCGCTGTTGTAACTCAACACGCTCTACAGTTGCCTTGGCCTGCTGGATCATCAGATCTGTCTCCAGTAGTGCACACACGGGGCGCCATCGGACGACAACTCCAGCGTCATCCGCAAACAGCATTCATCGTTCCTGTACTGACCGACCAGGTGCCACAGGCGTGGAGCTCCATCCCAAAAACTGACCGCAGACAGCTGTACAACACAAATCATGCACGTTTACGAACTTAAATTCAGCATTCTGGCGGTTACGCCGGTTATTAATGTACCACCATTTCACATATGCAATAGCGTATCTCGCGCTTTCGTTAATATGTGATCTTGCAATGTTTATGACTTGCATTTGCTACCTAGACAGATGTATTCCCGGAAGATGTTTTTGTGTCAGGGTACTTTCTGCTAACACTGCTACACAGATTCAGTGGTTTTAAAGTACGGCGTTACTGAGCCACCAAAAGTTGCTGTACTGTGTGACGATTTACCGATAACGAGAGTCATTCGAGCGGCCGTCTACAAGTCGCGGATGCCATTACAACAGGTCAAAGGAAGAGTCCCTTGCATCACGTACATAACTATTGTGGACTGCAGAATTTGTCACTTACACTTGCACCCATTTTCGTACACTTTCTTCTGTTCATTTGACAGCCGATTTCACTCTTCAGCATACAGCCGTATCAGACACTTAGGTGAGAAAAGTCATGCGATACCTCCTGACATCGGGTCGGACCTCCTTTTGCCCGATGTGGTGCAGCCTATGGGCGTCGGCATGAACTCAATGACGAAGCTGTTGCTGGTGCAGGATTCTCTGCACGAACTGACTTCTCGGTTATGTCGATGTGTGGCGACCTGGCTGTCCAAATCATTCGCTCTAATTGTCCAGAATGTTCTTGAAGCCAGTCACGAACAACTGTAGCCTGGGGACATGGTGCATTAGCGTACCATGGTGTACCAATGTATGAAAAACTCTAATTTGGGTGCGACGAATTGATATTGTGGTGAACGGCATGTACGGACTGTGAGAATCGGACGTTCCACGCTACGAACGCATCTCTGTGTCTTAACGAACCAAAGATTTTGTTTTATGGACTCTTTGTCGAGGAAATGGAGAGATCGGAAGTGTGAGAGGAGGAGAGAGTTTGTACTGTTGTGAGACGCCACTACGGTGTATAGCAAATGTTCAAATAGTTTTTTGCACTACATATAATCCAATAACTAACATCAAGTGATTTAGAAAATATCGTTCTTGCGCAACACAGCTAGCTCCTTATTCTCATCAAGTAATGAGTGCTGTCGACAAGGGATCTCAGATTCATTCCACATTCCTAGATTTCCAGTAGGCTTTTGATGCCGTTCCTCACAAGCGAGTATTAATCAAATTGCGTGCATATGGAGTATCGTCTCAGTTGTGTGACTGGATTCGTGATTACCTCTCAGAGATGTCATACTTCGTAGTGATAGACGGAAAATCATCGATTAGAACAGAAGTCATATCTGGCTTTCCGTAAGATAGTGTCATAGGCCCTCTGCAGTTCCTGATTTACATAAATGATCTAGGTCATAATCTGAGCAGCCCCGTTAGATTGCTTGCAGATGACGCTGTAATTTACCGTATAGTAAAATCATCAGACGATCAATTCCAACTACAAAATGATCTAGAGAGAATTTCTGTATGGTGCGAAAAGTGGCAATTGGCACTAAACAAAGAAAAGTACGAGGTCATCCATATGGGTACTAAAAGAAATCCGATAAATTTTGGGTATACAATAAAACGCACAAATCTAAGGGCTGTCAATTCGACTAAATACCTAGAAATTACAATTACGAGCAACTTAAATTGGAAATACCACATAGATAATACTGTGCGGAAAGTGAAATAAAGACTGCGCTTTGTTGGCAGAACACTTAGAAGATGCGACAAACCCACTAAAGACACCGCCTACATTACACTTGTCCGTCCTCTGCTGGAATATTGGTGCGCTGTGTGGGATCCTTACCAGGTAGGATTGCCGGAGGACATCGAAAAAGTGCAAAGAAGGGCAGCTCATTTCGTGTTATCGCACAATATGGGTGAGAGTGTCACTGATAGGATACGCGAGTTGGGGTGGCAGTCACTGAAACACGGCGGTTTTCTTTGCGGCGAGATCTGTTTACGAAATTTCAATCACCAACTCTCTCTTCCGAATGCGAAAATATTTTGTTGACACCCACCTACGTGGACAAATCAGAGCTCGAACGGAAAGATTTAGGTGTTCCTTTTTCCCACGCTCCATTCGAGAGTGGAATGGTAGAGATGTAGTACGAAAATGGTTCGATGAACCCTCTGCCAGGCACTTGAGTGTGAATTGCAGAGTAACCACGTAGATGTATTAAAGGTGTGTATGTCTCCATATTTCAATTAGTTAATTATCCAGGTACAGATATTACGAGACGTAGATCGCGCGGAGGTGAAGTTTGAAACGATAGTGGGAACCTGCATTTTCCACGGTCAGAATTCGTCGAGAGAATATCTTGGAAGTAATAAACTTTAATTTGAAAAATTGTTGGACATATCATCCAGACTCATCAAACAACATAGCACACAGTTGTGCTGAAGTATTTGCGTAGCGAGTAAAAGTTTTAGAGATTTCTAGTGGTGTAGATACCGACGAGGAATTTCCGCGAGATCGCCGCTGCGAAATACATCTCTTGCTCTCCTGTGGTATTTAAGACGAAATATTTATATTTTGCAGGTTTTCATTAGATTAGAGATAAAAGGAAATAAGGAACTAAGCTAAATCAACTAAAACCAATGGTCGGCCGGTGTGGCTGAGCGGTTCTAGGCGCTATAGTCTGGAACCGCGCGACCGCGACGGTCGCAGGTTCGAATCCTGCCTCGGGCATAGATATGTGTGATGTCCTTAGTTTAATTAGGTTTAAGTAATTCTAAGTTCTAGGGGAGTGATGACCTCAGAAGTTAAGTCCCATAGTGCTCAGAGCCATTTGAACCATTTTAAACTAAAACCAATAACTAAACCAATAATTAAAATAAAAGCACATATAAAGAATATAACAAACTAATGATAATATATTAAAATACATAAAAGTTCCATCGTTGTTTGGGAACATGAAAAGCATAAATGGCTACAAATGGACTCCAAGTAGCCGACCACAACCATTTGCAGCTAATGATCGGTCCAGTTGGACCAGAGGTCCGAGTCCATTCCTATAATCACAGCCAACAGCATTACGCAGCCACCGCCAGCTCGCCCGGTGCCTTGTTGACAAGTCGGCCCCTCGGCTTCGTGGGGTCTCCGCCACACTCCAACCCTGGCATCAGCTCTCAACAACTGAAATCGTGTCTCATCTGACCAGGCCACGGTCTTGTAGTCCACTCAATACGGTCACGAGCCCTGGAGAGTCTGTGCAGGCGATGTCGTGCTTTCAGCCGTCGTCTGCTGCCGTAGCCCACTGGCGCCAAACTTCGCCGCACTGTCGTAACGGGTTCTTTCGTCGTACGCCCCAACGTCCCACAACGATCTGTGCGATCATTTCACACAGTGTTGCTTGTCTATTAGCACGCTGTCCGCGGTGAGAGATAATGCCTGAAATGTCGTATTCTTGGCACAGTCTTGACGCTGTGAATCTCGGCATATTGTAGTAGCAAACGATTTCCGAAGCGTAATGATAGCTCCAACTACCATTGAACGTGCAAAGTCAGTCAATTACCGTCGAGGGGCCGCAATCACTTGGGTTTGGCACGAACCATCTGAGTACAGATGACACCTCCTCCAATGCACTGCCCTTCTATACCTTGTGTACGCGAAACTAGTACGGTATATCTGCACATGGCTATCCCATGACTCTTCACCTCAGTTTCTAGCGACTATCCTGTCATAATGAGTTGTGTTGGAAATACCATTTACTTTAGTGATTTCCATATCATTCTCCGTTTCACGTTGCCAAATGACTTTTCACAATGGATGGAAACACCAGATGACCAAAAAGTCAGTATAATTTTTAAAACTGAATAAATCACGGAATAATGTAGTCAGATAGGTACAAATTGACACACATGCTTGGAATGACATGGAGTTTTATTAGAACCAAAAAAATACAAACGTTCAAAAAATGTCCGACAGATGGCCCTTCATCTGATCAGAATAGCAATAATTAGCATAACAACGTAAGACAAAGCAAAGATCTTTACAGGAAATGCTCAATATGTACACCATCATTCCTCAACAACAGCTGTAGTCGAGGAATAATGTTGTGAACAGCAATGTAAAGCGTGTCCGGAGTTACGGTTAGGCATTGGCGTCGGATGTTGTCTTTCAGCATCCCTAGAGATGTCGGTCGATCACAATACACTTGTGACTTCAGGTAACCCCAAAGCCAATAATCGCACGGACTGAGGTCTGGGGACCTTGGCGGCCAAGCATGACGAAAGTGGCGGCTGAGAGCACGATCATCACCAAACGACGCGCGCAAGAGATCTTTCACGCGTCTAGCAATATGGGGTGGAGCGCCATCCTGCGTAAACATCGTACGTTGCAGCAGGTGTTTATCAGCCAGGCTGGGGATGATGCGGTCCTGTAACACGAGTGTCATGTCCAGTGACTGACGTTTTGCTGTCCAGCGCCATCTGTCGGACATTTTGTGAACTCCGTTTTTTTTTTTTTTTTGTTCTAATAAAATCCTATGTCATTCCAAGCATGTGTGTCAATTTTTATCTCACTATCTACAAATTTATATTGACTTTTTGATGATCCTGTCTATTAAGTTCCTAATCTATCTTCTTCCCTCAGGTGCTTGTGCTAAAATGAAAAGACAACCAGACCGTTATCTACCTCCTGTACAACCATGCTAACATAGAGTGTGAGAATTATTGAACTATATGAAATAAAATCGTCATAACTTCTGAACGGTTTGCGTTCAAACTGCACGGTTGGCCGCGGGGCATGATGGGAATTAGTATGCGCTGTGTGGTTTGATTTAGCGACGAAGTCCACTTTCATTTGGACGGGTTCGTCAACAGCAAGTCTCGCGCATTTGGGAGACTGAGAATCCACATTTCGCGATCAAGAGGTCTGCTCATCCCCAGCGGATGACTGTGTGGTGTCACGGAATAATCGGTGTGACATTGCTTGATTACACGATGACTACCGAACAGTACGGGGAGGTTTTGGAGGGTGATTTCATCCCCCTTATCCAAAGTGACCCTGATATCGACAAGGTGTGGTTCATTCAAGACGGATCTCTACCTCATCAAAGCAAGAGAGTGTTTCATGTCGTGGAGGAACACTTTGGGGACCAGATTCTGGCTCAGGGGTACCCAGAGGCCACTGGCATGGGCCTCCATTCGCCGCAATACTCTCCGGATGCCAACAAGTGCGACTCCATTTGTGTGGCTGTATCAAAAACAAGGTGTACACCAATAACCCCGAAACCATTGCTGAGCCGAAAAAAGCCAAGCAGGAGATCATCGACGGCGTCGATGTTCCGAAACTTCAGCGGGTCATGCAGAATTTCGATGGTCGCGCCTGCGCCACATCATCGCCAATGCTGGCAGGCACATCGAACACGTCATAACCTAAATCCGAATATCTGTAGTGACACAGTAATATCAGAAAATTGAGTCCGCCTTGATGCAAAACACGTTGTTATTCGTTTATTTCTTTATTGTCCCAAACTAGTTTCGGCGACAAATATCACCATCATCAAAAAGTGGCTCTGAGCACTATGGGACTTAACATCGGAGGCCATCAGTCCCCTAGAACTTAGAACTACTTAAACCTAACTAACCTAAGGACATAACACACAGATCCATGCCCGAGGCAGGATTCGAGCCTGCGACCGTAGCAGTCGCGCGGTTCCAGACTGAAGCGCCTAGAACCACTCGGCCACCGCGGCCGGCTCACCATCATCAGTGGTTTTTTTAAATCTAAAACATGCAGAAATTAGCATGGTTATACAAAGACAGTAGCACGCTATTACATTTTTACTATTCGTTTTGAATATAGTTTTGTATGTAGACCTTTATACGACCTTATTTATTGTACGTTACAGCATGTTTTAAGCAATTATTGTCGCTGTCTGCGACATATTTTCTGTGGGCTTCTTGTTTTTGTTGCCGTTTTCTACTTAGCGAACAAAATTTCATTTGCAGACAGCGACAATAATTGCTTAACACATGCTGTAACGTACAATGTAAAGTAAAAATGTAATAACGTGCTACTGTATTTGTATAGCCATGCTGTTTTCTGCATATTTTAGATTTTAAAAAATCCCTCTGATGATGGTGATATTTGCCGTCGAAACTAGTTTGGGAGAATAAAGAAATAAACGGATAACAAGGTGTTTTGCATCAAGGCGGACTCAATTTTCTGATATTACTATTTTTCTATGCAGACACGGACCAAATGGAAGAGTTCCAAGATAAAATCATTATTATCTGTCGTGAAGTTTAAGTGTTGAATAAAGTGGGTGGAGGCAGTAGTCTGTAACTAATTTACGTTTTTTTTTTTGTCACGTAGTGCAGTAACTGTCACCGTGCAAGCGCCTCCACCGCAGTGCTGACGCTAATCGCCCACGCGGCGCTGTTTGTTGTTGTTCCCCGACAGGCCGCTTCGGCTACGACGCGCTGCTGGGCTCCTGCTCCATCCTGGAGGACACGTCGGGCCGCTCCTCCAAGACGGCGCTCTTCGTGCTGGGCTTCCTCGTGCCCTGCGTCGTCATCGTCGCCTGCTACGCGCGCATCTTCTGGGTCGTCCACGAGTGAGTACGCCTGTCCACCGCATCGAGCACAGAGCGGCCTCCGAACCGCCACAACGACCTAGTTAGAGAAATGAGAGTAGCATGTTGCAAAACAAAAACTGGGTTATACACTCTGCAAGGTTTAAAGCTCTCAGAGGCGTACTCGGAAGTGAACCGGCAGACCAGGTGGCCAGAGAGTAAGTCTTCTCGAAATAAACTTCTGTAGCTTCTAACAACCCTACCACACAAAGAAACTAAATTTAATAATGATTCTGGTGTTGCTCACGCTGCTACATACTGCATTTTCGGGCAACAACAACGTTAGATTATGTGGCAGGTGTCATTAGAGCACAGTTAATAAAGTCATTTCATGTAATAATGAATAAACTAGGCACTCATCTTTTCGTATTTCCCACGCTGGTCTCGTTGCTAAATCATGGCTCGTCGAAAATCTAGGTGGTGATGATTCCAAGCTCGGATGCAAAGAGGCCTAGGTTTTATTCTGCTATATTCAAAAGTTTTGTAGATGCGCTTCACAAACCATTCTTGAAGATTACACTTTTGCAGAGCAATGGTGATGTAAAAAAGTAATCAGCACTCCGAATTTAAGTTACACTTCTTTTTTATTAGTTTCGCTGCAATATCACGTAACACACAAACATCACTTCACAATACAAAAAAATACTTGAAAACATCTTCCTCACTGTTAAAGTTCACATTTTATAAACTGGCTACAATATGCGTCTTTCCAACATGACGTCCAAGACTTGACTTTCTCAAGGTCCGACTCTCTAACTCTAACTAATAATCGCTTACGCGCCCAAAAATCAGAGTTACAAGTACGACAAAGATCATAGTGACAAAAGAAAAAATACACATAAGAATAATATCATTGCAATACAAACATATCGATGTATCAAAGTACCTCTACATTAATGAAATCAAATCTGAATGTTGTCTCAAAAACATGTTAACTACTTTACAAAAACACAGTAGAATATTGCTGGTATCGAGAGGTAGAGTTGAGGTGCCGTAATGGTTACGTAATTCAAGTACTATTACAAGCTCCTTCCAGGAAGCACCAGCACATTCCAGCCACCTGCTTTTAGCAGGAGCAATAAATGGCCCGTAGGAGTGGGTTCATGTCTGAACAACCCAGTGTGTACCACAATTTTCATTAAATTTTTCGTGAGGTGTTTCGGCCAGCGTAGGCCGCCCTCAGGTTGAAAGCAGTTGGCCAGGTGCGAGTTGGTCTCCCGCTCTCAGTGTGCTTAAAGCAGACTCGGCTGTGTATACAGACAGTAGACAGTGTGTCTCAATCAGGAATCGTCAGTCAAATGTTCAAATGTGTGTGAAGTCTTATGGGACTTAACTGCTAAGGTCATCAGTCCCTAAGCTCACACACTACTTAACCTAAATTATCCTAAGGGCAAACACACACACCCATGCTCGAGGGAGGACTCGAACCTCCGCCGGGACCAGCCGGACAGTCCATGACTGCAGCGCCCCAGACCGCTCGGCTAATCCCGCGCGGTAATCGTCAGTCTCTACGATTGTTGCTTGTTATCGACATCGACCCTGGCAAGATACCAGCCACGGGAATCCCAGGATTTTCGACAGTGTTTCAAACACGAAGTCAGGTAACAAATGACAGAGGAAATACTTGTTTTCACACCTTAACAATTTTCTGATTTTTTTCCTTTAGTGCTGCAGTGAGATCTTGCTTCTTGTCAAATTTCCTGAACCAATGTAAACGGGAAGTATCCTGTAGGTTTTAATGAGAATCGCCTTTATACTGCATTCATTTACAAATCTAACTTTTTTTTTACAACCGTGAGACCGTAGACATAAATTTCAATTTGATGCGTCTACCTGTTCCTAACAAACCTGCGTCGCAACATGCCGTCTGACAGACAGACGAATAACAAATCATAAAAATATTTTTCATATGTCATAATTAGAAATTAACAGTTTTCTGATTTTCTTCCTTTACTTCTACTATTAAGCCTGGCCTCTTCCCTAATTTCATGAATCTGGGCCAAAAGGAAGAATACTGTTCCCTTTCCTAGTACAAATGAAGAGGTCTCTGCAGTTCACACTCGTTTCGCCAGAACAAGGGAAAGAGACCATCTCGAAAAGATAACAAAAAATATCGTTAATAGTGAGTTTCTCTTTTCCAGTAATGATTCTCTGACTTTTCATTGATAAAATAGCAGTTATGTTTCTCTAATAAATATGTGCTTCTTTTTAGAAATGTTTAGAATGACCTTTTTTCACAAAATGTTTATCACCTACTAAACGACATCACAGTTGCTCGAACAGTCCACGGGTGTATTGTCGGTCCATAGTGTCCAGCAGGCACAATATTTCGGCCATCAGACATGTCGCCATCGTCAGGTACGCTGACGAACTGAGCTGCTGAGGGCGGGCGGCCGTCTTAAATCCCCTCCCCTCGCGAGGCGTTCTCTCCGCGGTCCGCGCCGACACGTCAGCGCTCGGTAAGACGCTGGCGTCACCGTATGTGGTGGCGTTGGTGTAATTTTGCCTCGTCCACCCCAGTCGCACGTTCGTTTCCTTTGCTGAGCGTCTTTTTAATTAGACTCGGTGCTGATTCCCATGCTCTGCTGAGGTTGTACCCGCTATCTCGGTTGATGATTCCGTCGCTGGTACGAATTTCGATAGCTTTTATAACGACGCTGTCCCAGTATATAGATATCTGTGTCAAGACACTGGTATGTTGGTAGACCGTTTCGTGATTTTTGGACAAAAAGTGCTCTGCGACCGCCAACTTGTTGGGTTACCCAAGTCGAGTGTGCCTCTGATGATAGAGATTATATAATTCATAGTTGAATCTCCTCGAGAGACCTTTTTCTTTCACAGGGCCAAGAGCTTTAAAAACAGTAAAGAAATATATACTTTTTAAAAAAATAAACCCTGTTTGTAAAAATTTTCATTCTCGCCACTCTGTTCTGGTAACCGTGTAATGGACAACAGTATCATTTCTGTCTCATAACCCATGTGTGTGGGCGACCGGTTGGCTGCAACGTCTGGATCTGCTGCAGGTCAGAGAACCGGATGCGGTCGCACCAGTCGGCGGCGCAGGCTCCCACCCCCGGGGGCGGCGGCAAGGGGCTGACGCCTGGGGGCGGCGCCGGGGGCGGCGTCGGCGGCGGGCAGCAGCAGCAGCGGCACGCCGCCAGGGACGTGCGCGCTCGCCGCAACGAGTGGCGCATCACCAAGATGGTGCTGGCCATCTTCCTGTCCTTCGTCGTCTGCTACCTGCCCATCACCATCGTCAAGGTCGCCGACCACCGCGTGCGACACCCGGGTGAGGGCGGCCGCCCGCTGCACTCCTAAAGTCACAGTGTACCCGGCCTGACGAAAAGCGTCTGGACAGCTACAAGTGATGGCGTCATTAGGTCTGCTGGGGACACTCTCAGTCAGGTGTCTAAACCAGTAATATCAAAAATTGAGTCCGCCTTCATGCAAAACACCTTGTTATTCGTTTATTTCTTTATTCTCCCAAACTAGTTTCGGCGACAAATATCACCAACATCAGTGGTTTTTTTTTTTTAAATCTAAAACATGCAGAAAATAGCATGGTTATACAAACACAGTAGCACATTATAACAGTTTTACTATGCGATTTTTCGAATATAGTTTTCTATGGATACTTTCATACTACCTTATTTATTGTGTGTTGCAGCATGTTTTAAGCAATGATTGTCGCTGTCTGCGACATATTTTCTGTGCGCTTTTTTCTGTTGCCGTTTTTTACTTAGCGAACATCATGTCATCTGCAACCACGTGAGTGGCTGTTAGTATACAAAATACTAAAAGGTGAACTTCGTATGTCAGCAATATATACTTGGAGTTGCGGTAGTGCTGTGGAAACCGCTGGTTCCAGATGACATGATGTTCGTTGAGTAAAAACCGGCCAAAAAGAAATGGTTCAAATGGCTCTGAGCACTATGGGACTTAACAGCTGTGGTCATCAGTCCCCTAGAACTTAGAACTACTTAAACCTAACTAACCTAAGGACATCGCACACATCCATGCCCGAGGCAGGATTCGAACCTGCGACCGTAGCAGTCGCGCGGTTCCGGACTGCACGCCTAGAACCGCGAGACCACCGCGGCCGGCAAACGGCAACAGAAATAAAGCGCACAGAAAATATGTGGCAGACAGCGACAATCATTGCTTAAAACATGCTGCAACATACAATAAAGAAGGTAGTATGAAAGTATCCATAGAAAACTATATTCGAAAGAACGAATAGTAAAAATGTGCTACTGTGTTTGTATAACCATGCCATTTTCTACATTTTTTGATTAATAAAACTCACTGATGATGGTGATATTTGTCGCCGAAACTAGTTTGGGACAGTAAAGAAATAAACGAATAACAAGGTGTTTTGCATCAAGGTGAACTCAATTTTTTGATATAACTGTTTTTCTATGCAAATACGGACCAAATGGAAGAGTTCCAAGATAAAATCAGGTGTCTAAATGTTAGCAGAGGAATAGCAGCCCATTCTTCTTCGAGAACTGAAACCAGATTAGGCAGCAGACGGTCTGGAGCCGAGTCGACGTTCTAACTCGTCCCCTAGGTGCTCCATTGGATTCAGGTCAGGACACAGTGGACAACAACTTTCCTGAAACAGACTTGCCTGCTCAGACCATTGTCTCACAGATGGTACTTTATGGTACTTTCTGGTACAAATAATTACCGTCTCTGAACTGTTCCTCCCCCTGACCCCTCCCTCCCTGTACGCAGTGACAATGCTGTAACATGTGTTCACCTTCTTCCGCAGTGATTAATGAAATTAGGATGCAGAATACAATAGAAACGACTGCATCGAAGACACAAGAGATGTGGCCTCTAAGTGAAAGGTGTCATGATGATCTCTCCATCAGGAAAAGATTCTGGACCAGTCCCTCAGATTGATCTCCTGGAGGGGACTACCAAGGGGGAAGTGACCGTGAGGAAAAGACAATGACGAGTGAAAGGATAACGTTCTACAAATCGGGAGGGGGGAGGGGTGTGGAATGTCGGAAGTTTGAATGTAGCAGGAAAGCTGAAAATCTGAAAAACAAAATGCAAAGACTCAGTCTAGATATAGTGGGGGCCAGTGAGGAGAATAGGGAAGCAAACAAGAATTTCTGGTCAGACGCGTTTAGGATAATATCAACAGCAGCAGAAAACTGCGTAAAGCGAGTAGGATTCGTTATGAATAGCAATGTAGGGGAGAGAGTCAGCTACTGTGAACAGTTCAGTGACAGGAGCTGCTCTCCTCCACCAACGCCGGCAACGATAGTTCAGGTATACATGCCGACGTCGTAAGCGGAAGATGATGACATACAGAAAGTATATCCTCACATATTGAAACAGTAATTCCGTACCTAAAGGGAGATGACAATCTAATACTCAGGGGAAAGAGGTATACTTCAGAAAGGCCAGCAGATACAGAAAGATTATAGTTAGATTGCATCATGGTCAGCCAGAAATTCCGAAATCAGATAGTGGATTGTAAGGCGTACCCAGGAGCAGATATAGACTCAGATCACAAGTTGCATTTGAAATGTGGTGGTACAGAAGAATGTTGGAAATTATGTTCAGTGAAGGAATGAAGAGTTTCTCCGCAGAATCGGAAAGGGAAGCAATCAATGGAAAACAGTGACAAAAAGAAGAAACAGGGTGATAAGACACCGGTTAAAACGTTGAGGAATAGCGTCCGCGGTAAAAACTGTAGAGGGAGACAGAGGTTGGATTACAGCCAGGAAATAATTCAGTAAGTACGGTGCAGGTGCTACTCTGAGATGAAGAGGTTGGCATAGGAGAGGAATATGTCGCCGTCCGCATCAGAAGAGTGATGACTGAAAAAAAAATACCTAGGCAAGAGGTGTGCTAGGGCAGCGAAGCCTGGAGAGAAAAGCCAAAATACTCGAAAAGACTAACTTCTCGTGGAATGACATTCTTGAGACGAACAGCTGGCTACACCAGATGGGATCTCTAAAGGAATGAAGGCGTGTTTAAGGAAGTTAAAATGGAACCCACCACAGATACTGTAAAGAACAAACAATACTGGTGGGGAAAACATCTACGACGACTGTGCTCAAAGTAGGACTCTAAAATCCCTGACAGACTACCACCCCAACGATGTAACATCACTGGGTCGACCAATGGAAAGATGGCATCAGATCTCAACGGCACCATAACAGGCCAACAGAAACACTTGGAGATAGAAGAAAGAGACGAAAATCAAATGGAAATGTTAATTACCAAATATTTAAAAGGAACATCGAAATAAAAGCAAGAAAGCAAAGCTCCACGTTCAGGTCTGTCGGGAGCGACGGCCCTGTGATCCTCTGCCAAGGACGTCATTGGATGCAACATGGAGAGGCTCGGGCTGAGCACACCGTCTGCCCGACCCCCGACCCTTATTGGCTTCGAATACTTTGGAGGCGATGTTTCCCACTCAAGCATATCGTCAGCTGGGAACACCAGACTGAGTGCGCCCTGTCCCAGACCCCTCATCAGGGAAAAGTGCCAGGATTCCAACCCGGGCCTGCCACACGGCAGCCAGATACAGAGGCGGACTTTTAACGAAAACGACGTGTCTTTATTTTTAATTACTAATCACAAGAAAATTCTAGTATTCACAGTAAAATAAAATTTCGTATAAAAATGCCAGGCGCGAAATAGAGAATAAAATACTTTTTGTTTTCCAGAGGTTCAGCAGTGTTATTGATCTGGGAAAGGCGTGCACGAATTGAAGATGCTGATAAAGGAGTCGAGATACAAAACGCCTGGAACAGGAACTTGTGGCCTTGGAAGGAATGCAGAACCAAAGAAAGCTTTGCAATGTCAGGAACGACATGGCCTGTCAATGCACACGCGCCTTAAGTTCAGCAAAGACAATGTACCGTATGTTCAATGTCGTACAATACAAAAGGTGTTCGAAATGACAACCAGCGTATTCAATATAGGCACAACATATATTACGAGAAATCAGGACTTCAGTTGCCTACAGACATGAAATAAATCAGTGGAGGTAGAAAATTTCTGTCATGCGCAAGTTGCGCTCCCATCCATCAGCCCACCGCTCGCAGCATTCACTAAGTCCTGCAGCGAGTTGAAAGATGTGGTGGATCCGCACTGAAAGTACCTAGAAAAACCTGATGCACTCCATCAAGTACACCAGACATCCCACGAACCTCTTCAGACCCTACCCGTATCCTGGGGAGCAGTGTTACTTTGTCGGGAATTGGTGTCACGCTCACTAGACATCTGATATGCCACCATCATAAAATCAACAGGTACCAGATCATAAAATCAACAGGTACCAGATCAGAGGAAGCGGGGTGGTCAAGCAATTCGATCTCCCATTCCGATCCAACTCCTGCGATGCACTACATCAAGTACGGCACGTTCTTGCACAGAAAAGCGTGCAGATTCTCCGTCTAACTGCATCCGATAGAAGATTCACAGAAAGAATACAGAAACAGTGATGAAAAATTAAAAGACGTTGTTGTTACAACAGAACACGATCAGTATTAATTAATAAACATTTCCATTTGACGACAAATATAGAATTTAAACAAAAGTTAAAATACGTTTATATCACTGAGAATCGAAACAGCGATTTCACCCTTCACGAGACTTTTATGTTACAATATCTAATCACAAGTAGCCAGACACCGCTATGTAACGTCGCAAGAGGCGAACCCGCCAGTATAAAAGGGCGCAGGGAGTGTCGTGTTGCCAGCAGAGACGCAGTAACAGCAGAATGAATTGGTCAGGAGAGCTCGAAGCTTCAAACGCAGCAGCCCAGTCATTGGAGGTCAGCTGAGTAACACATCGACGCAGAGGCTTGGCTGCAAACGTGCCACCTATCACAATGGATACGCGTAGAGGGTCAAAAGTAATGGGGTAGAGTGGCCGGGCAGCTCCTCACAAGCCACGCATTTGCGTAGCCGATGCTGGGTGACGCTTGTAGTGGCGTAAACTGTGGTGCCAGTGCACAGTGGGTGGTTGGAAGCGAGAGATTTGGAGTGGACGATAACTATATACACTGTGGCCATTAGATGGAAGGTTTGGGTTGGGATACCTGGAGAACGTTACTTCCCATCATCTGTAGCGCCAAAAGTGAAGTACGAAGGAGGTGGTGTTACGCTGTCGGGATGTTTTTCACGATTAGGGTGTGCTTCTGTCATTGTGCTTAAAAACAGGCTAAATGCGGAAAGGTATGAACACAGTTTAAGGCATTGTCTGCTGTGTGCAGTAGGGGAACGGTTCAGGGCCTGTGACTGTTTGTATCAGCATCACAGTGCACCACGTCATGAAGTAGCATCAGGCAGGTAATAGTTTGTGGACAGTAATATTTTTGTAACAAGTTTGCCTGCCCAAGACCGCGAGCACAACACAATGATATAAGAGTTAGCACATCGATTTCATTCAAGGTGCCAGCGTCCAACATCAGTACCCTCGCAGGATAATGGGCTGCCATTCCTTCACAGACATTCAGGCACCTCATTGAAAGTGTTCCAAACAGAACTGAAGCCCTCATAAAAGCGAAGGATAGACACACCTCCATACTAATGTCGACTAGTAAGTTACCGAACACTGTTTAGTCGAATAGTGTGTATAATCAGTGAGTGTATTACAAGCAAATACACAGTGACAATTTTTGAACTATATGAAATAAAATCGTCATAACTTCTGAACGGTTGTGTTAGGACGTTCAAACTGCACGGTTGGCCACGGGGCTTGATAGGAATTAGTACGCGCATGCAAGATTTGGTTTGGCGACGAAATCCATTTTCATTTGGATGGGTTCATCAATAAGCAAAATTGGCGCATTTGGGGGAACTGATAATCCGCATTTCGAGATTGAGAAGTCTCTTCACCCTCAACGAGTTTCTGTGAGGTGTGCAATGGCCAGTCACGGAATAATCGATGCGATATTGCTCGATGGCACGGTGACTGCCGAACGGTACTTGAGGCTTTTGGAAGATGATTTCATCTCCATTATCCAAAGTCACCCTGATATCGACAAGGTGACTCCTTCGAAGCAGGAGAGTGTTTGATGTCCTGCAGGAGCACTTTGGGGACCGCATTCTGGCTCTGGGGTACCCAGAGGCCACTGTCATGGGCCTCGAATGGCCGCCGTATTCTCCGGATCTGAACACGTGCGGCTCCTTTTTGTGGGGTTATATTAAGGACAAGGTATACATCAATAACCGCATAACCATTGGTTATCGACGCCATGGATATTCCCACACTTCAACGGGTCATGCAGAATTTCGCTATTCGTCTGCGCCACATCGTCGCCAACGATGGCAGGCATATCGAACATGTCATAATCTAAATCGGAATATCCGTAATGACGTTTACATGTTCAATAAAGTGTTTGCACGCCGTAGTTTGCAACTAGTTTACGTTTTTGTTCTCTCCTATAGTTCAACAATTGTCACCTTGTACTTGGTTCTTGGATATCTTCTGATCTTCAGCTCCCATTTTTTCGATTTTTTTATCATTGCGTCATATTTGTATAATGAATTGTTGATTGTACATTCACCTTGAGATCTTATAGGTATGGATAAACAAAGAGAGCGAAGCAGTCCGCAAGTGTTTCCCTGTTACAGGGCATTAATTATTCAATATCGGAGGTTGCTGTCCAGAATTCATATTTAATAATTATGAAGAACTATGTGTGAGTGCAGCATTTGCAAGCAATAATAATGTAATAATTATGTGCAGCATTAGGAAAGATAGCGATGTACGTTAACCATTACCTGATGGAAAAATGCATCCATGGTAGAAGCAGTTGACATTTTGTGTAGTCGTTGACACTATAGAGTTCTGTTCCAGGAGAAGCGGGGGAGAGGCTGTCGTTTAGTGGCCGGTATCCTCTTTCTACAATGCAACTGCACACAGTTGTGTTAACAGGGTTCTTCATTCACAAGAACAAGAAATTTCTTATCTTTAATCAAGTTGTTGTGGTACAAGCTCTTCCATAATAGTCCACTTTAACCTCACTGCTGGCGAAGTACAAGTCCCGCTATACACACTACACTCTTGTAGCTGGTGACGTGAACTGATAGATGTCAACTATGTAACTGAGCTGACTGCAACTGCGACTGACTCTGTATGCGACTGGGCTGACGGTCTGTGACTGACTGGGCTCTCCGGTCCGGAGCAGCGATCTAAATACTGGCGGTGGAGAGGGCGTTGTCGGCTCGTTGCTTGCGAGTCTGTCTTTGGCCTCTCTCCTGACAGACGCACTTGATTCAGCGCCTATTATCGATCTTCTTGCAGCCTCTTTCCCAACCGGCGTGCTGGCAGCGGTTTACACCAGCACACGACCATTCAGGTTTGACAAAACTTTGAAATATGGAAAGGTCTCGATCGCACAGTTCTTTACGACGCTGTGTAACGTGGCTATGTCAGTACATGACAAACGTAAAGAATTATGCTATCAAACCTTCCTATATTTCGCCGGCCGGAGTGGTCGTGAGGTTCTAGGCGCTGCAGTCTGGAGCCGAGCGACCGCTACGGTCGCAGGTTCTTATCCTGCCTCGGGCATGGATGTGTGTGATGTCCTTAGGTTCGTTAGGTTTAATTAGTTCTAAGTTCTAGGCGACTGATGACCTCAGAAGTTAAGTCGCATAGTGCTCAGAGTCATTTGAACCTTTCTATATTTCGAAGTTCTGCAAAGCACGTTTAAGTTGCATCTGTTTAGAAGCACAGTTATGAGGGCATGCTGGAAACTATTTCCTCCGAAATTTTTATGCTGTTCACAAGATTGGTTGAGGCATTATATGTCGTGCATATAACTCAGTCGGCTTTCCCGCTTCACTGACGCAAGTTGCAACCCTCTGACACTAGAGGGCTCCGAATTGTAGCGTGTAACATGGCGCTTTGTAACGTGACTACCTCGGTGCATGAGATACACGTGTTATACAGCGCCATGTTACACGCTACAACAATTCGTCACCTTGGGTTCATTGTCATCGATCATCCTCCTACAATGTTGATTTGGCCCCATCCGATTTTCATCTGTTTCCAAAACTTGAAGTACACCTTTGAGGATTTGACATTGACAGTGGGGAAGTGTTGCAAACAGAGCTGAGGTTGTGGTTTTATCAACAAAATCAAATAATCTACAGTGATGATATCAACAAAATAGCCTCCTGGTGGGAGAAACATGTTCATCGCCGGGCTGACTATGTTGAGAAATAAGTATGTAGACATGAGGATTACAGATGGGAAATGTAAATGAAGTTTGTTTTATTGAAAAATTTGTAAGACTTTACACATGAGAAATTCGGAACCGTTACTTTTCAGCACGCCTCAGAGATTGCACTTTAAATATCTGAGCTATTCACCACACGCTAACATAACAAACGACAAACAATAATATCCCCGTTGTATTGATGAAACTCGGGTAGTTGCTTTGCTGGGTGTGAGCTAGCGCTTTGAAACAAACTGCACACCGGATGCTGCAGTCCAGCTCACCACCTGGTGGTTCTGGGCTTTCGTGTTCAAGTGTTCTGCATCAGGTATAGCAACAGTGTCTTCCACTGTAACTCTGTCGTCCTTCTCCAGTAATTCGCAGGACTTTCTTCTGGATAAATCCATACATCGACAAGCAAACTCGGTTTCCTCATCTCACCAACCAAACTACTTGTTAGCAAGTTTCATTTCTGTTGTGTAACGCCATCGTTTTCTACTTGTCAAAAATAATGGCTCCCATCTAAAATGATTCCTACACTATTTTGAGTAATGCTTTGTTTGTCGATACCAGGCAAAATAACGTGTCCAGTTGAGCTGTAACTAATGTGTGATCCCTTTTACTGGTGCCTCCATTGTATTATTCTCGACTTGACCTCAGCTGAAAGCATGTACAGATGCATGTCTGATGTATTGTGCTCTACAGTACTTTCAGACAATTTTCCTCTGCGTGTGTCCTTCCACCTGATTCGCCAGCTCTGATTATTCATCTTGCCAATCAAATTATTTGTTAGCACATATTGTTACTGCTGCATTAACGCCCTACTATCCTGTGAAAATAAAGACACACACTTGCCAAAAGAAATTTCCTTTCTAAAAACACCCTAGGTTAGAGTAAGGCTGAGTTTGCTTGCGTCTGCAGAAGACCTTGTCTAGTGAAGGTGTAAATAATGTTACGTCACTTCAGCTGTTGCCTCCATTATACTCTTATCCTTATACGTAACTGTATTTGCTGCAGCACCATAGTCTCGTACAGTTCTTTAAAGGACTTCGTATATGCCACTTATTGTACTGTTTACTGCAATATGCACACACGGCATCAGTGTCTAACAAAGGCTGACGCAACCACAGCGGCTTACATTTCTACTCTTTTTATGAATGTTGACTGCTGCTTTGTTTTCATCACCAGTAAGGAATTGAAAATGATCTAAGACTGTGGTTGCAGTAGCTTATATTGTAATAATGAGTACAGTCAGAGGAAAATATGAAGTCTTATCCTTATGCCTTATCAATCACTTCCAATTCTTAATGTTTTCCACCGAACTAATTGCTGTAAATTTTGTTAGATGTGTAAAACCCTCATCTCTCATAATGAGAGGAAAACAACTGTCAGTCTCTGTGTCCAACCAAGTCGTAAACATTGTGCAGTACCTTTGACTGCTGCCTGCATCACACACCCTATCTAAAGCTAACCATTCAGAAGCCAAACAGTCTGCCAACTCCACTGCCGAGCGGATCTGCCCCGACACATTCGCCTTCATGTGGGCAATTTTATAGTGGTTGGGTCCGTGGTCCAGTGCGTCGGCTCCACCGATGCATCGCTACCTGCTAGCCCCGACCACTACCTGCCATTCCACACTCTGTCCTTTCCTGTCCTGTTCTGACAAGGTGAAAGCTGCCACACGACTGGGCGCAGTCAAACTCTGCCACAGGTCGACAGCCCACTCATAGGGAGGCGGGGGTTAGCTGACTGGTTGGCCAATCCCTCCCCCCTGTCAAGCGGGTCCACCCCAATATGCTCGCCTTTCTGTGGGCAATTTTACAGTGGTTAGGTCCTTGGCTCAGGTGTGTTGGCTCCAGTGGCACACCACTACCTGCTTGCCCTGATTGCTTCCTGCCACCCCAACTCTGCCCTTTTCCTTTCTGTTTTGTCACAGTGAAAGCTGCCATGTGACTGGTCACAGTTAATGTCTGCTACGCATCTGTAGCATGCCCACACACAATCACATCGGTTGGCGACCTGCTTATGGGAGGGGAGGGGATGGGGGTGAATGTTGGCCGACGGGTTGGCCTGTGAATGGGTGGCTTTAGCCATCTACTCACAGGTCTACCCATTGGGCAGCCCCCCCTCCCCCCCCCCATGCCACCTGCCAAGTGCGTCTGGCCCAACATGCTCACCTTTGTGTGGGCGATTTTATAGTGGTTGGGTCCACAGTCTGGTTGCATCAGCTCCACCAGTGCACTGCCATCTGCTACCCCTGACTGCCACCTACCATTCCATACCCCACCCATTTCACTTCTGTTTTGGGACAGTGAAAGCCGCTGC